>NC_073306.1:174964577-175298863 GCF_027595985.1 Sorex araneus | reverse complement strand
TATTGAAGATAAAGGTATCTTCAAAGGTGACACGGAACTAAGCAATCTAGTAAAAACAGAGATCAACAAATGGGACTACATTAAACTAAAAAGCTTCTGCACTGCAAAAGATACAGTGACCAGAATACAAAGACTATCCACAGAATGGGAAAGGATATTTACACAATACCCATCAGATAAGGGGTTGATATCAATGGTATATAAAGCACTGGTTGAACTCTACAAGAAGAAAACATCCAACCCCATCAAAAAATGGGGCGAAGAAATGAACAGAAACTTTACCAAGGAAGAGATACGAATGGCCAAAAGGCACATGAAAAAAGTGCTCTACATCACTAATTATCAGAGAGATGCAGATAAAAAAAAACCATGAGATACCACCTCAAACCACAGAGGCTAGCACACATCCAAAAGAACAAAAGCAACCGCTGTTGGAGAGGATGTGGGGAGAAAGGGACCCTTCTGCTGGTGGGAATGCCGACTGGTTCAGCCCTTCTGGAAAACAATATGGACGACTCTCAAAAAATTAGAGGTTGAGCTCCCATTTGACCCAGCAATACCACTGCTGGGAATATATCCCAGAGAGGCAAAAAAGTATAATCGAAAGAACATCTGCACATGTATGTTCATCGCAGCACTGTTTACAATAACCAGACTCTGGAAAAAACCCGAATGCCCTAGAATGGATGACTGGCTGAAGAAACTTTGGTACATCTATACAATGGAATACTATGCAGCTGTTAGAAAAAAGGAGGTCATGAATTTTGTATTTAAGTGGATCGGCATGAAAAGTTTCATGCTAAGTGAAATGAGTCAGAAAGAGAGAGACAGACGTAGAAAGATTGCACTCATCTGTGGAATATAGAATAACAGAGTGGGAGACTAACACCCAAGAATTGTAGAAATAAGTACCAGGAGGTTGACTCCATGGCTTGGAGGCTGGCCTCACATTCTGGGGAAAGGGCAACTCAAAGAAGGGATCACCAACTATAATGTAGTCCAAGGCCATGTGGGGGAAGGGAGTTGCGGGCTGAATGAGGGCTAGAGACTGAGCACAGTGGCCACTCAACACCTTTATTGCAAACCACAACAGCTAATTAGAGAGAGAGAACAGAAGGGAATGCCCTGCCATAGTGGCAGGGTGAGGTGGGGGGAGATGGGTTTGGGGAGGGTGGGAGGGAGGCTAGGTTTACTGGTGGTGGAAAATGGGCACTGGTGAAGGGATGGGTTCCTGAACTTTGTATCAGGGAAGCATAAGCACAAAAGTGTATAAATCTGTAACTGTACCCTCACAGTGATTCACTAATTAAAAATAAATAAATTTAAAAAAAAAGAAAAGTTATGGGTCAGGGTTCAGGACAGCTGCTAGAGATACTGTTCATACCTTCTGCAGATTCCTTTCATCTGTACCATGTTTCTACCCATCTTTTATTTTATTTTCTATTTTACAAAATTATATATTTCTATGTGAGACTTTCTAAGAAAACATTTTTGGCAAAGTTCCAATATCTCTTTATCTAGTATGCTCTGAAAGTTCTTCAATAATATTACTTTGTTTGTATGCTTGGTCCCTCCCCCCGTCCCCCGACCCTGTGCTCATCAACTGGTAGAACTAGATTTTTATATCTTCTTCCTGAGAAGTGTCTTAAACTATTTCTCTGATATCCATCTCCCCTTCACTTAATTTCTTCCATCTTTCCAGAAGTCATTATATATACTTTGAAGTGCCATTCCATTTTAGCTCATTTTTGGTTTTTCATTCTAGGTAATTTTCTCCACTTTATTTTCTAGGTTCCCTATTAAATTCCTACTTCTCAAATCATGACTTTTTAACTTTCAGTATATTTTTTATACTATACCTGGTGGTACTCAGGTTTTAGTCCTTTATCTATGCTTAAAGATGCCTCCTGGCCTGGCTTTGATGACAATATGTGGTACCAGAGATTAAATGTGGGTCTGATTTGTGTGTGGTGAGTCCCCTACCCCTTGTACTATTGCTCTGACCTCTAAACTTTTAATATTATTTCTTAGTCTCTGATCATCTATTATTTTGGCCCTTTCTTGTTTCCTTACTGTAATATGTTCTCTCATTTATTAGGAACATTAATCATGTATCTTCTTTTTTCAGTTCCTTCCCCCTCATAGATACACACACACACACACACACACACACACTATATCTATTTCTTTCTAATTCACTTTGGTCTGTGTGCCATGATAGAGACTCTTGGATTATTTTTGGAATTCTATTTCTATTTAATAGTAAAACACAAAGAAGTTCAATTTGAAGTTTCTTATGTGTGAAATAGAAACCCAGAGGACAAAGCACTGGACTTTGTTAAAAAAAAAAAAACCTATGCTATTACTTGGTGATTTTTTATTATTTTTTAAGTTTGAATATTTTCTTCTAAGGCAAATCCTGTGTTATCTTCCACAATTATAGAAGCTAAAATTCTCTGAAATAAGTAGGTAAAAGATAAAAATCCATTCACAATTAAGAAATTGTGTGTGTATGTGTGTGTATGTGTGTGTGTGTGTGTGTGTGTGTGTGTGTGAAGTGAGATAGATACTGCAACTTATTTAGAAAGATGTGAGGGAAGAGAAAGGGAGAGGTGCATATTCAAGAGAAAACAGGCTTCTCCAGAGTGGAAATAGGAGAGGAAAATAATAGAGACAAGCAAGTGAGATGTGTTCAAAGGAGCACATGGGCTTAAATTAATGTTACATAATACTCCCATTATCATTATGAAAATTTACCCCTGCATCTGAGATGATCAGAATTTACTTTCCAGATAATAAAATCCCCATATCCTTAGGGTGAGAAGGACCTGGGTGTAAATTTGGATATCTAAGTGTTCTAATATATTTGATTTTGGAGGAAGCAAAGTCTATGACACACTTTGGCTCATTGTGTTTATGTGTAAATTCTGTTTATTTGCTTCTTTGTCTACTATGTGGCTCTCACGTTGCTTCTTTAAATTATTTCCAGTGCTACACTCTATACCCTAAGGTGAAAACTTCAGTTGATCTACACACTAGTAACTTTCAGACTCACAGTGGCCTTTAACTTACAAACACAGACTCAATTTGCATTAACTATGCTAAATCTCCATCAATTTTTAAAGACTACACACAATTTAGCTGTATATTTCTCTCCTCCCTTCTACCTTGGATCTTCAACAAATGCCACTTCTAGTTCAGGATTAAAATATAGTCAATTTTTCTTTCAGACACCCATACCCATTCATTCTCTCTTCAACTTGCTTACTTAAAGTTCTCTCCTCTCATATTAAGGTTTGAGAAAATAAAAGAATCTCATTAAGGATGCAACAATTGTCTGAATTGGGATATTACAGGTGACCTTTATTTAAGATTTATCTTCTCCTGGATACTTTTGTGGAATTCTTTAAAGTTTTCATGTGCTAGTAACTTTATTACAAATTGTTGATATGAAAAAATGCATGACTTTTTCTATCAAGTTTCTTTAACCAGTCATCTGCCCTTGGGCTCTCAGATTGTTTCCAGATTCTGGCTATTGTGAACAGTGCTGCAATGAACATGCAAGTGCATATCACTATTTATAGTTTATATGATACTATACTTAGAAAATCCTAAAGACTCTACAAAAAAGTTCCTAGAAACCAAAGGTTTGTATAGTAAAGTGTCAGGCTAGAAAACCAACACCCAAAAGTCCATGGCTTTCTTATACGCAAATAATGAAAGTGAATAAAGAGATATTAATAAAAACAATCCGCTTCACAATAGTGCCTCAAAATATTAAATACTTCAAAATCAGCTAAATAGGTGAAGGACCTAATCAAAGAAAATTATAAACATTACTTCAAGAAATAGGAGAGGACACTAGGAAATGGAAACACATCCCCTGCTCATGGATAGGGAGGATTAACATTATTAAAATGGCAATACCCCCAAAGCACTATACAGATTTAATGCAGTCCCCATGAGGATATCCATGACATTTTTCAAAGAAATAGACAAAACACTCCTGAAATTCATATGGAAAACTAAACCCCCACAAATAGGTAAAGCAACCTTGGGAAAAAAGAAGGCGGGAGGCTCCCTTTCCCCAACTTAAAACTGTACTACAAAGCAATAGTAATTAAAACATCATGGCTCCTTTTAGATGACAATAAATATCTTCCTCCAATTCTATTTTAACTAAGTGTCTACATTATGAGAACATTAGTGGTGAGAACCACTTGCCCATATAAAGACATTTGGGCTGGTATTAAAAGATCCCCCAAAGCAGGATATTATATTTTTTAGAGCTAAAGAGTACACTGTTGGATATTAACTTATACTACAATTTGTTTCTTTTCTTTTCTCTCCTTCTCTCTCTCTCCCTCTCCTTCCCCCTCCCTTTCTCCTTCTCCTTCTTCTCCTCATCTTTCCTCCTCTCCACTTCTTTCTTCTCTTTTTCCTTCTACTCCTTCTCCAAACACTCCTTTTCCTTTTCCTTCTCCTGCTTTTTCTTCTCCTTCTCCTTATTCTTATTCCTCCTCCACTCTCTTTCTCTCTCCTTCCCTCCATTCTGGGCCTTTTGCATGTGAATTTATGTTCTATCCCTGTACCACATGTTCTATTGATAATGAGTCACATTCCAAACCTCAGGGCAACAAAATATTTGAGAGAGAACAATAACATTAGAAATGTTGTGACAATTGGATGTACTAAAACTCAGGAAAAATACGTGCCTACATAAATTATTAAATCTTACTATGTATATAAAAATACTAATGGAGGGGGCTGGAGCAATAGGACAGTGGGTAGGGAATTTGTCTTGCACACGGCCGACCGGGGTTCAAGTCCCAGCATCCCATATGGTCCCCTGAGCATGGCCAGGAGTAATTCCTGTGCATTGCCGGGTGTGATCCAAAAACAAAAAAAAATACTAATGGAATATAAGTATAAACCAGACCTTATGCTTGGAGCTACAGGTAGAGGGTAAATAAAGAAGAGGCTAAATCTCCACCTTCAGAAAACTTTCATTCTAAAGGATTAAGATAGACCTGATTAAAAAACCAATCCTTTTAGCAAGGATTGGTAAGTAGAAGTACTTTTAAGATTAGGTAATCAAGGAAATTGATATCGTGTTTCTAAAGACATGAGAGAGGAGCCACCTGCATCAAAATCCCTTGAACAACTATTCACAATGCAAATTACCCAGACTTCCAGGTCCATACTCAACAAGTCCTTTCTGTAGATAGAATTTGGGGTTGTGCATAGCTTAGCAGGAATGCCAAGAAAAACTTTAACAGGGATAAAGTTTGGAAACACTAGGTTCCAGAATGGGAGCATAATTAGTTATTGTACCAGAAAATAAAAGAGCACTTGAGGAATGAATTTGAAAAATTTGGGGAGATTTGAAAGGTATTCAGGTATGAACAGGTGGACATATCAACTGGACATCATGCAGCTGTGGACCCTATTACACAGATCCAATTGTCAAGCACTTTCATGTACATGATGACCATATTTATGTCAAGGTTTTAACAATTTATAATACTTTGATATATTACTCTCTCATTAAATATTACATCCTAACTGAAGCATCCCAATAAATTAGTCTGTAAATGTAGAAATTTAAGCTCCCTGACAGGTGAGGACAAAAGATATTTTAGGCTGGCACAAAGGAGTATAATGAAAATGAAGAATAATGTATAAGCATCCAAAAGACAGAGCAGACAGACAATTTAATTCTAGCAAGGAAAAAATTTCAACTGCCATGCTTCCGTTTGTATATTATGTTAATAGCATGGGTAATTTTTATACTAAATATTTGAGTTCTTCTGGGAATTAATGTAATTGAAAATGCTAAAGAAAATTTATGATCAACTCAGGGCCCTAGCAGATTCCTCATTAATTCCCAACATTCAATTTTCAAATTTCGAACCACAGAGTCTGAATATATAACCCTACAGTATCATACACATTTACCCCCCTTTAGCCCTTGAAGAGATAATACTGAAATTTTTATTGCTTTGTAGCTGAAAAGCAGTTTGTCACTTGGTGCTAACAAAATTGTTTCTTTTCTCTGGGTACACCGTGTGCTCAGCTCCCAAGCGTCTATATGTTGTTATTGAGTTTATATATAGCAGAGTACAGTGATATGGCATTTTTCCAGGGTTTCATATTATTAACAAACTTTCGTAGTATATCCATGATATATTTATTATGCCATAAGATTACTTAAATGCAAAGAAGTTAGATAACTTAAAACCATACATATGGGAAACAAAGAGACTATTATTCTCTTTCCCATCTTTATGTTTCATTGTTGTTTGATTTTCCAGGTGCTAGAAAGCCCAATGTACAATTCTTGTTTTTCTTTATTTTGAGACCATTCCTAGCAGTGCTCATTGCTTGTCTCTGTTCTCTGAGGACTTTATATAGAGCTGCAATTGAACTCAGAATACCTGCATGCAGAGCATGTGCTCAACTTGTTGAGCTATCTCTAACCTTCCAGTTCCCAACTAAAGAAATAATTTGAGTCAGCCTTAATTCTTTGAGACTCAACTTGTTCTATTTTCTTAAATATAGATACCATATTTAACTTTTCAAAATGTAACTTTAATTAAAAGTACATTAAATACAATATATTGATAGTCATCAAGTTTGCCTAGGAGTATATGACATTTGCTTCAAAATTTTTGTATATTAAGATATTTCCAAATTTAAAACAAATAAATTTTAGTAATTTTGACTTCAGTAGAAGTCATAATTTTTAATCATTGAATCAGTCATTTATTTGGTGTTCTCTGTGTTATTCACTCTTTTCCAACTAATGCATTTAGAGTTTTGATTAAATATTTATTTTCCAATATAAAGGATGATAGCCCAAGATGATTCCGTCTAAACATAATTGTATTTTAATGCTATTTCATGGAGCAACTTTGGTCAAAAGTAATAGAGTTTAGGAGGACAGAGATATAGTACAGAGAGTAGGATGCTTGTTTGACATGCAGCCAATCCAGATTCATTTCCAGCTCCCCATATAACCCCCAAGCCCACCAAGAGTGAAAATCCAGGAATAAGTTCTGAGAACCACAAGATATGACTTCCCACCACGCCCGCCCCCCCCCCCCCCCCCCGGCAAAAAAAAAGAGTAATAAAGTTCAGGTTGGAATGTCAAGTACCTACTCTAGAGTACTAAGCAGGTGATCTAGAGAGAATCTGTATCTGAGTGGCCATGTCTTTGTGAGACTGACTCTAAAGAGTACAGGTACTTCTCTGCTGTTGTCTGGCTCTGTGATTTGCTTCCCTTCCTTTAGGCTCTACCCTGAGGGCTGCCTTTCTAAGCCTTTTGATGACCAAGGAGCTTTCCAACTTACATGCTCCCCTCTTATCTCCTACTTACTCAGTAGATCTCTGCTTAAAATCTTTTTTATGGGTATCAGACCTGAATCTTCAGTCAAGGATCAACTGCTTCTGTTATATGCTCCTTTATCAATTATAACTCCTTGTCCATTTTCAGTCTTCTCCTCAGATAGGAAACTATATGAAGATCCATATAGGAAACTATAAGAAGATCAAGGGAATTCGGTACACCTTATTCATTGCTGCTTTATAGTGCCTCTCCACTTGCCCAACATAAAGAAGATATTGAGCGTGTGTTGAATAAAGATGCAAAGAAAACAATAATGTAGGATAACATTGGTTGTCTTTTCTGCCTTGCCACAGAGAGCTTAGGTTTATTGGCTTATTCCCATCACAGTTCTCCGATTACTCTGTTTATCTGTAAAATCTTTCTTTGTGCTCTGCTTCCCCAACTGGTCAATTACCTAATCAGACTCTGTTAGTTTGTAAATATTGCTTGCCTCTTCTTAATTCCTTTGCATAGTTAATGCTGAGCAATGTCTTTTTTGTATGGACACAGAAGACAGTTAATGCTATGCTTTTGTAACTTGGGAGTTAATTGAGTCGGAATGATATTCACTCAGGGCATCTGTCCTTTGGACTTAAGACTCAGTTCCCCTTACTCCCTACCATCCCAGAAACAGGTTCCCAATGAGGGACTGGATGGACCCAGGGCAAGCAGTGAGCTACCCTGGCATCAAAATGGGCCAGGCCAAAGTGCCATAATACTTAACTATAAATTAAAAGCATGGTAATGTACAAATTCTGTCATGATCCAAAAACTACAACTAGATAGGACCCTGCTAAGGTTAAGAAAGATTAATCTGGCCTGAGCACTATAGCCTAAGCTCTATAGCAAGATGTCACCATGAGAGCCACCCTACAAGCTTAATCGATCTCTTACTGTGTCCATACAAAATAACTAATATTAAGAAGTAGAATTAAGATGTTAATTAGTTATTGGGCTAAGGAGAGGAGAAACACCCCTAAGTGGTATTTCCACCCTTGAGCCTGATCAGTGATCAGGAAAAGCTTTTGATATGTTGATTGTGCTACTGGATGAGGCCTGTTGTCACCAGTCAATGAGGGGAGTTGGTGAGAGAATAGAGAGACCAAGGTGGCAAGTGGGAGTGGGAGTGCCGACAGATGAGCAGATGAGCAGGAGAGACAGGAGGAGACTGGAAGGAGGGGCAGTGTCAGACTAGAATGGGAAGCTTAGTGAGACTGGAATAGGCATGTGAGGAGGAAGGAATAAACGGCAACTGATCACCAACCAGTTTTGTTGGTCCTTGTTTCCTCTGTCAACTGACTGTCCATGACATCAGCCTCCCAGGTAGGGAAGTGGCCTGAGACCACAGCACGCAGGAAGCTAGAGAGAGCCACCAGAGGTTTCCTAGCTATCCAGAGAGGACACACAATAATAAAGTGAGAATACCAAACATTCATTGTTTCTTAGGATTTCTCTAATTCAGCTATTCCTTGAGTTTGGGCCTATCCTTTTCCTAATATGTGCATTTGATTTCCTCAGATTTTGTCAGTTTGCAATGCTAAATGAAAGGGTCAAAGAGAAATAACCCCAAAGGGATGATTTGACTTTAGAATGATTAATAATCGGACGTTGGTGGCAGAAGTCTCAGTTTATCTACTGCAGCTGAATTCCCAGAAGAAACTTCAACTCTCTATAATGTCTGTCTAATAAATCAGGACTTCAACAACATTAATGAATGAGAAAGCACATGACTTGGGAAAGCTAGATTAAATGTTGATGTGTGGCTGGAGCTATGCCCACACTAAATCTCTGGCTTTGCTGTTCATTTTAAAGAATGAGAAAACTTGGCTGCCAGTGAAACTACCTGGTTACACATTGATAAGGAGCAGGGGATAAAACAACTCTTGAGGCAAATTAGTTATGAACAGTTGTCAAAGCTGTATTTCAGACTTTCATGGAAAATAATCTTAGCAAGGTTATCTTAGTGGTTTGTTTCTTAGTAGAGATTTTCTCACTATTTTTGAGTCTGTGATGCTAAATTTTAAGATGCCAATAGATCTGCTTCTACTTCTATAATAACAGATGTTATCTTCTCCCTAGGTCCTCTTATTGGGGACTGGAGGGCAGAGAGATAGAGAGAGATAAAAGCTGTTACTGTGTTTTCCTTCTAAATCTGCTTATCCTATTCAAGAAGGCTACACTTTCAAGGCTTGATAATCTCTTGAAGGCCCAGCTCCTAATACCATGCCATTTGATATTATTACATGACCAAATGAATTTGGTGGAGAGGGGTGTGTGTAATACTCATTTCATAACACTGAACCCCGATCGATATCATCATTACAAGAAAAATATATTAACTACATCCCAACAGCTTAAAAATTTTTAATTCCTCTCAACATCAAATCTAAAACCTAAGTATTAGGGTTTATTTAAATTTAATCTAAGTTTAGTATGGATAAAGCTTAATGAATAAGTTATTTAGAGGTAAAACTTCTCTCCACCTATAAACCAGTAAAATGAAACAATTATATTATTCTAAAATGCAATGGTAAACAGACGTAAAAAAATACACTCCCATTCTAAAAGATGGGAAAGTGGATTATTAAATATGAGGGAACCAGACAAGCTCAAAATATAGGAATGCAAATTCCATGAGATTTTGAAGATCAAGAATAACCCTTTCTGAATACAAATTATAAAAATAGTAGTGAAATTATTTCAACATGCAGATTAAATGATAATATACATAGAAAACCCTTGATACTCCACATAGGTACATGATACAAATTATTAATGAATTCGAGTAACAAGATGCAAAGTCAATAAGCCAAAAGTCACATTTCTGTATGCAAATAATGAGTTAGAGGGAAGCAATTTTCTGAAAATGATAAGGTGGTCCCAGACACCTCTGATGTATCCTTGTAAGAAGGATAGAAGACATCATTCTTATCATGTCTTCAAGACAATCTTCTGACTCCTGTTGCAATAATTACTGAGATTCCTAGCTTGCATCCATACTTATCTTATGGAATAGCTGTTTAGCCTTAGAAACTAACATGGCTTTGGGGACCAGAAAATAGTACAGTGGATAAGTCATGCAGCTGACCCAAGTTAAATCCCTGGTTTAATCATACGGTTTCCCCATCCCAGTAGGACTGATCTCTGAGTACAGAATCAGGAGTAAGCCTGTGGGCTGCTGGGTGTAGTGCAAAAATCAAAGAAGAAAAGAAACTCACATGGAGTCTCAATTTTTGAAATATTTGTAAGCTGAGAATTTTCCAAATATTTAAGTTCTAATTATATTTTGCTTAACAACTTTTTATTTAATTAATTTATTTTTGTTTTACACTGGAGCAATAGCACAGTGGGTAGAGTGTTTGCCTTGCACACGGCTGACCCAGGTTCAATTCCTCCATCACTCTCGGAGAGCCCGGCAAGCTTTCGAGAGTATCCCGCCCGCACGGCAGAGCCTGGCAAGCTACCCGTGGCATATTCAATATGCCAAAAAGAGTAACAAGTCTCACAATGGTGAAGTTACTGGTGCCCGCTCGAGCAAATAGATGAATAAGGACAGTACTACATTTTGTGAGTTCAAAGAATGTGGGCACAATGCGTGTATTCATGGCCAAGAAATGCCTTCCCAGGCCAGCAGATGGTGACAAGTAAATGATGAAACAGGGAACCAAGAAATAGGGCCCCAGCCTGGTTGGCAGTTCGTGGTCATTTATTTTATTCTCATCCTCATCCTTACAGTTTCATTCTCCCTACTTCTCTCTTATAGTTATTTCTTCTTTCTCCCTCCTTACAGCCTAGTTTTATAAAAATCATGAAGGGGGGTACACATATGTAGGGGTGAACATTATCAATGTTTATTGTTATCAAATAACAATAAACAGACACAAACTTTCAGGTCAAGTTCTAGGAGATTAACTCGGGTACAAAATCTCATTGGGAGTTCAGCACTCTACATTACTAAGAGATCCACTCAAGTGTGGGATCCCATCTAAGGTATATTTCTTTCTCCTTTCCTCAGCTAGTGTCACTGTATCACTGTCATCCCGTTGCTCATCGATTTGTTTGAGCGGGTATCAGTAACGTTTCATTCATCCCTGTCACATTCAGTGTCAGGGGAATGAGGCCCATTATTGTTACTCTTTTTGACATATCGAATATGCCACAGGTAGCTTGCCAGGCTCTGCTTCAGCTAGTAACCCATTTAAGCAATCATAGTAAATTTGCCTCTTATTAATATTTCTAGTCATTTTGTATGAACATAGTAAGAGATATATTAAGCTTGAAGGGTGGCTTTTCCTGCAGACATTTCACTATATATCCCAGACTACAGTACTGAGGCCAGATTAGTCTTTCCTAACCTCAGCAGGGTCCTTATTCAGTTACTTTTTTTTGGGTTATGACAGAGTTTGTTCCATGACTGTGCTCTTTACTTACTATAATTCTTATGGTATTTAGCTTGTCCCTCTTTGATGCCAGGGTGGCTTGCCTTGAGTCCATCCTTGTCTCTCGCTGGGACCCTGTTTTGGGGGGTGTTAGGAAGTAAGGGCAACTGAGGCTTAAGTCAGGTAAATATGGTGCATACCCAGAAGTATATATTATTCAGAGTCAATTAACCCCCATGTTACAACAGCATAGCATCAACTATCTTCCTGTGGCCATACAAAAATGATATTGCTAAACAATGCAAAGGACATAAACGAAAGAGGAAAGCAATATAGTATTATTAGTGCATGATGGAATCAGGTATATCTCAGCAGCACTGTTGTGGGAGTAACTCAATAAACTCAATAAAAGTTTACTTCCTGTGGGAGGAGCAAGGACAAACGAATATTATGCAACACGTTTTACTGTAAGCAGGTGGGAGAAATAAAGCATCTCCTTCAACATTTTGCTTAGAAATCTCAACTATGATCTAGTTACACTGGCTGAGTGCTCTCCCTTCCACAGAACAGGACAAGCCAATAATTGAGCCAAATTCCTTTTTGACCTTGAAACAGAGTCATCCATTCTCTTGTTCCCAATAGAATGTGCTCCACTTCTTAGACCTCTTAGAAATTCTATGAAATTCATATTTCTATCAACATTTTGTTTTTTTTGGTACTTAGTTTTTTTCTAAGCATTTTCTAAGATTTTCTCTGAATCTCTTCTCTTTCTTTTCTGAGCTGCCACCAGAATCACTTTTAAAACTCCCTTTTATAACAATCTTTGCTTCAGCCCCTACCCACTTCCCAGTTCCAGAGCTGCTTCCAGAGTTTTAGGTATTTATCAGAGTAGAACCTCATTATTTCAGTATCAGTTTCTGACTTCCTGTTCAATATTTAAAGGGCTAGAGAGCTAGTACAGTAGGTAACATTCGTCTTGCTTTACACATAGCAGAATCAGGTTTGATCCCGACACCCCGAGCCTTGCTAGGAGTGATTCCTGAGCAAAGAGTCAGGAATTAGCCACGAGAACTGCAGGATACAACCCAACCTCTGCATCAAAAAATGTGTTTTTCTGTGTTCTCATCTGTGAATAGGAGAAAACAGTTTCCAGATAATACTTGGTGGGACCCACAGATATGTATTTGTCCTGACTCCTGAGCCTGGCAATGAAATTTTTCCTTATAAAAGATGCAATTTTTTATATCTTTTGCAGAAAACTTCAAATGTTTTCTTTGAATTACATTTGAATTACAAACTAAGAGGTCATGCATACAAGCATACATTTTACCATTATGTGAAATGGAGATCTCCTTATAGGCAAGTATGCAGTGAATTTTCGTCAATGGGAAGTGCAGAAGCACCTGCCTTGGGCAGTCTCAAACCATTTCCTAAAATCACAAGGACACTTAGCAGCAAATCTAGTTTTGGAATCCAACAGGTCATCCTTTTTCTACATGCGCTTTTATTATGCAGAAAAATTGTGTCAGAAGATCCAGGACATTGAGAAAATCAATAGATACAATTATCAGCTAAAGGTCCAACCTATAGAATTTTAAGGACAAATACTTAAATTTATACAATCTGTCCAGGACACCTAGATCTTGGTATTATGTTTTTACATCTCTTTTTGTACCTATGGTTTTTCCTGCTCACAAAGATCAGTAAAGTGGACAGATTCCTCCCCATTTTACAGATGAAGCATTTTAGGTAGAAAGAATCTTAACCAGTAAATGAAAAAATAGTGGCAGAAAAAATCAGTGGCAGAGTTTAAATTCATACCCAATATCTCTAGTATGAAAAACTATGGGCAGTCACAATGCCCCTAGATTAGAATATCTTCTGTGCACAACAGAAAAGTAGAAGCAAGGATTAAGAAATTTCTTATGCTTACACCAGGGAAGATAATTCTGAGAGTTAGAGATATCTGGCTGCATTGACCTCTGAGCACAGCTTCTACACAACAGAGAAGTAGAAGCAAGGAAGAAATTTCTTATGCTTACACCAGGGAGGATAATTCTGAGAGTTAGAGATACCTGGCTGCATTGACCTCTGAGCACAGCCTTGGGTGCCTCCAAAGCACTCAGCTAGGCAGAGCCCCTGAACACCTTCAAATGTGCCTACAAACAAAAAAACAAAAAAAAAATACTCTTATGATTGAAGACTGAGAAATGTTTAGCTCTCGATCAGAATACATGAATAAACAATTCCCTGTTGTTGCAATGTAGTTTTTCAGACACGCACACAGAGATGTCTAAAACTAATAGAGCTCCAAAAAGTGACGCCCATAAAACCTCAAGCCCAGGATGTTTAAATTAACTTCTGTAAACCGGCCTTATAATCTGGGTGTCATTTGTAGTGTTGTTTGTATGGGACAAAAGCAAACACACAAATGAACTTTTGGGTGACTACTGCAAGGAAGGGGATTGTCGACACTACATAAACACCAGATGTTATTCTAATAAATGCAAATTTGTGTGCATAGAGAAAGAGATGCTTAAACTATAAACATAAACTTAATTCATCTATTTAAAAATATCGGATGAATAGATCCATTTTTTTATTCTTCAGAGATTAACAGAATTGACTCTGAAATCTGCTCTGTATCATTAAAAATTGTTTCTTTGAATTACATTTCCCTTTGCAAAGCACCCAGCATCTGTCTTGCAAGCTGCATATGGTGGTTTGGTTAGTGAAGTGATAAAGAATTGGTAGTAGGCAGCAACCACCTGATTCTATTAGACATCAATCACTTAGAACATAGCAAGCTTTGTTTTGACTGCCAGGGTCTTTGCACTAACTAGATAAACAACTAATGTTCCCTGCTCAGGCTCAGAAAGCAAAGTTTGCTTTTTGATATTTTCTCTTAACTGCACTATCTCCCTTTCTTGGAGACATTTCTTTCTTTATTTTTTTAAGTTTTATTTTATTTTTATAAAGTAGTCCACATTATGTGATTACAGTTAATATTCAAACACCAACCCCACCATTACACTTCTCTCCACCATATTTTGGATATTTTCATCCTGAACCCCAAGCCCCACCCCAAAACAGAACAGAAATAATTTATTTTGTATTGTTTGAATAAACCACTGAAATTGTTGGAGGCTTTTCTTTTTTGGGGGGAGAGGGGTCACACCAGGCAGTACACAGGGGTTATTCCTGGCTTTGCAGTCAGGAATTACTCCTGACGTGTTGCTCAGGGAACAATATGGGATTCTGAGAATCGAACCCAGGTTGACTGCGTGCAAGGCAAATGCCCTACCCTCTGTTCTATCACCCCAGCCCCTGGAGGCCTTTCTTTGTAGTCACCTCCAACTATAGGGGTTTGTCAGAAAAAAAAAATGTATGCCTGCAATGCCCTCCTACACATCTCATGTTCCGTATCTCAATCTTTTCTTTTTTGTGAATTATAAGCTTGGGTCTTCTGAAAGAATGCCAAGTAGAATTTGACTTCTTGTTCCCCTACATCCTTCCAGTACAGTCAACTATGAATACTATCTTGGTTATCCAAGCCCACTTTACTTTCCTTCCAAAAATGCAGACTGTTCTGTGCTAAGCATCGATGTTGTCAGGCATGGGAGACAGGAAAGAAATGAATCCTAGACTTTTACAGTATGGCAAACACCAAATACATAAAGAACTTTACTATTGTATAGTTGGATTCAAAGTATGCAAATTACAAAGTGGAAACACTCTGAAAAGTCTTCCATCCATTCCTTTATTCGAGAAAGACTTCTGATCAGTGTTCAGGGAGGCTACAGAGCACTTCAGGAGACACTGAGACTCAGCCAACTGGACTGAACAGAGAGCTGGGGCCCAGAAGTGTTCAGGGTTCACCGAGATTATATGGTAGGACAGGAGAGGTATTACAGTGGATAGGGAACTTGCTTTACATGTGGCAGATCTGGGTTTTATCCCCATCATCCAATATGTTCCCCAGAGCACTGCCAGAAGAAACCCATCAGCAATGCCAGGTGTGGTGCAAAAACAAACAAAAAGCTATATCTGACATTTCTCTGGAAGGCCAGGCATTACTAGGGGAAAAAATCTTGTGCACACAGCACATTTACCCTGATCCATGAGCTAGCATCCTGGGACTCTCCTTTTCATTCTTTTAATTAAAAAAAAAAAGTTGTTTTTTTTTTTTGTTTGTCTGTTACGGTTTTTTTTGGGGGGAGGGGTCTACACCCAGCTATGCTTAGGGCTTACTTTTGGCTCTGCACTCAGGAATTGGAGCTGACAGTCTCACAGGACCATATGAGGTTCTTGGGATCAAACCTGTGTCAAGTGCATGATAACAAAAAACTCACACAGAGTACTATCTCTGAGGCTCCATCCTTCCATCTTTTATCCACTTATTCATCTCCCATATCCACAGACACCCAATGTTAACTGTTTTTGTATATTTCCACAGGATTATTTCATGAGTACATAAACAAGTATACGTGTGCTCAAATGTAAGAATATGTATATACAATCTAAAATTTTATACACTTATTATAAATACAAAAACAAGTTTCCAGATTTGACTTTTACTAAATTCTAACATTTTACATATTACTTATCAGTACATAACCATAATCATATTTTAAATTTGTATATAAGCAAATAACTTTTCCATAAATTTTATATTAAAAATTCTGATTTAAGAATATTATAATCATTTTCAAGCTTTAGCCATTATAAGTAACATTCTTATATATAAATATAGCATATGTTGTTGCATATAATCATGTGTTTATATATGTGTTAGACTAATTTTATCTAGATTACCCAATAAAATCTAATAATATTTGTTTCCTCATGTCCTTACCAAAGTGACATAAACTTTTGATCTTAGATAATGTTATTATGGAGGAGGCAGGGTGAGATTATCCCAATTTCTGAGTTGAAGTTTGATTTACTTTATGCTAAGTTTAGGTGAGATTTCTTTTTATCTTTAAGAACCACATTTTCACATTTGCATTTTCTTCTCTGTGAGTTTCTTGGATAGTTTTTTTACCCATATTCTCTTTTTTCTGAGGACTGGAGCAATAGCACAGCGGGTAGGCCATTTGCCTTGCACACAACCGACCCAGGTTCAATTCCTCCATCCCTCTCAGAGAGCCTGGCAAGCTACTGAGAGTATCCCTCCTGCACGGCAGAGTCTGGCAAGCTACCCATGGCATATTTGATATGCCTGAAACAGTAAAAACAAGTCTCACAATGGAGACGTTATGGGTGCTAGCTCAAGCAAAGTGATAAACAATGGGAGAACAGGGCTACAGTGTTCTTTTTTCTGGTGGCAGTGAGGTTCACTGAAGCAGTCTCAGTGTTGCGTGAAAGTTCTGCAATCGGAGGCGCTGAGATAGGAACGCGGAAGAAATATTCACTGATTGGAGGACTAAGGCTCGCTCTGGCTCTTAGCAAAGGCAGAGGGCCTCGTGGACCTCCTTTTATTGATCATGGTACCTCTAAAGGGCGCAATATAGTGACGTCACCAAAGGCATCAAAAAATGTTACAGGGAGAACATTGAGACAATGGAACATATTGTTTCCTTGTATGGGTAGGCCTATAGCCTCGGGAAAAGAATACAGAACTCAGAAGGGAAAGATACAAGACCGAAACTGAAACCCTTCTACAGGCACCTGGATTTACATCCCAAAGACAAAGCTGGGCCTGCACCTGAAATCTACAATTTACAATATCAAAGGTCAGGCCTGGCTACCGCCATCTGCATGTCAAAGACCAGCCAGGCTTCTGTGAGAGAAGGAAAAACTGCTCTTTTCAGTATTCTGAAATTATTTTTCTGAAGGCAGCTTGAAAGGGGGAAAATGTTCAGCTTCATCCAAACCAGTCAGGACACACGAGAAATCTCGCCCATTTTCATGGGTCCCTATGTTCCTGTCCGTAGTACGGTACAGTATACATGGGCTCGCCCTGGTAGCTCAGTCCAGCCCCAACACTCAGGAACTGGAAGCCCCTCCCAGATTTTAAAAAATTCACTTTATGTAAAGTTAGTTGCATATGATTTTGCCCTCAGTTAATAGTTTGTCTTTAGAATTTTTCCTTACATATACTTAGGGAGTTTATAAAACTCAACATCAATTTCAGAATGGTAAGAATTTTCAAATTTTGTCACAAAACATAAAACTTTAGTTGAATTTTTGAAAATTCTTGCTTTCTACTTGGAAGAGAAAGAAAGAAGTAAGGTTTGATTTGTAAATCTTGCTTTACTACTTTGTATTTTTATGTATCAAGATGTTACTATTTTCAAATGTTTCAATTTTATTTTCTTAAAGTTGTTGACAATAATTGATTACATTCAATATTTCACCACCAATCCTACCAACATTGCACTTTCCCACCACCACACTGTATCACTGTCATCATGGCCATCCCGTTGCTCATCAATTTGCTTGAGTGGGCACCAGTAACGTCTTCATTTGTGAGACTTGTTGTTACTGTTTTTGGCATATTGAATATGCCATGGGTAGCTTGCCAGGCTCTGCCGAGTAGGTGAGATACTGTCGGTACCTTGCCGGGCTCTCTGAGAGGGGCAGAGGAATCGAACCTGGGTCGGCCGCATGCAAGGCAACTACCCTACCCGCTGTGCTATCGCTCCAATCTAGATTTAAGTAACATTAGTGCAATCCCAGCTGTAATGCTCTTCTGAACCCCAACTCCATAGTCAAGTGCATGGCCTCTGATATACCCAGTTAAAAGTGTGTGAACCCAGCAACACTACTTCTGGGATTATACTTTGGAGGCCCAAAAACACCCAGCAGAAATGCCATCTGCGCTTTTATGGGGATTGTTTTCTTTCGATTGTTTTGTTTTGTGCTACTGAGTATTCTATATTTTCTAGTTTAATGATTTATTTATAGATAAAGTTTTGGATTTAAACCAATAAAAGGTAAGTCAAGAATAAGAAAGTAAAGAAATATGTTATTTACACATTTCTAAATTAATGGAGCAGATTGAGGTTTCTTTAAGGTACTAACTATTAAGGGAAGAATGTGTTGAGAATCTGATCAATGTTTATTGCATGAAAAAATAAAAATAAGGGACATTATTGTATGGGAATACCAGGAGAGAGGAAAGCATTCACCAAGATGTGGGAAATAAAGGACATGTGTGTGATGTGTCGACCATAATGAGACCAAAATGAGTAAGAGGTTAAAAGGGAGAACATACTAACAGACTGATCCTTGGAAGAAATAATTATGAGTGGTGGTGGTCTTCCCAGCAAGGAGTCAAAGAAAATAAGAACTTAGATGAAGGTTATTTCAGGAGAATGTATAGGTGAGAAATGATCTCTCTTATATTTGGGACTTAAAGATGCACAGCAAGGTAGTAAGGAAGGTCTAAAGGCAACATAACAGGAGAAGTGGACCACATAAATAAACTGTGCGGAGATTGGTTTAAGAAGATGGTGTTGCAGTCCTTGGGACAGGAAGGTGAGTACACTGGTGAAGAGTATGTAGTTAGAAATATCACTGTGTCACAGTTATCCCATTGCTCATCGATTTGCTTGAGCAGGCACCAGTAATGTCTCCATTGTGATACTTGTTACTATTTTTGGCATATTGAATACACCACAGTAGCTTGCCAGGCTCTGCCATGTGGGCGAGATACTCTTGGAAGCTTACCTGGCTCTTCGAGAGGGGCGGGGGAATCAAACCTGGGTCCGCCTCGTGCAAGGCAAATGGCCTACCCACTGTGCTATCGCTCCAGCTCAGTTGGAAATATATCCATGGGAAACTATAATTATTCACACTGAAAACCACAGCATCTCAAAAACTAAAAAATCAATGAATAAAATATAAGCAGTTTAAAAATACAATGCTTTATGACAGAAAAATATTAAATAAATTGTGAGATGAGAGAATCAGAGAATACATGGTTCCTACAAGCAGGAAGAAAAGAATAGAAAGGGACATCTATTAATCTCCATCAAAAACTACTCCTCCACTGAGAAGGACTGGCTGATAGTTCCCACAAATCCAAACAATAGATGAGGGACTAGGTATTTTTCCCACCTAACAAGCCCCAGTTGACATTTCTGTTGTGTCTTCCTGTAATACTTACCACTGGCTCTTCAATAAAGCACAAAAATTGTTCAACTTTTGAAGGAGCAAAACAGTTTGTTTCCTATCAAATAGAAGCAGATCTCTCCTTAACTTTATAAGGCAAATCCTCAATACCAGCTGCTCTTCTGTAGAGTCCTTTTCTAGGAAAAAAAAAAAAAAAAACAACTTTTTTTATTGACTCACTGTGAGATAAACCCTTACAAAACTGTTCATGATTGGATTTCAGTCATACAGTATTCCAACACTCAGCCCTCCACCAGTGTACATTTCCCTGCACCAGAACCTTTAGAGTATCCTTACAAAAGAGATGGAATAAAGCCTCAAATGCCCCAAACTGAGAACACTGGTAATTCAGTCCCAAGATCCTGTTGTACCTGAACATAAGTTCACTCCCAGTTCTAATTGCCTTCAGTCTTAGATGAGTTCTCCCCACAGCAGTGAATGAGCAAACAATTTGACTGGAAGTAAATGTCTTACTTGGAAGTGTAAGTTCAAGTACACTTAAAACAAATACTATAATTAGTATTTGTTTTTGTTTCTCTGTTTGTTGTACTAAATATAAAGAGTTCTGAAAAAATATTGCAATTACACTCTTGACTAGTATTTGGTAAATCTAGTAAATTTCAATAAAATTAGGCTCTGAAATGAACAGACAAAACTCTCTCCTATGTAGGTAACATTAAATACTCTGTAACCATAATTATTTTAGGGAAGTGAAAGATCTCTGTATATAATTTTACTACAAATTCAAATATACATTATTTTCAAATTTTATTTCACATAAGATAAAATGGGAGTCTCTTTTATTGTGTATTGAAAGTTTTCAATTTTTCAAATGGTTCAAATATATAATGGATCACAGCTTTCAGTATAATAAAAACTAGATTTTATAATATAGATTTACCACATAATTACCTATGAACAAGTGGTAATTTACTTAAAACAAACTCACTTTCCATCATGTTTAGTATCAAAGAACTACAGAATTTCATTTATTATTATGGTACCCGTGGCGTATTTGATATGCCAAAAGCAGTAACAACAAGTCTCACAGTGGTACCCACTCGAGCAAAACGATGAGCAACGGGATGACAGTGACAGATAATGGTACTGTTACTTTTGATTATGTTTGATATTTACTCTTCTACATAGAATCACCTGTGTGATTTACTTTATCAAATCATCCAGAAATTACAGTTTTTCAAGAGTTCACATAGTCTTAGAATTTGAATGTACTTACATAATCAGTTTTATTTTTTTATTCATTTATTTATTTATTTTTTAGGTTTTGGGAACATACCAATCTGTGCTCAGAATTTATTACTGGAGGACTCTGGGGGCTGTAAAGGATAGAGGATCAAACCTCAGTTGGCTATGTGCAAGGCAAGCGTCTTACCTGCTGTACTACTGCTTCTGATTTTATTGTATAGTTTATAAAACAAATTAAATCGAAAGTAAGAAAAAATGACATCACAAATTATTGATATATACAAATCTGTGTTTATAGATCAAGAATAAACTTTTTCTGACAGAATTATTTCAGTTTTAAAAGCTAAAATAATACCTCATAAGCATTAACAGATACAATGAGCTCTATAATTTTATTATTAAGAAAAGTTTTTCCAACCTCATTTTTCAATTTGTGGCACAATGACATATATATGAAAGCAAGTATTTCATTCATTTATTTATCCAAGTGTATATTAGTGAATTATGTAGGGTCTATTAGCTACTCTATTTAAGTACCCTCTATTTTTATCTCCTAGAGGTAAAATATAAAATTGAAATAATTCATAAGTAAAATAAAAAGTAACAGCTATGAAATTAAAAGTCTTGGAGTGAAAGAACTAGACATGGATAATTAGGTAGATAAGAAAAAAAAATAACTAAACATTTCCATAACAATCTGAAGGCTTTTCTACAACCTCTGAAATATTAATCACGGCTTTCTTGTGCAAGACACAGAGAAAATCTACCCAGTTCCTCGCCTTAATGAAGGGAATCTATCAGCATGTAATTGCAGGGAATGTTAGCCGATAGCCTACAAGTGTCAAGTCTTAAGCAACTCTCAGTTACAGACACCACATAATTGGAGCTATCATCCTCCTGGCCACATTCAATAACTTCACAAAAATTGGGGTTCAAAGCTTGAGTCATTCAGAAAAAGATGACTCTGATGGATGCTGTGTGTTCAAAATAGCCCTGGTATAGTTTATATTCTCTCTCTAGCCCTGCTTCTTTATCCATTTTCACAGATGCTGATCCCACTTAGATACAAACACTAACTCAGCATCTGTTCCTGAAGAATAAAAACTTTAACGATTCGTTTCAGGAATGAGAAAAATAAATAAGATAGACAAACGTAGCAAAACAGAAATGGAATTGACAAAGTATGGCAAAAAAAATACCACTATATTGCAATGGGAAAAAAAGAGACTTGGGTAAAACACCAATCTGTATTACTCTTTTATTACCTCACTTTAGGGCCCCTCATAAATCCACAAAGACATCGAAGACCTGCTCCCTCAATAGTGAGGTTAGGAGACTGATTGATAATATCACTTCCCCTCCTAGTCCCACCACACCACACACTGAACCCGCAGTTCCCAAGTGACTTTCTATGGGTCACATAATCAATCCCATCCTGAAGTCTCATCAACCTTGGAAACAGAAGAAAGCAGTGAAATTTTATATTGTTCATTCAATCAAAGTGTGCTTTTTGTTTTTGTTTTCTGTTTTTGACATCAAATCCCTTTCTCCTAAAATATCCTTGGCTTCATTAAATATTTTTTATTTTGAAAACGGTGAGGTCGAAAGGTAATAGTTTCTTCCTATTTTTTGTTGTTAGAATTTTACAAACAAAGTAAGAGTTGACTGTAGTTACTCTGGCTGCCACTGTATTGGTTTAGAATTCTATTAGGTGGTTTAGCTCCTTGTGAACCACTGGTTTAAACCTTTTATGTTATAGCAAGCAGTTAATTGATAGTATTACCGATAGACATTGATTTATTTCATTGTTACTGATGCAAAAATAGAAATGAATTCATGTTCTATGAATGATGTTTTATGTAAATTTACATATACTTCTGAAAGGCTTATGGATACTAGGTAGGGTGTCAATATAACATATATTTAATTTCTGAGTATCACAGCTCAAAAATTTCTACGTTATTTACTTACCTAGCAGGGGAGAGACCATAATCCTGAAGGTGTTTTTCCCAGGGTGAGGCTTAACCACTGCACTCCGGATGTGCTGACGCCTACAATTTTCCTGAATCTGGGATTTGTGGTAGTGGTGGCCTTTGTTCTCACTCTCCCTTGGAAAAGAACGAAAGAAAAATAAATGACCTTAAAAAAAAAAGTATACTTCGTCCACTTTAAGAAGACAAAGTGTTGTTAGAATAAATGTCCCACAATTTCTATTCTTCATTCTTTGAATTGACCTTTTAAGAATGCATATCCCATTCCTCTTTATTTAAAAAAAAAAGTTCTGTTTTCAGTAGCTATTCATTCACCCATAGTGAATAGTCTCCGGCATAATATACAATTTAACGTGGTATAATATTAAAGCTCAGTGAACTGGGATGAAGAGATACAAAAGTGCCAAGTTGTATTGTGAATAATATTGTGATAATGTTTTAGTAAATAAGCCCATTTTGGAGGGGGAAACAAACCCTTAATTGATAGTTATTCAACCCTGTCAGTGAATAGTAATATCACTAGTTTGTCTCCATGCAAACTGGTGAACTCAGGCCCACGTTCTTCCTTCTACAAAAGCAAATCTTCCTTCTCCATCTCTGCGTTAGTTTTCTAAGTTTCCTCCACAGTGTTCTCACTATTCCAGTGCTCGTGTCTCCTTGGTTCAGGGTCAGTGCTTTGCTCTTGCTCAGGAAGAGTTTACTGTCTTCGTCTGCTGCTGTTGCTTGCCATTCCTTCTCTCCTTCTATAGCATGTTCCTCATCTGCAGTGGCCCTTCTCTCACCTCCGCAATCTTGGAAGCTTCTGACTAAATGAATCTTGATTCTCTTTTTTTTCTTGCCAAGTTATCTCTCTTCTGAAAAGTTTAGTTGCTGCTTTCACTGATGAATCATTAAGAACTCAACCTACCATTTCAGATCTTATATTACAACAGCTGCAAAGTTGGATGAAAGGTGACACTGTGCTTTTGCTGAAGATTTTACTACAGAAATAGGCTTATTTCTTTTAATAAGGTAAAGATCAATGGTCTGTGCATAACCTGGATATAGGTTTCTCCTTTATCCATAAAGACATGTTAAAGCAATTTTTTGAAAGCTAATATTAAACAGGGAAATTAAATTGAATATATTTACAAATGAGATATATAGATAATTGCAGAAATCTATTCACATTGTTAATCTATTTTAATGAGGGTATCTTTTTTTTGGTGAGATCTTCAGTGTGTTTTTCTATTTCAATGTGCTTTTCTTTTTTGGTGAGATCTTCAAATAATCTTATGTTCCCAATTCTACCTCAAGGTTGGGAAACTTTTCCCTATCTTACAGCTTTCCTGGGCTGGAGCAATAGAACAGCGGTAGGGCGTCTGCCTTTCACAAGGCCAACCCGTGTTCCATTCCTCCACCACTCTTGGAGAGCCCAGCAAGCTACCGAGAGTATCGTGCCCACAGAGCAGAGCCTGGTAAGCTACCCATGGAGTATTGGATATGCCAAACACAGTAACAATAAGTCTCACAATGAGAGACGTTACTGGTGCTCGCTCGAACAAATCGATGAGCAACAGGATGACAGTGACAGTGACAGTGACAGCTTTCCTAAATATTTCAAGTTAGGAAACCAGAGGCCTATTGAAGATTTTAGACATCCTGGAAAAGTAAGACTAAAGCATACCATGACCAAGCCATTGATGACAGTTGTTTAGCTTTAACTTTATAAGATGACCATATCAATTATACTCACAATAGTTATTGTGGTTATTAATGTTTGTTTCAGGAGTTGGGAAAAAATGTAGGACATTCTCTAGTCTTATAGACAGTTTAAAAATAATTTTTATTTCATTAAAAGTAAATATAAACCAACAGAGTAATATACTCCTTTTAGTAAAAGCCCAATGTTAAAAGACTTTATAACTGCCGTTTCTGTAAAGCCAACTATGATGCAAATAGGCATGTTCTATAAATTTTAAACACAAATATAAAGTAATGAAAAAATATTCTATAATAAAAATAGTAGCAATTGCCTAATATATTTTACTTAACAAAATGTGAGTCACTAAAATAAGTGATGCCTTTAATATCAATTTTTCTTTTATTAATTTCATAATCATAACTATCTTCCAGAAAGATCTAATGTGCTATTAAACACAATACTGAGAAAAAAATTTAAATATTATGACAAAATAAAAAAGATTTAGGAAAGACAGGAAGAATTATAACATCATTACCATTATGAATCATATTTTCTCAAGACATCTTTTTAGCCAAACTTGCTTTTAAGTCAAACGTGAGATACTCAGACACACCAAGAAAGCACAACTATGAGAGGTAGGGTTATTATTCTCCAGAAGCTTAAGCTAATAGGGGAAAAATTCATATAAAAGAAATGGCAAAGTTTTGCTATAATTTAGGACAAAAGTAAGAGATTGTTCTTGAGAGGAGACAAGGACATATCTTCCCAAACAAATTCAGGGGAATATAATGTGTAAAGCTAGACATGTTTTTAAGAATGTTAAAAGTAACTAGAGAAAATGCATTTCAGAATATCTTTCATTTTCTTTGTAATGTAGTAAAGTAAGTTTGCAATGCCTGTGGGAAGAGCAGATTAGGAAACAGATGTTTACTATACCTCTCACTGGCATTAGTTTGTCAATAAATTTAAAATACAGAATACATGTTCTCTGAAAATAGTGATAGAATACTCTCTAATGATTTTCTTTCAGATCAGAGACTATTTGGTAGGTCAAGAAATTTCTATTAGTAATTCTGTGTAGAAATTTTTTTGTATATACATTCAATTAAATGATTCTCTCTTTCACTGTATCACTGTTACCATATCACTGTCATCCTGTTGTTCATCAATTTGCTCGAGCAGTTACCACTAATGTCTCCAATAGTCCCTGTCGAGTGCTAGTGTATTCCAGTGGCATTTTGGGGGCTCTTTCCGGGTTAAGGGAATGAGGACCATCATTGTTACTGTTTTTTACATATCAAATATGCCACAGGTAGCTTGCCAGGCTCTGCCGTGCTGGTGGAATACTCTCGGTACCTTGCCAGGCTCTCCGAGAGGGATGGAGGCTTTGGGACGACCTCTAACTGCCTTTACAGGTGTTCCCAGACAGGCATATATATGTGTGTGTATGTATATATGTATATACATACACACACACACATATATATATATATATACATATACTTCCCTCTATGATTTGTTGCCTACTGTCTGAACCCCATCAAATATGGTGTGGTAATTATGGAAATGAGTAGGGAGTGTCTTATGATGTGTTTCATGGCTGCAAATGCAGCCACTCGGTTCAGGAATATGTTCACTCATATGTGAGGCTCGGCCTGAGCATGTGGAAAACGGCCTGGAGCGTGGCGGCAGTTGGCCTGTGGAGGTTGGTTGCCAGGGCTGGGTCCCTTGGGGCAGGGAGGGCTCTCACCTACCCCCCTCTGGGGCACCCCGAGTGAAAACAGTCTGGCATGGAGTCTGGTAGCACGGTTATGGGGGCCTCATTTTATGATGCCTCTTCCAGGAGAAGCAGCCATGAGAGAGCAGACTTTCTTTAGAGTTTAGATTTAAGGCAGTAAAAACCAATTTCTTTAAGTATATGGAAACCAGCTATATTTATTTTATGAGTTGGGAAATTTCATAACTTTAAAGGTCCATATTCAATTTGTGTCTTTGAAAAGACTTTTATAAACCAGAATAAACATATAATCTATTTTTTATGCAAACCATAGTTTATTTATCCGTCAAACTAAGTTATTTGAACATGTTAATATTAGTATGGTTTCGAAGTAAACAGCTTGGCTATGTACATAGAATAGTCTTTGATACATATATAATTATATCCCTCTAGTTCACTTCTTTCCATAAATTATTTTTTTTAATTATTAAGCATTTTTTAAGAGTTAGAGTTTTGCTTAGTTTGGGGGTGGGGTGCATCAGCTGTGCTCAGGGCTTACTCCTAACAGTGCTCAGGAAACCTACATGTGTTTCTGGATCAAATTCAATGCAAGGCTAGCACCTAACCCAATGTGCTATTTCGGTCGCAGAAGAATAAAAAGTTTTACCAAAAATGTTGAAACAAATCTTTTATTTTCTAAAGTAGACAGTTTAGTGGCATGTGGGACTTAGTCCTGTTACTGAAGTTCTGGTGGATTTGATCTTCAGCTCCAGCATTTGCAAAACCTCTAATCACTGCCATGCTCAAAGCCGCTCCCCACATGTTTCGGCCAAGCCTCATGCATGAGTGAAGTTCTACGGAACCCAGGTAACGTGGAATTTGTGACCTTGGACTGTGGGCTCAAAGGGGCCAGGAGCGGAGATCCTCAGCCCGCCTCCCCCAGTCTCCAGCGACCCAGAGGGACCCAGAGGTCGTGCCCATAAGCCACCTCCTGCAGGCGTCAGATAATCTCATCATTGGCCACCATCCAGATCACACAGCTGCTTCTTCATGGCCCCCATAGCCATGCCACCAGATTCTGAGCCAGGCTGTTTCACTCGGGGTGCCCCAGAGGGGAGCAGGTGAGAGCCCTCCCAGCCCCAAGGGATCCAGCTCTGGCAGCAGAACTCCACAACCCAACTGCCGCCATGTTCAAGGCTGCTCCCCACATGCTTGAACCAAGCCTCACATATGAGTAAACATATTCCTGAACTGCATGGTGGAGAAAGCTCACACATCATAAGACACTCCTTACCCATTCTCCATAATTACCACACCATCATTGATGGGCTTCAGATAGTAGGCAACAAATTACAGAGGGAAAAAAATATATATGTATATATATGAACACATTTTTGTAAGCATATCCAGCAGTTCTCCATAACATTTCTTCAGCAGTTCTTCATAACATAACATTCTTCATAATGATAAAATATATTATTTCAGTTATATTATTTCAGTTGTGTTTTAGGACAGGATTGGGGTTTAGGATGGAAACATCCCGAATTTGGTGGTGAGAGTTGTAATGGTGGTGGGATTGCTGTATGAATATTAAATGTAATCAAATATTGTGAACTATAAAGGTGAATGCCCTACCGCTGTGCTATCGCTCCAGTCAGTACCTTATAAAATAAAAAAAAAATTTAAGCAAAGTTGTAACAAATGGGATACATGTTTATTCAGGTCATTATTATTGGGCTAAATTCTTTGGGTAGATAATTTACTTAGTTTGTAGAATATTCAGTTGAATGACTCCTATCCCTTGTTAAACGGCTGTCAATTAGTAGATAGTTGCTTATTACAGAAGAGTGCATCCATATAATTGTTTGAGATATGGGAGGTCTATATGCAATAAAATTAAAGATAATTACAGATTACTTTCTAAACTTGAAAATGATGATGACATAATTAAAATCTTGTATGAAAACAGCAAAAATTGAGCACATGCATGCATGTTTTGTCTAAGAATAAAGCTGAGAATTTTTAAAATTCTGTTTTTATTGTATGTATATAGCTTAAGTTTTGCAATAAATGATTGTGCTTATAATTAAACAAAAATATTAATTTCAATAATAAAAATTATTGAAGGCAAAATCATTTATATTTACAGTTTCCTCATAGCAGTATGAATTATTAGCTATGGACTAATTGTTTTCATTCTCTGCTATTCTTTAACTATATACTTCATGTATATTTCCTTACAATTGCACATTTGTTTTCTTGCAGCTTCAAACTTTCTACTTAGAAAATTTAAGAATAAATAATCTGATGAAAGCTATGTAGGTTCTTCAAATCAAGTAGTGCTGATAAGAAGGAGAAGCAACAACTCTTGCAAATTTGGTAGAAATGCAAAACGCCATGTTTCACTGAAGACTTGCTTAATCTACATTTTAATAAGATTTGCAAGGGATTTCAATTTACATTACATTGCTCTAGAGGACTTATGTGAATCTCTGATTTTCTGACATGGATCTTATTTTCATTCTGATAACATGGAGAGCCTAGAAAGGTGGGATCAGAAATATAAAATATATTTAAAATAAAAATAAGAGTATTTCAGCAATAGTGATTAGGATTATTACTTCATGTATTCCTTTTCTATTGATTAGAAATATACTTTATAAACATTTAAATTCACCTTGCCTGTTGTATTTTTGGTGCATAGTAAAAGTTTTTGGAGTTAGTGAAGGAATAAATACAAGACTCTTTTGAGTATGGAGAATTCCATTTCCTGTCAATATTACAAATTAAATTCTTTACAACCCTTCACCACAAAGTAAACAGAAACAAGTAAAACTTAGAAAATGTGCTTTTAAATTTTAATACATATTTTTAAATGTAAGCAAAATTCTTGTTGAATTAAAGCACATAAGTCCTCAGACAAGAAAAGCAAAGAATCCTTGGGGAAGTCATTGGTATCAATAACCCAGAGTCTGAGGTTTTGATGTTCATAGAAGAATAAGTGACTTACATGCAAAATTGTATCTTGCACATAAAATCAGGTCATTCAAAGTACCACAACTTCAGTGAAAGTATCACCTTAAAAATACATGCACCAAGAACAAGGTGAAATTCATATCTGAGACATGGGTAGAAAATCAGCCTTTTGTAAGAATTTTAACAATTTTGCAAGAACTGGAGGATTCAGAGAGACAGTATAGGGGTAATGCACATGTCTTGAGAACAGTCGAGCCTGTTTGCACAGCATATACAGATGTTTTCCATCTCCTTTTAGAGCTCTATATATGAAAAGGGATTGAAAGAAGAACATATGGGTACCAGCTAGCTGTCAGAAAGGATGGATTATTAACAGGAATTGTTAACATCCCTTTAGCATACTGCTGACCAGAATTATCAAACACATGTCTCTGTGTTTTTGCTAAGTTATGAGCTGCAACATTTAAATTTCAAGAAGCTGGACCCAAGTAATAGAACAGTGGATAAGGCACACATACAGACTGTCAGGTTCACCTGGAGTTGATCTTGGTACTACATATGTTACCCCAAGCACTATAGGAGTAATTCCTGAGCAAGAAACTTAGGAGTAAGCTCTGAGCACCATTGATTGTGTCCCAGAAAACAAACACATAATTTCATAGCTAATTTAAAAAAAAACAATTTGCCTGCTAAAGCTTAAGTATGAGAACAAAGTAAAAAGAAAAACTTAAAGGTTAAGTTAGTCAAGATTCTGTTATGTGAGATGTCAAGGTAGTGATGATATTTAGTTTCTTAGACTGTATATAATATAGATTTATATTTATAGCATATAGTCACAAAATATAATTGTTATAGTTTTATGGAGATTGAATGCAAAAAGACAAGGAAGACTCATGAAAGTCATATGTGTCCCTCACTGGGGCTGAGAAATACAGTCTGGCCTTAGTTAATGGCAAGATCCCTCCCAATCCTTCTCTGTTCTTATCTCCGCATTAAAGCTGACTGAGTCATTTCATATTAAAAAGAATTGCTTAGAATCAGCAGACATCATGGATGGTGTTTCACTTTGCTTTTTTTTCTAAAAATACTATATGGAAAGTTGGGCAAGTTCTTCAAAGTCTCTGTACTTAAAAAGTCGCTTCTCTATATAGAAATATTATAAAGATTAAATCACCAACAAAGAGAAAATCGACTCTAATGGCATCCAGTAGAAATTCCTTGAATGTAATCATTTCAATCAAGTTTTTTTCATTTATTATTTCTGAAAATTCACTATAGATTTTTATCTTCCAATTGTAGGTATAAATAAGTTTGAATAAAACTTAGTAAATGAATGGTATATCATGAACAGTAGAAATATAAATGGACTTTCACATACAGATAGGATATATAGTGAATAGTGTGTATATAAATGAATTTCCACATACACATGGGATTCTTATTAATATCCATACTACCTTTGCCTTATTGTTCTTCTCAATCTGCTTACCTAAGTCTTTTCTTTAGAAGACTAACTTAGATCTCATGATATGATTTTAGCACTCTTTGATCATCTCTCTAAATTATACCATGATTATTATTAATATTTTTATTATTTCTTAGTTTCTTAAACTGCTATGACTTAAATGTTTAGGAGTAAGTCAAATCTTTATTGCTTTCTTAAACTTAGTATAATTTTCTGATCATGGTAGGAATTTTGTCAAAGAGAATTACAGTCTTTTGCTTTCCATTTTATTCCTCCTGCTGACAATTTTAGGAGACAGCATTCTTATCCTTCCATTAGAGTCAAAACTTCAAATTTCAGAGGTGAATATAGATTCTTAAAGAGCATGGAATGCTCTATGTGTTGCCAAGAATGTGCATCCACCTAGATCACTAGATCTTCTTCCTCTGTGTGTGTGTGTGTGTGTGTGTGTGTGTGTGTGTGTGCGCGCGCACGTGTGTATCTGGGTGTGTCTGGGTGTGAAAGGGGCACAGCAGGAGGGCACACCCAGTTGTGGTCAGGGATTTCTCCTGGCTCTGCACTCAGGGATTGGTCCTGGTACTGCCACAGAAACTGTATGTGGTTTGGGAGATGGAATCCAAGTCAGACAGGTACAAGGCAAGCATTTTAAATACTGTACTGTTTCTCCAGCCCCCACTCTGTCCTCTTTCCTGGCCCAGGTTTTCAAATCCATCTTCATTTCCTCAAATCCTTTCAATCTCCCACAGTGCCTATCAGGAAGAGTTACATTTCTGAAAAGTTTTCATTATGTCTCAATTTCCTCTTCTTTCTTGCTTGCTGTCAGTTAGGTCTTCCTCAATTCCTCTCTGAATTATTGAAATCATATTTAAGTTACTCTCTGTACCTTCATTTGACCCTGTCTCTTAACATTTGAATTATCTTTATATAACAGGTATTTTTCCACACAAAACAAACCCTTGATCTAAAACCTCTATTGGTTATTCAGTTAACAGTACAAACATGCATTCAAGTAATTTTGCCTAGGATTATAAATCCTCTACAATATGCATCAATAAATTCTCTGATTATATCACATATAATGCCACATCATTTAAATTCTGTGAAAGTATGATTTATAATTCTCTGAAAGACCAGAAATATTAGCTGATTTTCTAGTCACATTCTCTTCCTGTTTAAAATGTTTTCCATAAAATGATGTCTAAAGTTACATTTCCACCATTCTAGAAAGAGTTTAAATTTGATATTTGTTAGCCTTTCCTATATTCCCTGCTAGGAAGTCTCAATTTTCTGTTCCTTATGCTTTCTAATTTCTAAGTCTTTTGCCTATTATTTCTCTTTCTAGTATTTTGTACAATTTATCTTAGAATAATAAGTTCATGTGTAAAGAACAATAATTCTCTGCTAGATGGTGAAATTCTGTTTGACAGATATTAATGTCTAATTATCTTTCTGTATCTAGTAGTACTTAGAACGATGCTTTTCCCAGAGTGGAAAATCAATAAATGCTATTGAATTGAGGTTTTTTCTGATTGAACTGAAAGAGAAAAGCCTCTAGAACTTCAGTTTAAGAAAAAAAAAATCCAATTATGTATGCCCAGCCAAAGTGGATCTGAAAGTCAATAAATGTTGTTCTATGCATTATTGCATTAATCATCCCATTTCCTCCTTCAACTCTGGGTAGATATTACCTACCCCCACATAGGCAATTTTTTAATTTATAGAAAAAGAGTCATCAAATAGCAAACTATATTTTCTCCACAACAGTTAAAATTAAATCTACAACAATTAAAAAAAGGTGTCATTGAATATAAGCATTTTGAAATGCCAACTTAAGAAAAGTTAAAACCCATCCTTTGACACAGTATTTCAATGAATTTTGTGTATGTAATGAATATTAAGCAGAGAAAAATAACTTTTAGAATTTTCTAAACATATTGTCCTACAAAATCCTTTTTCCTCAAAGTACATTGCATATTGATAAGATTTTTTTAAGATTATCATAGAAAAGAGTCTTCATAAGTGTAATTTATAGCATTTTATAAAATATAGACAACTTAATTACCAATTATTAAAATATATTAAGATATCAGAATGTCTTTCTGTGAGATTTAATCTAAACATTTACAAATCCAAATAGTTAAACATTTTTATAATATTATCAAAGAATACTCATAGGGTTGAACAATATAAATTTTTATTAAGAGAGCAAACATATATCTTTTAGTACAAAATAGCAGCCATACCATGAGTTTGGTATGTGATCATTTAATTTTAGGGAACCTAATATTTAAAGACTAGGGAATCTGATATAAGCAAACTGAAGTCACTTCTTCCTTTTTCATTATTTTTATATTTGTATTTAGGTTCCATGATTTAAACTAACGTTAATTAAAGTTTTATCTATACATCATTCCAACGACACCCATTATCAGAATACCTGCTTCCATACATGAAGGCCCAGGGGACCCCTTCCATACCTCTACCCCCAGGTAACCTCAATTCTGTAGACAAAATCCTCAAGTCTGTTGCCTTTGGCCATTTTTTGTTATCCCTTGCTTTTATATACATATACATTTCACAAATGAAAGATTATTCTTGGTATGTGTCTCTGCTTCTGAGTTCACTCTGCATGTTACCCTCTAGTCCCATTCACAAAGGAGCATATTGATTTTTTTTTTATTATTAGAATTGAGTAGTGTTCCATTGTTTATATATAACAGGGTTTTTTTTACATGCACTCATCTGTTCTTGGACATGTGGGTTGTTCCCAGTTCTTGGCTACTATGACGAGTGCTGCAATGATGATAAAAGCACAGATTTCTTTTTAACACAGAATTGGGTCTTTGGGATAGATGTCAAGAAGTAGAATTTCTGGGTCATTTTGAAGCTCAACTCAACTTTTTGACAAAATTCCATATTGTTTTTTTAAAAGATTAAATTAGTCAAAATTCCCACCAGCAGTGGACAAGGTTTCCATTTCATCACATCCCTACCAATACTGATTGATCTATTCTTTTAATGTAAATCAGTCTCTTCATGGTGTGAGGTGATATCTCACTGTTGTATTGATTTGCATTTCCCTGAAGATAGGGATGGTGAGAATTTTCTCATATATCTCTTGTCTGTATGTGTTCTTTATGAAAGTCTCTATCTTTACTATTCATTTTTACTGGGTTTTTGTTGTTGTTGTTATTTCTAAGTGCTTTATGTGTTTTGGGTATTAATCCTTTTTTATCTGAGTGGTGAGCAACTATTTTCTCCCAGTCTGTAAGCTGTCTTCTTATTCTGGCCATCATTTAATTTGTGGTTTACTAGCTTCTTAATTTGATGCAGTGTTATTTGTTTAATTTTGCTTCTGTTTGCTTGACCAATGGTAATGAATCACTGAAGAAGCTTCTAGGTTGTTTTATGAAAAACCTTCCCTAACTTTTCATTATATTATGAAGGGTTCTTCCTATATGCTCTTCAATATGATTTTGGGATTTAAGAAGATTTTTAACCCAATGAAAACATAAAATCTATTCATAAATGTTTGTGTGTGGCAATTCTTCACATTATTTTTATTTTTGTAAATTACATTTTGAAGTAAATAACAGTAAGCATGAGTTTCTTGGGCAAAGAATAAAGATTAAAGACAACTAAGCAATCACAAGTCTAAAATGATTCTAAAGTTGTTTGATTTAAACATAATAGGATTTAAAATTTAACTTACTGGTATTTACTATAAACTTATGATTGATTTTATAAATATGCAATCTGAAATATATACTGAAGCAAGTTTCCATTAGTTAGAATACTTGAATAGTATTTTTTTGAAGTCTGCATAGAACAATACACCACAGACATGCCTCCAGAACCCCACGCCAGACTGTTTCATTTGGAGCAACCCAGAGGGGGTTGGGTGAGTTCCCCTCCCCGCCCTAACGGAGCCAGCTCTGACAATCATAAATATCAAGAATTCAACTACCACACCATGCCCACGGACGCTCTCCACACACTTGGATAAGCCTCACCCATCAAAGATCTATTCCTGGACATCTTACTTTATACCACTAATATATCAAGAGTATCACACCACATTTGATGGGGTATGAAGTAGAAGGTAATAAATCTCTAGGGGGAAATATATTTATACAGATATAGGTATAAGCACATAAGTCTCAACCTTTAACAACATGTTACTAATCTCTTATAGAGGGGCTTAATGGCTCCTGGGTGAAATACAACAGTCTTCACACACTTTCCTCTAAGAAACCTTTTTGGATCGTTTTTAGCAGATTATTTATAACAAACAATACAAAATAAATTATTTTGGTTCTGCTTTGGGGGCAGGGTTTGGGGTCCAGGATAAAAACATCCAAAATACGGTGGTGGGAAGTTGTAATGATGGTGGGATTGGTGTTTAAATATTAAATGCAATTAAATATTGTGAAAAAAATTAGATTTAATTTAAAAAAAGGAAAATATTGTTATTCATTTATTGTAGTTACTAGAACATTAATTGTGAGTTACCTCAATTCTAAAAATAAATCTGTGACACTGTACACTGATGTTTTCTAATTTTAGAAACAGAACACCAAGGTCCGATCTGACAACCAAATAATTTGTTGAAAATAAAACCAGTTTGTATAATGAGCACTTTACTGCTCACTATGTGTTCTGATGCCGTCAGACAACAATAATGGGACTGAAAGCTAAAACAGTCTTACTCCTAACAAGGAAATTAAATTTAACTATCCATGGATGACTATAAACCACATAAACCATAGAATCAGTCTGCGTTTGTGTGTTTAAAATGTAACAGTATTCTTAGGAACTGAGAGAGGCAATGCTATTCTAGATAAAACTATCCCACAGGGAAAAGAGAATAATGAAATAACAAATTGTGGGGGGTGGTGTGGAGAGATAGCACAGCGGGTAGAGAATTTGCCTTGTGTGTGGCCAATCCGGGTTTGATTCCCAGCATCCCATATGGTCCCCTGAACACCACCAGGAGTGATTCCCGAGTGCATGAGCCAGGAGCAACCCCTGTGCATCGCCAGATGTGACCCCCCACCTCCCCAAAAAAAGAGTTTAACAAATTTGGAAGGAAGAGAGAAACAAGGACATAGAGACAGAGAGAAACTGATGATTTTTTAAATGATGCATCCAGAGGCCTATAAGGCAATATAGTTGGTAAGATGCTTGCATTGCACGTGGATATCCGGAGTTCAATACCAGGCAACCAAAATGGTCCCCCAGGCCTGTCAATAGTGACTCCTGAGCAAAGCTGAGTATGTCCCCAAAAGAAAAGAAAGATATTAAATAATGCATTCATAAATTTAACTTCAGTACAGTTGTCTGTACAGAAAGCTATTGTCAGTGTCCTCCAGGCAAAGACTGTCAGGAATTTCCCTGTGGTTGAAAAACTTGAGTTGAACTGCACACTGCAGCAAGGGAGAAAAATTATCAGAGAAGTATGAAGAGGAGGATGTTAGGACAATTTTATTACAGGGAGTGGGAATTATGACACGGGGAAAGGCTTTAAATAATCATGTTCAGGCTTGCTGCAGTAAGAACGGTGGGTAATTCCACGATTGGATATCTAGATTAAAACAAGAGATATAATTAATAAATTATACAATAGTCGCTCATTTTTACTACTTTGGGTTATTTTCAATTTGAACATGGACAATTTTCAAGCGTTACCTTGTTCAGACATGACTATTAAATGGTTTTGTTTTTGTACTTATCCATCATAATCACAAAAATAGTCTCATTTATAGTGGTGCTCTAGAAGTTATATTCAATAGAACACTTATGTTCAGATAAGTTATGTCAGGTGCATCTTTTCCTCTATCTTTAAGAATGATCTTTCTCATTAATTTCTCCTCATTAATAGATCAGCAACAAAATATTAGTCTATGCTAGAAATCATATGGTATCTGTCTTTTTCTTTTCATTCTCTAAGCGTAATTTTCCCAAGTTTTATCTTTGTTCTTGTGAATGGCAAGATTTCATCATTTTTAACATTTGAGTGGTATTCTGATTGGTAGGTATTCAGATCTTCTCAATCCCTATATAGATAGGGATAGATCTTCTAGATATATCTTCTCTATCCCTATATAAAGAAACATTTATTTATTTATTTGAGTTTCTTTTTTAATTATTATTATTATTTTCTTTTACAGACTCACAAACTTGTATGATTACATTTTGATTATACAATGTTTGGGCATCCATTCCTCCACCTGTGCTCATTCTCCACCACCAATGTTCCTAGTATATCTCCCGCCACTCCCACTCCTTCCCCGTCTCGCTAACTTGTTAATAATGGTGCAATAAAGATTAAACCGAAGATCTTTTCAAATCAGTATTTTGTATTCTTTTGTATTCTTTTTGCCTGCAAGTGCAATAATTGGGTCATAATGTATTTATTTATCCATAATGATATTTCTGTCCTTAATGTAAGGAATATCTATAATAGGGAGACCTTTTTTTCCACTTTCTCACCAAACCGTGATGTTTCTTGTATGCTTCATGAAAGTATTTCTAACAGGACTAAGGTAATATTCAATCATAAATCTGCTTTTAATTGATATACTTATATGTGATGAACATCTTTTCATATATTTGTTGGCCATTTGCATGCTTTTGGATATAGTTTATATATTATATTATTTTATTTTAGGGCTGGAGTGATAGCACAGCGGTAGGGCATTTGCCTTGCATGTGGCTAACCTGGGTTCGATTCCTCTGTTCCTCTCGGAGAGACTGGCAAGCTACATAGAGTATCTTATTCACACGGCAGAGCCTGGCAAGCTACCCGTGGCATATTTGATACGCCAAAAACAATAACATGTCTTACAATGGGGACGTTACTGGTGCCCACTCGAGCAAATCAATGAGCAATGGGATGACAGTGACAGTGACAGTGATTTTACTTTCAGGTATACACCATGGTGATATAATATTAGTGCACATTATGAAACTATCAACCACAGTTAAGTATAACTGGACTGTGTGAGAAGATAAAGAGCAGCAATCAGACACCTAAAAGTCAACTAGATGTTGTTATTGTGGACCTAAACTAATTCAATTATAGAAAATATGTTTGTGTTGTGCCTAACATTGTTGTACAAAAAAAGAGTCCTGATGACAAGTTTCTGATTTATAACCTAAGTTTTCCACTTACCAGCCATTCTGACACTAGTAGATACTTAATCTCTATGCCATCATTGATTTAACTATAAAATTGTACATAGAATACTATTTGTCTCAGAGGGGTACTATGAAACCTAACAAATAAAATGTGCATAAAAATTTATTAGAGCTCGTGGGATACCAGACATCTCCAATAGCCCACAGAAACTACACATAGACACACAGGTATTTTTGCCATATAACAAAGATTCGAACAAAGAAATTAATAAACTTGAATAAAAACATTTATAAAACTAATAATAGATTTACCTTATGATTATATATACAAAACTAAAAGCATATATTTGACATTAGTTGATCATTTTATATAAGAACAGGCATTTGTGGACTTAATATCTATACATAGGTTTCCACTGCTACATGAAAAGACTGATTGATGATTCTAAAGAAAAAAACATGCTTTGGCTGCCTGGGGTCATTTGGGAAGTAAACATATTTTGACAAGCACCACACTTTTTTCCTCTAGTGTAAAAGCAAGTCTTTTGTGATTAAGAATGAATATATGCTACTCTAGATCCCAGAAGCAATGAAAAAGTAGTCTTATGTGCAAGCAGGGCTGGAATAAATCAGTAATTTTTCTTCCCGAAAGTTGCTTCACAGCATGGTGGGGAGTGAAGGAAAGTTGCCAAAATAAGTCATCTAGATAAAATATTAACATATTAAATTCTAAAAGAGAGTAATGGTAGATATTACACTTTCTAAAATACATTGCCACTTCTATATTTACATTGAGGCCTTTTTAAAGAGTTCTATTTTATTATTCAAAGCATAATAACTATGTTTTGCCTACAGCAGAAATAAGTAACACCAGCATCTGAGTGAAAAATGAGATAGGAACTTTAAAAAAACAACAGTATTTTTTTAAATTGTGTTAACATTTGTTTGTACAAATGTATAAGTGTTAGGGGCATAATTCCATAATTCAAGGTCACAACATTTAGTAACTCAAGTAAACTAGATTGTATAATTAGACAAAGACAGGCAAAGATGTTAAAGTCTGAAAATTATACTTTAAAATTACTCAATTCTGTACATATTATTTAATTATATACATCCTTGTGCTGGCATTATTCTAATAGTTATCATATTTGAAATATGTAGATAAAATTATTAATATCATTAATGTACTTTTCATCACACCTAAGAATGAAACTTTTGCTGACACTGAATGAATTCTTTGGGAGAGTGTCAAGCACAATATAGGTCACTATCACTGTTATCCCACCACTCATGGATTTACTTGAGTGGGCACCAGTAACGTCTCCATTGTGAGACTTGTTACTGTTTTTTGGCATATTGAATATGCACGGGTAGCTTGACAGACCCTGCCATGCAGGCGAAATACTCTCGGTAACTTGCCAGGCTCTCTGAGAGAGGCGGAGGAATCGAACCTGGTCGGCCACGTGCAAGGCAAACGCCCAGTCCAGGGAGAAGATAACATCTGTTAATATAGAAATAGAAGCAGATCTATTGGCATCTTAAAATTTAACATCACAGACTCAAGAATAGTGAGAATATCTCTATTAAGTAGCAAACCATTGAGATAAACTTGCTAAGATTTTTTTCCATCAAAGTCTGAAATACAGCTTTGACAACTGTTCATAACTAATTTGCCTCAAGAGTTGTTTTATACCCTGCTCCTTATGAATGTGTAACCAGGTAGTTTTCCTGGCAGCCAAGTTTCCTCATTCTGTAAGATGAACAGCAAAGCCAGAGATTTAGTGTGGGTATTTTTTGTTTGTTTGTTTAGAATTTTCAACATCTTTATTTTCTTTTAAAAAATGAAAAAGATCTACTATTTATCTTCAACCTCAATCTAATTGTGTTCTGAGAAGGAATTAAGACAGAATAATAATATATCTTCAAGTACTTTGTTTTGAATGGTCTAGTTCTCTCTTTTTTTTAAATTTTTTTAAAATTTTATTGAATCACCATGAGATAGTTACAAGCTTTCATGTTTGGGTTACAATCTCACAATGATCAAACATCCATGACTCCACCAGTGCACATTCCCCACCACCAATATCCTGGGTATACCCCCCCTTTCTCACTCTCCCCCTGCCTCCATGACAGATGATATTCCCCATACTCTCTCTCTACTTTTGGGCATTATAGTGTGGGTATTGCTCCAGCCACACATGAACATTTAATCTAGCCTTCCCAAGTCATGTGCTTTCTCATTCATTAATGCTGTTGAAGTCCTAATTTACTAGACAGACATTATAGAGAGTTAAAGTTTCTTCTGGTGCAGTAGATAAACTGAGACTTCTGCCACCAAAGTCTGATTATTATTCACATTTCTTCTGTGCGGATCTCTCTCTTATTTCACTCGCATGATACTCTTCAGATCCATCCATGTAGCAGCAAATTGCATGATTTCATCTTTTCTTATAGCTAAAAGATATTCCACTGTGTATATGTATCATAGTTTCTTTATCCAGTTATCTCCTCTGCGATACTTGGCTTGTTTCCCTATTTTGGCTATTGTGAATAGTGTTGCAAGGAACTTAGGGGTGCTTTTCGGTTTTGTTTGTTTAATGCATCTGTTCACAAACACTTCCATTCCACTAAACTGATTGTCATTTTATAATTTGAGAATAAGAACATCTTCACCATAAATTGTGCTTTTAAATTATGGCATAAAATAAATGTGTGACAATAGGAAAAGTTGCAAACTGATAGATATGTCACCCTGCATATCTAATTCATATATACCTCCCTTACTTTTCATAGTGTCTACTTGCCTGCTAAATAGTTTATATAGATAAGCATGGTAAAGCATTGGAAAAGACTACTCTAGATGAAATGTTCCAAAATAAACAAGAAGAATGCTAACAAGAGTATTTAGACGGAGAACAATTCTAAATGTGCAGTTACCTGTCACTGTCATCTCGTTGCTCATCGACCTGTTCGAGCGGGCACCAGTAACGTCTCTCATTGAGAGACTTATTGTTACTGTTTATGGCATATCCAATACGCACAAGTAGCTTGCCAGGCTCTGCCATGCGGGCTCCATACTCTCAGTAGCTTGCCGGTCTCTCTAAGAAGGGCAGAGGAATTGAACACGGGTTGACCAAGTGAAAGGCGAAAGCCCAACCGCTGTGCTATTGTTCTAGCCCTGCAGTTAACTAGGATGATATAAAGAAAAGAGTATGAAAACCACTTAATCTCTGAAGCCTTAAGTGTCCAGGGAAGAAAAAATACTAAAGCAATACTAATAAATTTATTATTGCTTAAATTCTACTGCTTTTCATTTATAGGCATAAGTACTCCATTAAATTATTTTATCTTGGCAGAACAAAATGCTCCCACCTAGACTTCTATGAGATAAGCATAATTTATCTGTAATACTTTGCATTTAAATGCTACAGATGTTAAGAACTTATAAGAAGATTTGATCCTCTCTACTTCCTTCCCAATTCTCATTCATCAAATGAGACTCTAATTGCTCCAGATTGAACTTGCTGGTACTCATTCCTCAACTCCTCTGAAGTGGTGCAGTTTCTAACATTAATATGCATTACTATGTTTGTTTAGATAGGAAGTCAATTCTCCCAATGAAGGAGTGGGTAAAACCTAATGCTTTCACTAATGCTGAGAAAAAGGTTTAAACCGAATGCTTTCTCAAGGTAGTTTTAGGAAGAAAAGAATGGGTTAAATATTTCTTGGGATTCTCTCAGATTTTTCTGTTTTTACTTGAGGTTTTCCTATACTCATGCTATACCCTGGACATACTTCTTACTGGTACTATGAGCTTTCTATGTCTGATTGGGAAGGGCTTAGGATGCTTCCAAACACCTACAAATAAACCCAAAATGGAGAAATTTAAATTAGCTTAGCACTCATATATTTGAGGGAAATATCTAACAAATAAATTCTGGATATTCTTACCTTCCCAAAGGGCTCCCTGAGACAGAGGTATATAGCTTCTCATTTAATGTTGTAATAATATAAGTAGTAGACTCATAATTAAAGTCAGCTTAGTAACATATCCCTTAATAATATGTCCCTCTATCTTCAGAATGCCTTCATACTCCCTCTCTATCACTTATGCTTTCTGGGATAACACTTGCTAATTAAGTATGGATATGGAAATATAACCTTGTTCAGAGATTCATCATCATCATCATCATCATCATCATCATCATCATCATCATCATCCTGTTGATCATCAAATTTCTCAAGCGGTCTCAGTGACATCTCCGTTCATCCTAGCCCTGAGGTTTTAGAAGCTTCTCTTTACTCATCCTCCCCAACGATGCCTCAAGGAAGGCTCTTTCAGGGTCAGAGGAATGAGACCCAGCATTGTTACTGATTTTGGCATATGAATACACTATGGAAAGTTTGCGAGTCTCTCCCTTGTGGGCAGAAAATTCTTGGTAGCCTGCTGGTTCTCCTAGAGGGAGAAGTAGGCTCTAAGATGTCGCTCCGGAAGCTTGGTTTTAAGTCTCTGCATGTTGACCTCTGGAGGGATTACACGGCGCCGGGGGCAGTCCCCCTGAGTGTGACCACCTAGCATTGGAAATCTGGCTGGAAGAGGCCCAGTCCTGATCTGAGCAGCCTTGGAGGTCTCAGCCCCAGGTTCCACACACCTGGGTTCCTCTGCTGGTACCTTCATGTTTGAGGCTCATCCAAACATGTGGAGAGGGGCCTTGAGCATGTCTGTGGCTAGGGTCCGGAGGTCTTCAGCCATGTGTGCTCTGCTCGGGGTGGGGAGGGAAGCTGGAGCCTACCCCCTCTGAGGGACCCCGGGGAAGACAGCGAGGCAAACTGGCAGAGGTTAGAAGGGTTAATTTTGTCAAAATGCCAATCTTAGCCAAAATATTATTTAGAACCAATGCAATCCCTATAAAAATACCCATACCATTTTTAAAGATATAAATTAAATAAGGTTGTGATTTATATGGAATAATGAAAGCCAAATAACCAAAGTAATCCTCTGAAAAAGGAAGATTGCGGGCTTCTATTTCACCAACTCTAAGTTACATTATAGAGTATAGTAGTCAAGACTATGTGGTATTGCATTACAAACAGACTCTCAGATCAGTATAATAGAATTAAGAGTTCAAAGAAAGATCCTCATGTATATTGACAGCTAGCTAATCTTTGGCAAAGGAGGAAAGTGTGAAATGGATCAAGGAGAGCATCTTCATCAAATGATGCTGGAAAAACTGGTCAGTCACATTAAAAAGTGAGCTCAGATCTCTATCTCACAATATTCACAAATGTTAATTCAAATTAGATGAGCTCAATATTCTCAATATTAGAACTGAATTTATACATTATTTTGAAGAAAACAGAGGCAGAGCTCTAAGAATATTGGGTCTAGAGGCATATACATTGATCCAATGCAAACGGAAGTAAATATTAATGAATGATACTAACTCAAAGTAAGTTTCAACACCACAAAAGAAATGATGACCAAAAAAGAGAAAAATAAACCACAGATTGGAAAAATGTATTACCGCCACTCATCTGACAAAGGACTACTATCCAAGATAAACAGAACACTTGGTGAAACTTAACAAGAGAAAACATCAACTCCCTCAACAATGGAGAGAAGATATGAACAGCATTTACCTCAAAGAAGAAATGCAATCAGCTGCTAAGTATATGAAAACTCTGTATCACTTATTATCAGGGAAATGCAAATCAAAACAGCAATGAGATAACACCTCAGACTATTTAGACTGACAGGCATGAAAAGAGCAAAACAACCAGTGCTGCCAGGGATAAGGTTAAAAAGGAAACTCTATTCTTTGTAGCTGTGACTGTCAAGGGGTTTGATCAATTTGGAAGACTTTATGGACACCTTCAAAAGTGTGCTGAGTGAAGTTAGTCATAAGGAGAGGGGCAGATAAAGAATGAACTTTTTCATGTGGGGTATATAAAGAAACAAAATAGGGAGTAAAAAATAGCCAAAGGCAGTAGAACCTGAGAGCTGGTCTACAGAACTGAGTTTAGCAGGGTGAGGGGACAGTTGGGTTGGTGTGTTGGGGTGGGGGGGGTGCTGATAGAAAACGTGGTATTGAAATATTATATGCATAAAATCCTATAGTAAACAGTATTGTCAATCAAAGCACCCAAGATAATTTGGTTAATGTAAGCCTTTGCTTTAGTCTGTTTGGGGAAATAAAGCTAAATCAGAAGGAGTTTCTCTCATTCATTGAATCCTTCATTTAGCAAGCAATAGACTTTGAGAAAAACGTAAGATTTCCCATGCTTCATATATTTCTACAAAAACATTTACTGAGTAAGGAATGTCAAAAATGAGTACTTGGTGCTGTATTTACAGTGCTGCTTAAGAAAAAACTTCAAGTGGATACACAGTTCACTAGTTTGTGGTTCCTCTTGAGCACCGTGATTATAGTGTAGAATGGCGGTAGAATTACTGTGTCCATTCTTCATCCTCAGGTCATCTCAACAATGATAGTGGTCACAAGCATGAAGGAGATACATGGAAAGGGAATAAAAGAAGAATCTACCCCTGTGCCTGTTAATGAAGAATAGACTTGTGAAGGTCAAAGAGATAGGAAAGTCCCTGGCAAATACTTGCTCTCCCCCTAAACCTTAAATAACTGAAGAGCTGGATGACATCTTAAGGCTACATCTACATCTACTTAATATGCTCAGCCTGCAAAACAAACCCCTGAATCTTAAGGGAACCATGGATCTTTCTTGTTTAAAAAAAAAGGAAAAAGATGCAAAAATAAGGTCCACCTAAGAAAATGGGCTATTTGTCTTCTAGTGTTACGTTGAAAGGAGATGCAGGGACAAGATCCTGCTATACGTAGATTGGCAGGGAAAAAAATTAAGGACAAGGCCATTTGGATAATGGTAGAGTTATTAAGGAGATAGTGTATAACAAAGACAAAGATTGTTGGTCTTTATCCCACACCTATGTGGGATAAAGGTCTTTAAGGAGTGAGCTATGCTAGAAATGTGCATGAGATGTTGGGCTTGAGTAACATGGTTAGGGTGGTTCTAAAATTGTGCATGTGTTCAAGGACATTTTGATCATAATTGAATGTCTAATTAACGTATGCAACCAGGAGACATATAAGTTTATATGATTGTAGATTCAGGAGGAAAAAAGTGAAAATAAGACCAGAATCCTACTCTCTGAGTGTGTTTCAATAACTGGCTGCAACTAGTTTTCTAAATTGCTTCCTTTACCAAAAAAGTTGGTAACCACAAAGATTCTGGACATGTTTTCTTTTAAACACAAGAGATGGTCCTTTTTATTTCATAGTAATTTTCCCACTCTGTCTTTGACACATTGGAAGAAACATAAAAATTTAGTTAATACATGATTCGTGGACTAGAGCAATAGCACAGTGGGTAGGGCATTTTCCTTGCATGTGACTGACCCGGGTTTGATTCCTCCATCCTTCTAGGAGAGCCCAGAAAGTTAACAAGAGTATCCCGCCCACACTGCAAAGCCTGGCAAGCTACCCATGGCGTATTCGATACACCAAAAAATGAAGACGTTACTGAAGCCTCTAGAGCATATTGAGGAACAACGGGAGTACAGTGCTAGTGTGCTACATGATTAGTAATTGTTTCAACTGCCAATGGAAATTTGAACTATTCTGAGAGACAAACTGGTTAAAGGAGACTCATTTAGATAAGGCTGCATTTGGATATGCTTAACTGACAAAATTCTTAGTTGGAAGCAACAGAAGCTGAGGATAGCTTGTTAGAAGCAAATAATTGAAGCATATTAAGTGGCTAAGACATATTGGGAGAATGGAGAACTAGAATCCAAGACAAATAGTTCTAAAAATCTAACATATAACTAAAGTCCTCTGAAGATATAGCTGTTGATCAATCCATGTGTTTGCCTAACATCATAATATCTGCTGTCCATCAACATCACTTGAGCATAAAGAACATGACTTTCTAACCCCAGGAAACTACCATCTCCCACTATGAAAAACATATTTATTGCGTTCAGTAACATGAAACAGGAAATATCCCTCATAGCTTTGGGAAACTTATTGAAATCGTGTCTGATTCATGAGTAGTGGTCTTATATTTTATTATTAATGCAAGGGAACCTGGGGTATTAAATGATGATGTCTCTGTGTGGCAGACAAACTTTAAGAAATTAAGATTTTTTGTAATACAAAGACTGAGGCTGATGGACCTGTGTCATTAGTATAGCAAACAAAACCAAGGAAATACTTCTTAAATTACTAGTAATCTATACTCTGAGATACAGAAGTAAAACGGTTATGTTGAAGATACTCTCTAATTGTATCAGAGAATGCATGGTGAAAAATGACACAAGATGAGGTTGAAATGCTAGAGTCATGTAACCCAGGACCTCCACACCTGATGCTCTTAAATACCATCACTGTCTAGTTAATCTCTATTTCCAAGATAAGATCATTTGAAGTCTACATAAACCACAACTGTGAACTTGGAAATTCATTTTCTCAAAACTGTAAAGAGTTCAGATACCCAATAAATATTCATGTGGAATAAATGACAATATATGAATTCTCATAGAAAAGTCTTAAATTGGAATATTTTAATAAGACATGAACATTCTCATTTGAATGTTAATATTCTATGTTAGTATATGACCAATAATCATATTCTCCAACTATTTATGATAGTTTGAAAAATAGAGCTATAAAATATTTTACTGAATTCTCTTTTAGATAAAACAAAACCATGTGTATATTTGCTAAATTATAAAATATATCATTTTATTTTATAACTATAAACAATTACTTATGGCACAGATAAAATAGTTACACGTTTTCTACATTTATTTTCTTTTATCTAAGAATTGAATTTTAAACACTATTTTCATAACTCAAGCCTTGGGAAATATTTAAGGACACTTTATTAATTTAAATCTTTGAAGGTATTTAATACATATTACATGAAATATATTTATGATAAGATATCAAAGGATGATTCACAGCATATATATTAATACTTCTACATTTTATTTTATTTAAAATAAGACATTTGGTTGTGTGTTTTACATCTGGAATCTGTGCTTTTTATCATAAATGAATAAACGCTAAGATATCTGGTTAGTTTTACACCATTTCTGAGTTTGCAATCAGAGAAAAATATACCATGAGAACTAAAAGCTGCTATTTATTGAGCAACATTATATACCAGCATTGTTAAATTAGCTGGTATATTTAATCTTCACATATGTAAAATGGTTATAATTCCAATTGTTCAGATTACAAAATGATGACTCACTGAGGTTTTCTAATCTTCCAGATATTTCCAAGAATAGGCAATGAGAAGGGCTGGAGCGACAGTACAGCAAGTAGAGCATTTGCCTTGCACATGGCCGACCCAGGTTAAATCCCCGGCATCCCACATGGTCCCCCAAGCACCACCAGGAGTAAATTCTGAGTGCAGAGCCAGGAATAACCCCTGAGCTTCTCTGGGTGTGTCATAAAGCAAAAGAAAAAAAATGGAAAGAAAAGAAAAGATAATGAAAGAACATCACAGAGCTACATTTAATACATGAAGTCAGGATCTGCCAAGTACTTTAGCATGAGTCTGGTGACAGATAGAGTAGGGTATCACTACCATGTTATAGGGCTGACCCGGTAAGTAATGAAAAATTCTGAGTTCTTGCACACACCACACACACACACACACACACACACACACACACACACACACACGCACGCACGCACGCACACGCAAGTTTATTTAGAAGAAATTTCACTCCAAGAGTAAGTTTGTGCTAACTATCCAAGTTGTAGCCACCCCATTATATTTAAATAGCGAGTGTTCATACTAAGGGTGACTGCCATACTGGGGTAGGATTTTGATGGAAAGTTGACAGATGTTGAACTTGCTTCTGCACATGCAGCTATACATGCTTAGTGGGGCCTACACTGCTGTGCTAGTTATTTGATAATAAGCTGTTAATCAAGGGTGAAATACAGACTTAAATCAGTCCTATCCATACATGCATACATGAAAAGGACCCTATTGATTTTGTCCATCACTCTTAGCACTCTCTACTCTTTATTATTTTGGACCACACTCCAGCTGTGCTCAGGGCTGACTCCTGGCTCTAACCTACTAGCATGACTCAAGAAACCACATGGAGTATTGAAGACCAAACTTGGGTTGGATGCCCGTAAGGCAAATGCCCTATCCACTCTGCTCTTCTGGCCCCCTCATTCTGAACTGTAACTTTATTCTAATTGTGCTGGAGATGCATGGTCATCACCCTTGAACCAGGCTCAACATCAGAGTTGCTTCTAAATCTATTATTTTTCAACCCTCACTGCCTATTCTAAGTGAGGGAAGGATTGACATAAATATAGACGTAGACATCACTGTATCACTGTTATCGAGTAAATTGTTCATCAATTTACTCGAGCGGGCACCAGTAACATCTCCATTCCTCCCAGGCCTGAGATTTTAGCAGCCTCTCCTTACTCGTCTTTCCCAACAACTGGAGGCTCTTTCAGGGGCAGGGAAATGAGACCTATCGTTACTGTTTTTGTCATATCGAATACACGACAGGTAGCTTGCCAGCCAGGCTCTGCCTGTGTGGGCAGGATACTCTCGGTAGCTTGCTGGGCTCTCTGACATATATATATCAAACTCTGTGATTTGTTGCCTGTCTGAACTCTATCAAATATGTTATGGTGTGGTAATTGTGGAAAATGGGCAGTTAGTGTCTTATAATGTGATGTGTCCGGAAAGCAGTCGAGCGTGGTGGCTGTGGTGGCTGTAAAAAATTACAAAGACACAGGCACTCGAGGGAGGAGGTGATGTGTGTGTGTTGTGTTGTTCCCGGGCTCTCAGGGCAGTGCTCTCTCTCTCTTTCTCAAGCTGTTGTGTATGGACCAGATCGGGATAGCTCCTCCTTGTGCTCTGCTTCTGTGTGTGCTGCTGTGCTCTCTTTCATCTGTCTCTCTATCTCTGACTCTGTCTCTGTAGTCTCTCCTCTGGTCTCTTCCAAACTCTCTCTCTGTTTCTGCTTCTGTGTCTTCTCTCCTGCTTCTGTGTCTTCTCTCTCTGTGTCTTCTCCTGTGTCTTCTGTCTTGCTTCTGTCTTACCTCCTCCTCTTCCTTGCTACTGTGTCTTCTTCCTACTTCTGTTAGTTTTAGTTTATATAGCAATCACAAAGGGCAGTAACACAAAGGTGGGTTGAACATTAACAAATCAACAAAGAGGGTAAGATCACTTCTCCAGGAGAATAACAAAATCTCATATAAGAAGATTACTCCAGATTACTAGGAGATCAGCTCAAGGGTGGGATCCCAACAAGGGTGTGTTGCTTTCTTCCTTCCTCAGCTAGTAATCCACTTAAATAGTTAGAGTAAATTTACTTCTAATATTTCTAGCAATGTCGTTCAGTATGAGCACAGTAAGAGATATATCAAACTTAAAGTTTGGTTCTTTCTGAGGACATCTCACTATAGTTTCTAGACCACAGACCTCAGGCAAGGTTAGTCTTCCTAACCCCAGCAGTGTCCTAGTCTTGTCGTTACTTTTGGATCATGACAGCATTTGTCTATGGCCACGCTCTCAATTTATAGTTGAATATTGTGGTGCTTTGGCCTGGCCAATTTCAATGCCAGGGTAGCTCACAGCTTACCCTGGGTCCACTCCGTCCCTCATCGGGACCCTGATTTTGGGGTGCTAGGAACTAAAATCAACTGAGTTGAGAAAGCAGATACCCAGGAGTAAATATTATTGGAGTCAATCAGCTCCCAAGTTACAAAGCATAATATTGACTGTCTTCCTGCGTCCATACAGAAAGGGCTTTAAGGTAAACTGAGTTCTCTGCAGCAAGGCTAACAGGACAAACCCAATGTTATCCTACATGTAGTGAAGGTCGGCTGCCAGGGCTGGGTCCCTTGGGGCAGGGAGGGTTCTCATCCGCCCCCCTTCTGGGGTGTCCCAAGTGAAAACATCTTTGCACAGAGTCCAGTGGCATGGCTATGGGGGCCTCATTTTATACTTCCGTCTGGGAGGAGCAGCCGTTGAGATCTGGAGGGCACCAATAAGGAGATTATCTGGTGCTGGCAGGGTGTGGCAGGATGTGGTTTATGCATGTGATCCCTGGGTCACTGGAGATTGGGGGACAGCCGGCAGAGGATCTCTGCTTCTGGGTCCCGTTGAGTCCAGAGTTCAAGGTCACAAATCTCTGCATTGTCTGGGTTCCGTGGGACTTCATTCATGCCTGAGGCTTGGCCGGAGTGTCCAGAAAATGGCCTGGAGCGTGGCGGTTGGGTTGTGGAGGTCGGCTGCCAGGACTGGGCCCCTTGGGGCAGGGAGGGTTCTCACTGCCCCCCTCTGGGGCACCCTGAGTAAAACCAGCCTGGCACGGAGTCTGCATCTAGTGTGATGAAGCTATGAATCAAAGTAGTCTTGTGATAGTTTATAATATAAAATGAACAAACACACTTATTATGCTCTATGTTATATAAATATGGTACACATATCAGTATATGTTAAACCTATATATCTGTCTCAGACATAGACGTCACTGTCACTGTCCTCCCATTGCTTATCAATTTGCTCAAGTGGGCACCAGTAACGTCTTCATTGTTTTTTTTTTTTGCATATCAAATAGGCCACGGGTAGCTTACCAGGCTCTGCCGTGCAGGCAGGATACTCTTGGTAGCTTGCCGGGTTCTCTGAGAGGGACAGAGGAATCAAACCCAGGTTGGCCGCGTGCAAGGCAAATGCACTACCCACTGTGCTATTGGTCCAGCTCCAGACATAGACATAGAGACAAATATATAGTTATAACATATACTGATATGTGTACATATATTTATATGTGTACCATATTTATGTACCATAGAGCAAAATAAGTGTGTTTTTTCACCTTCTATTTTAAACTATCACAAGACTACTTTGAATCATAGCTTCAACACACTAGATGCAGACTTGCGTCTTCTATTTTTTTCTCACATCTGATGGAACTACAGAGAGAAAAGCTATAGACAGAAAAATCGCTTCACCAAAAGAAAGATTTTTCACTCATATGCTTTCCAGGCTGTTGACTGCTTTGTTTATTGAGCAGTAAACAAGAAAGCAAATTTGACACAATACATTCTCTCCTTGGAAAATTGCATGCTCCTCAGAGATTTGTAGGTAGAGGGATAAAACACTTTGCTATGCACTCTCAGACATCACACACGTCATTTGATGTGCCTTGTTGTGTTACTTACTTTTATCTATTTCAGTACTTTTTTTTAAGTGATGAGAAAGGCATAAGTCTAATAGCATAATTCTCACCAGGTTCAAAATATATCAATAAAGGCAAGAGCAGCATTATGATGAAGGTCTGATTTGTATTTAGCAATTTAATATACAGCATGCCCATGTAAGATTTCACATTTACTTTTTCATCAGATGGACATAGCCACGGCCATCTTCCACTGGATGATAAAGGAGAATAAATATTTGGAGCAGGCAAACTTAGGACAGTTGACTAGCCATTCAACAAACATTACGGATGAAAAGTACTTGTTAACAATAAATTTGTTACTGTATATTTCCACATTTATCTGGGCTCTACACTAAAATGTCTGTGACACAATTTAGTTCCAGAAGCCCCCAGAAGGTATCTTTTGTACATTAACAATTATATCTTTCTGTAGCTGTTAAAATAGCAATGAAAATTGTGTAGTCCTTAATGTGTTAACATCTCACAGGTGTTTTGTGCCAGTAAATAAATGGGAGACATCCTGTTAGCATCAAGAAGTAACTACTATCTTAAAGATACATCCAGGTCTTGAGTAACAGTACAACAGGTACTGAGCTTACCTTGCACACAGCTGACCTGGGTTTGATCCTTGGCACTACATATGGTGCCCTGAGCTCTCCAGGAGTATCCCTGAGGGCAGAGCCAGAAATAAACCCTGAACACTGCTGGGAGTGGCCCCCAAATTTGCAAACAAACAAAAGAATGGAAGTTACATCAAAACAGTTGATCAGCAAGCATCTTTATTCACTTCTGAATTAATAGGGTCTACATTTTTTTAATTGTCTTCTTGTTATGTATCATTATCTAAATACCCTGCCTCCATAGAATTTTTTGAGTGATGTTTGAAGGTATTATTTTCACATTTCTCCCAGTTGTCACCAAGCTGTCTCTTAATTTTACAGAACTGCAAATCTGATTTAGTTAGTTCACCCAGAGGGAAGAGTCATGCCAACAAATTTAACAAATACTGATTTCTAACTAGATCCCAACTAGTATTTATTTTACTAGATTATTTATTGCCTAGGGACATAAATATTCATGTTTTAGAGGACTATGAATGAAATTTTGCATGCTTATGCATTCATCAGTACTTATATTTTCCCAGCAATGTGAGTGTACAAGAAATTTAGTTCATCCTACTTTATTTTGGAGACTATTATTTTATTATTAGAAAAAAAGACATAAAAGACAGTATGTGCTTCCAAGTCACATGTAAGTCAAATATAGTTGAAATATATAGCTAATAGCTATCAGATGTTTGGTCTTTATAAGTTAACATTCCAGACGTTTCCATTTCATTGAAATGATGGGCATGGTATGGAAAGAATTTCATACACATAAATCTTTTTTCCCTATTTGTGATCTTACAGAAATTCTATTAGATAATCAGTATGGGTATTCTGGCAACTGAACTACATCTGTCATTCAAAATTTCTCAAGTAAGATGTTTATATATGTATCTTCTAAGAACATTAAAAATTAATTATAAATATTATTTTTACTATATTTATGTCATAATTTGAGGAAACAAAAGAAAAGAGAAAGATCATAATTTTGTATGTTTTATATTTCAGACTATCTTTGTATCCCTATACCTTTATTTCCAACAAATAAATTGCTTATTTTTCAGCTCATAATAAAATTATTAATGATGTAATCTTAAAATTTTTCTACAAATATTAATATGCTAAAATTTCAAATTTGATAAAATAAACTGTATTATTCCGATTTAAACTCACCTTACAATGTGTGGTTCATATTCCCAAACTATTCATAATTAAAAGCAAGTTAAGAATTGTACAAAAAATTGAAGCTTACTATAAAATGAATCTTAAGTATAATTTTTATTGTATTTTTTACTTACTATCTCTTACTTGGGGACATTTTTTAAATCAATTTTAACTCTTTGGTCATCTTTCTAAATAATAAGTAAATATTGGGAAAATGTCAGCTCTAAGGTAGACCATATATAACTACCTACATACTTTACTATAGATTTTCTGCAAGTACCTTCACAAAACTCTTTTTGACTTTTATTGCGTTTTTTGTAACTGAATCATGTCTTGAAAGAAATAGAAAGTCACTTTTATTTTAAAAAAGACATGAATGTCATCTTTTTACTTTTAAAATAGCAATTTATTTAATAATCACTTTCCTTTTAAACTGTCTCCTGACTCATCGTTGTTGAAAACAAACTGACATGTTCAGACACATAAATACATAACTATATCTATTATCCTAAAAACTGTGGTCCTTTCCCCCCTCCTTTCTTTATGGTACACATTTCAATATATTTATCATAGTCTGCTCTGGCCCAAGTGCTTACCTGCATACCAAGTCAGAGAGAAGTCATGTTATCACAAGTTTCTTCTAACATTTACTAAATAAACTATTTTATTTGCTCAAGTGCTACAAATGCCAATGCAATGTTATAGTCAGTAATTGCAATAATCGCCCTAGAACTCCAAGACATCTGACTTTAGGCTTTTAAAGTTTAGTTTTAATGGGCTGACTCTAGTTCTTGTTATGTAATGTAATGCTTGAAACTAATTTGTAACCCTGACATTCACAGGAAAAGATAAATCCTGTATTCTGGGAAGAGTTTTTATGGGTAGGATAAATTTATGGTGAAGTACTCTAAAGGAATCTTTCTACGTTCATAGATATTCAAGTTAGGATAGGCACCGGGATTAGGAAACAACACATTTTTGAAGATATTGATAAATTTTCTTGACATATACAAAGTAATAAACCTCCCAGAAATTTTAGGGGGAAAAATATGTGAGAAACCTTTCTCTCCCCAATTTTATTTATTTATTTATTTTATTGAATCACCACAACAAAAGTTACAAAGCTTTCATGTTTACATCTCAGTCATATAATGATCAAACCCCCATCCCTTCACCAGTGCACCTGTTCCCCCACCAAGAACCCCAATAGACCCCCCCTCCCACACCCATCCCCGTACCTGAGTGGCTAATGATCTTCACTTTATTCTCTCTATACTTTGAATACATTCGATATTTCAACAGAGAATTGACTATCATTTTTTTGGAATTTTCCCCCAACAATCAAACCTGCTGAAAAGGCATCATTTGATAGTTTGTTTTCCATTGCTGAGAATGAAGATTATAGGAGCTCATGTGGCCGCAACAGCGGCTGTGCGGTTTTGGGTTTCTGTTGTTTTAACTCAGTTTACAGTCTAGATGCATTTCTATAAGAAGTCTCTGGGTGCCAAAATGGGTTAATAGACCTCTCTAATCATAGTCTTTAAGGAGCAGAGGGGCTGTGTCGTGCGTGGCTGCTCCGGATCTCATCTGGGCAGAGAGATGCCAGTAACACCCCCATCCCATGATCTCTTGCATGCCACGTCATTACAAGCATGTACCTCTGGGTTGTGAGTTCTACAAGATGGCAGATGCCACGTGGGGGTGCTGCTGCTGCTGTTGCTGCTATCTTCCCCGTAAAAAGAAAGCTTTGGGAGAGAAAATCCTCCCCCCACCCCGGGTGGCATGGGGTCATAGCTCAGCTCCCCCCCATTTTGAACTATGCTCAAACCTATAGAAACCAAAACAGTATAACACTGGAATAAGAAAAGAGAGGCCAGAGAAAGATCTTCAAGTAGATCTTTCACAAATTAGGCAAAAGTATGAAGTGGAACAAAGAAAGCCTCTTGAACAAATGGTGACACAAGAAAACAGGTAACACACGCAAAAATAAATTAAAAAATAAATTCAGACCCCTTCTCATGCCATTCACAAGTCAAGTTTTTTGCATTTGATTTTCTAAATGCATTTAATTTTAACGCAAATTAAAATGCATTAAAAAACTTGATATCAGGCCTGAATTCAGGAACAAATTTATAAAAATTTTATGTGACTTTGGCATATTTACTTTTAGCTTTCACCTGCATGATTATATTAGTTTATTGACAGTGGTAATCTATAGTCTAAGTATTATAACCAAAATAGTATTTTTAAACCCCAAATTTGATTTCATCATCCTGACACCCATTATATCTTAAGATAAAAACTATATACCACCTAATAAGTGAGATGTTTTCATGGTATTTCCTTTTTCTGTGACTTTTCTCCTCATCTGCTTCACTGGTATTTAGACATCAGCTTAAGTAAACACTTCATATGTGTTTGAGCACTTTTTCTTTAAACAAGAGCATATTCTTTCTTTCATAGCAGCCATTGATTGCAATATTGTACTATGATGGCCCCGTGTCATTGTTATTCAGAGAAAGCCAATCAATAAAGAAGCGGCTAAGTGCTAGGAAGTCAAAGAGCTTTATTATCAACCAGACAGCGGTTTGAAAAGCAGCAGACTTCTATCCTACAGACCCATCTTCCTGCATGTTCCCAAAATCCACTTACATAGAAAAAGAAGAGAGAAGTAGCATTTAGACAAGGTGAGGAGGTCAATAAATTCCCCTGTAAGCCAGTACTCTTAGGTATGCTCCAGAATATTCACAATTCCAAAGAAATATTTCTGTTTAAGGATTCAGACTGCATATTGTCTTCCTTATTAGAGACTTCTGGAAGAAGGATAAGATAAGGAAACATTTTTTTCATCTTAACAATCCCTGACCAGCGACTTTGCATTTTATATTTCTAGATCCAGCTTTTAATTGCTTTTGGGCAGGTTTCAATTTTACATGTTTGCGTGGCTATTTGATTAATGTTCTAATTGTTACTGCACTGAATATTGCCTTGGAACTTAATCAACGTGGTCTCCAGAATTTAGTTCATGTGACAACATCTGATAAACATTGTCTGAATAAAGAAAATGAATATGCCGTATATTAGTGTCTATAAGGGGCTGGAGCAATAGTTCAGTGGATATGGCATTTACCTTGTTCTCTGCTGACCCTGGTTCAAGTCCCAGCATCTCATATGAATCTTGAGTACCACTAGGAGTGATTCTTGAATTCAGAGCCAGGAATAATCCCTGAGCATCGCTTTTGATATGACCAAAAAAAAAAAATTAAAACAATAGAAAACCCCAGTAACTCCATCAAAGAAATGAATGGGCAGGAGAGATATTATAGCAGGCAGGGTTCTTCGCTTGCATGAGACCGACTTGGGTTCAATTCCCGGCCCCCGTTATGGCCCACCATTAGCTCTCCCAGGACTGATCACTGAGCCCAATGCCAGTAGTAAACCCTGTGTACTGCTGGGTGTGGCACAAAAATGCTTTTATTCGGGAGAGGAGATGAGCAAACACTTTCCCAAAATGAATGTACAGAAAACCAGGAGACAAATCAAAATGTGTTCAGAGTCACTTGTTATCAGAGAAAGACAATTCAAAATAGAACACTCATTCAAAAGTAACACTAAATGTTCCATAGTACCCTGAAATTGTACATCTGGAATCTAGCAAAAAGAAATAGATCATTAATTCAACAAAGATATATAGTACCCTATATTTCAGGTAAGACATATTTATTAGGATTCTGAGAGTCCTGTTTTCTGGAATATGAAAATCTGAAGAGGATGTATTTAAGAAGGAACACATGACAGGAACCTCTAAGACATTGGCTTAGAGAAAAACCCTGGGTCTTACCTCTGAAACAATAATTTTTTTTTTTGCTTTTTGGGTTACACCCAGCAATGCACAGAGGTTACTCCTGGCTCTGCACTCAGGAATTACCCCTGGCAGTGCTCAGGGAACCATATGGGATGCTGGGAATCGAACCTGGGTTAGCCATGTGCAAAGCAAACACCCTGCCCTCTGTACTATTGCTCCAGCCCCCTGAAACAATCCTTTTGACTGACAAAATGTTTTAAAAAAGCATTCAGTGGGGAATGATAATTACAATTGATCTCAAGGAGAAAAACTTCTGTATTCATACCTCTACTTAGAAGGTAACAAAAACAAAACAAAACAAAAAATAAGAAACTTATGTGAGTGATACGAACTATGTTCATGCAGATTCAATTTCTGTGTTGAATCTCTAATTCACAATGTGCTTTAAAAAGTCATTAACATTCAATGATGTGACTATGGGTGTTGACCTGAGCCTTGTGGGACAAGCATCTTGTAAGAAGACACAGTAGCATACTCACTCTTGCTCTCTAACTGCCATATGAAGGCTCGGCTAGAGGATGGTCATCAGCCATTCAGGAAGGAACGTTACCAAAAAGGAGCCCTGCAGAACATTGGTACCAACCATTTAGTTTCCAGAACTGTGGGATAACTATTTTCTATATTTTAAAACAGCTTCTTTAGTATTTTGTCATGCCAGCCCTTTCTACTACAATGATTTACATCCCTAAAGCGGAGCTGAAATGTTTGAGAGAGAATGAAATCGTAAGCAATTCTGTAAATATGCAGTCCTGAAGTGTATAGTTAACGTGTTTATTATCAAAAGTACCTAACCCCCACCCCTGAACTGAAGAGATAGCGCAGAAAGTAGGGCACTAGCCTCGCAGGTTACCAAACCGGGTTCGAACCTGGTTCCATATGCCCCACCAGCAACTCCAGGAGTGATTCCTGAGCACTGCTGGATGAGGTCTCAAAAATAAACCAAACTGAAGATTTCTAACCCCTCTATTACTTGTTAAGAAATATTTCATATACTCTAAATATTTCATATAGCCTGGCAAGCCCCCCTGGTGTATTTGATATGCAAAATACAGTAACAGTAACAGGTCTCATTCCCCTTACCCTGAAAAGAGCCTCCAATCATTGAGAAAAACGAGTAAAGAGAGACTGCTAATATCTCAGGGCTAGGATGAATGGAGACATTACTGGCGCCCGAGTGATGAGTAAATTGATGAACAATGGGATGACAGTGATGACAGTGACAGTGATGACCCTAGATCTGCACTGTTTGCTTATGTCAATATATCGGACCATAGAAGCAAATTCCCCATTGTCTAATCAAAGGTATAGCTAATCAATCCCCCATTTTGCAACACGAACAACAAAGTTCTGATAAATCAGCCCTAGTACAAAAGAAAACACTCTGATTTGACTTAATTAAAAAATAAATTTCTCTGGAGGGTTGATTGCAGTAGGGAATAAGGATATGTCTCTGCTAAATGCATATTGCCTGCAGGGCCACATTGGAAATAAACCTTGGGGAGTTGTGCATCAGCATAAACAAGAATATGCTCAGACATTCAATTAGGTATGTCCACATTTTTATTCTCAGCAGAGAATGGATATGGAAAGTTAAGCCAGGATAATGTTCAAGAAAATTTAAATTATGAAGACCTAAGTTTGTACTTATAACTCATTAGCTAAACAACAGTTATTAAGGTAAACTTCAAAGGAAGATAGAACTGGTATGTTCTTTTTTAAATAAAAGTAACATGACTGGGACTGGAGTGAATGCACAGCAGGTGGGGCATTTGCCTTGCATGCAACCAACCCAGGTTCTATTCCCAGTATCCCATATGGTCCCCTGAGCACCTCAGGAGTAATTCCTGAGTGCAGAGCCAGGAGTAATCCCTGTGCATCACAGGGTGTGATCCCCCCAAAAAAAGTAACATGACCACCACACGTGTTCCAATTTAAATAGCACATTCCATATTGATAACAGTGCAAAAACCAAAACTTGCACAATTGTCTTGTTAAAACCTGAATCTATTTGGATATCAACATTTCTTAAAGATTAACACTTTACTCTGCAGTCATGACTATATGAAACACTTCACTCTGTTCATGACGGAGAGAGAGGATGTCAGTTAAGGGACCACTGAATATTTACTTTTGAATGTCAAAATCAAATGTCTTAATTGATATATGGGATATTGTAAAGCAAAAATGAGCTTAACATAGCAGAAACCAGGATGAGAAAAACTATGATACACTGTCATCCATCCTGTGTTTGTGGCAGGAGGGGTGGAGGCCTGAGAGTTCCTTGGTAGCAGATTATCAGCACAATGCAAGTGGGAAGAAAATTATTTCCAATGTAGTCTGAATTTTTCAAATGAAAATGCGAACTACATATTTAATATTATAAAATACTAACACTGGCAGGTTTTTTTTAATTATTGTAAAAACAATGTTGGGAAGGAACAAAGGTTTTCCGCATACTTTATTTATCTGGTATAGTTCTCAACTCCCTGAATGTATGGTCTTTTCTTTTTATTTTATTTTATTGAATCACTGTGAGATACAGTTACAAGCTTTCATGTTTGATTACAATCACACAATGGTCAAACACCTATGCCTGCACCAGTGCACATTCTTCACCACCAATCCCCCCAGTATATCCACCCTTTCCCACCCTCCCCCTGCCTCCATGGGAGACAATTTCTCCCATACTCCCCCTCTACTTTTGGGCATTATGGTTTGCAATAGAGATACTGAGAGGTTTGGTCCTTTATCTACTTTCATCACACATCTCCCATCCCAACCAATCCCTCCAACGTTAATTTTCTGAGTGATCCCTTCTCTATTCCAGCTACTTTCTCCACCACCACTCACACACACCCTGTTCATGAGGCAGGTTTCCAACTATGAAGCAATTTTTCTGGCCATTGTGTCTACTGTCCTTGGGTATCAGTCTCATGTTATGTTATTCTATACTCCACAAATGAGTGAAGTGTACAGTCTTTTCTTACAGACTAAAATAGTAAAACCTTTCCCTCCTTATTAAGGCACGTGGATTACTCAGATGAATACAGAATTAGGGTTCTGGAGACTTTGTTTCCACTGTTATTGTTGTTCCTGGTTAATAACTTGCCTGATAGGTCCTAGACACTATCATGACCTCTCATCCCCAATTGAAACAATTGTAGGATTGGATGATGTATTAACATTCCTTTAAACATATCAATGTTCCTTTAATAACATATCAGCAATATAAGTAAGAAAAGTTCAGTTACATCAGGTGCATCATCCAATTTCTCACCCAATGTCTGAAACAAAGCTATCAGAAAGCTTTAGTTCACACAATCTGTGTAATCACAAGACACCCACGTTTGATTGAATTTTCCATAAACACTTTTATAAATTTTGTACTCAATATCGCTAAGCTCATGTTTTCATTTTATACTGACAGCACATGTTATGTTGTTAATCCTAATCTTTGTTTTTGTTTTTATTTCACTCTCTCGGGGCTTAGTCCTGGCTCTGCTCTCAGCACTCAGTCCTGATGGGCTTGGGGAGCCATATGGTGTGCTCTGGACTCAATCCAGGTTAGCTGCTTGCAGGATAAGCACCTTACTAGTGAGCTACCTCTCCATCCCTCTAATCCTGATCTTTCTTCTCTGGTTTATATTCAGTTCTATTGGTATCTTTTATCAGTATTTGGGTCATTCTCTTATTCTGCTTTATTTCAACACTTGTTCTTTGTATTCACAATCAAGTATTTTTCAAACTCAAATATAAATAATGATGTCGAGTTCAAAAATTGTGAAAATCATATGAGATACAGAAAGTTGACTGTTCCAATATTTCTAGGCACATAGTACTTTAACAAATATCATTTTAAGTCTCTTCTATTTCCCATAAATTCACAACTTTTTATTGAGAAATGAGGGAGTATCATTGAAAAATCAGAAAGTATCAAAATCAGGAATTTTAAATTTGAAGGAAATGCTATTCCAATTTTTTCCACCTTTGTCAATATGGTATAAATAAATGGACTTAAGCCACTGAGCTACAAACCTGTTCCAGTCCAAGGTATAGAACAGTTGAAACCATTGGTCTTCATCCTTGATTATAACTTTTGGTTTGTGGACTGGAATTCAGAACAGATTCCATCAGTAGAATACGGGTATAAATTTCAAAAGCATGGTATGTTTAGCTAAATATGTAACAATAACAAGGAATAAAGTATTCTAAATTTAAAATGTATATATGCTACTCCAAATAATAATAAAATCAAAAATATCCAGATTTTTTTAAACCACAACTGATAACTTTGTTAAAAGTATTTTTTGAAAATATATTTTAAAACATGTGTAATTTTAAGATTCACTTTTGTGTCATATTGTAAAGTTGTTGAAATAGCAATTGACTTGTGATAGACTGAGCTAAAAATAAAATACCATAAGATCTTACACAGTAAAATAGTTGAGTGTCAACAGCATGAAATTATTTTAAATCAGACTAGACAAAATTCTAGACAGAGTCCTACTGTGTCATACAATTAGAAAAGAGCAAAGATTTTTTGAGAAGTTTAGCCCTTTGTATAACGCCAGTATACTTCTCACAAGAGGTACTATTAAATTGACTTTGATGAGATAACTGTTTTGAAGAACTGTAAAAAGCTGTGTTAAAAACCACTCTAAAAATAAATTCTGTCTGAAGCATGCAATATGTTTATCGGAAGCAGAGAAACATCCAATATATAATAATTTCCAAGGAGAGAGAGAGAGAGAGAGAGAGAGAGAGAGAGAGAGAGAGAGAGAGAGAGAGAGAGAGAGAGAGAGAGAGAAAGAGAAGAAAAGTGCCTGCCATCGAGGCAGGCAGGGTTTGGGGGTGGGGCTGATGGGAGGGAACCTGGGGACACTGGTGCTGAGAAATGTACACTGGTGGAGGGATGGGTGTTGGAATATTCTATGACTGAAATCTAATCATGAACATCTTTATAAGGGTCTATCACACAGTGATTAAATAAAAAGTAAAATTAATAAATTAATAAAAACATTTAAAAAAGCAAAATTTTCCAAGTTAAAATCAAATATACTCTAATTGTGGAAAATATAAAAAGTACTAAAAATTTCAATGAAATATTGTATTCAGCCAATAGTAGTAATTTAATCATCAAGAATTTGGGATAACATTTTTAACTATTTTATTATAAAATTATTAAACTATAATTATTCTACACACTGTTTTCCTTCTCCTTTCCTTGTTTTTTTTTTTCCTTTTTTTCTTTCACCTTTTTTTTCTTTTTCTTCCAATCTCTTCTTTCACTGACAATAACTGGGAATTTTGCCAATGGAAATTCATTTGGGTGTATAATAATATAAGAGATCATACCTCTTTCAGGCCTGCATGAAATTACATTTACAGAGGTCCATTCCAGCCACCATATGTTATATTTAAGAAGGTCATGTAATCTTTTTCATTTTTGAAGACATCCTAGGTGATGCATCTCAAAATCCAGTAAGACTCTTAGAAAATAAGCTCTCTACTTTCTAAATGAGTTGCTCTTTAACCTTAGTCACATTAACTTAAAACTATTTTACAAATCTCTGTCCCCATCTTTTCCTTTATTTCTTACACTGTCACCACTTTTCTATCAAATTATCCAAGCCAAGTGTTTCTCTCCCCTTGAGACATTATTCATTTGTGATGCTAAGTCATGTATCCATAGAAATCCAAAGAAAAAAGAGAAAAGTCTGTTAACTAGATTTGCAAAGACTCCCCTCACATAAGATGGAATAGAAGTCACACTTAGGTGGGAAATCACGTCATCATAGTAAATTTTGTCCCAGTGATGATAATAATAAGAAATTTCCTTTGTGTGAAAATCTATTTGCAGCATATTTATAGCCATAAAACATTAATGTAGCATAATTTATTTTTAGTTTTATATACTATCTGCTCCATGTCTCAAAATATCATATCATTTGCCTCTGTACTTTCTGTCCATTCAACTCAGGATGCCATTCAAGTGACTTGTTCATGTTTTTTAGTACCTCTTCATTGAGCATTTTGATATCAGCACACTGGATCCATAGAGATGTTCAACAAATGTTTTTTTGACCTCATTGAAATTTCAATTTCAACGAGTTCCTATAAATATCATGCAGAAAAATGTTTTTCTCTGTGGTGCTATGGAATCTGCTTGTCGGTCAAATCAATGTAAATTACAGTTCAAGTTCATTTTAAGACAGTACTTACAAGTATGTTCCACTATTCAATTGATGTCTCATGATAAAAACACAATTTCTTTTTTAGTTTCAAAAAAGCCTGCAATTTCGGTGAAGAAAACATATTACTTGATTATTTGACATTTTCTAGTTATTATGTTGTTATTTAAATAGACTTTGAGTGGCATGGTTTACACTACTTTCTTTTATGGGAATATAAGAAACACAGAACAACTGGCACACCTTATCATCTAATGTTGCAAGGTAATTATTTAAGACTTAAGGCTGTCTCTGTAATAGCGGATTTCTTTGGTTTACAAAAAAAAAAGAAGCAAAATTACATTCACCATCACACTGCAAGGCAACGTGAGCATGGAAAGCATCATGTTCAAAGTTTTAGACATGCAATGCTTCGTTGCCTATTTTAAGTAAATATTTTCTATCTAATCCTTAATCTTTAATTTAGACAATAAATTGCTTTTGAAAAATTACACCAGTCAGTTTCATATTCCACTACATGGTAAGTGATGATAAGTAGCTCTCATTTGTCAACGATATTCTGTGCAACATGAATTATTTTCAAGACATAATGATATGGATAGTAGTTGTCTTTGGTGATATTCTAATTGCTATAGTATATAAATTAAATGAACTCGAGTGAAAGTACAAAATAATAAGAATAAGAAAATAATATATCTTAGAATGTCATATAAAAATATTTCCTGAGAAAATAAAATAGGAGTATCCTATATTTAAATGACCAGAAGGAAGTCTTTTTCTTTCCTTTTTAAAAACTTTTTATTGAATATCCATTAGATAGACCATTATAAAGCTGTTCATGATTGTGTTTCAGTCATACTATTATCCAACAACACTCATTCATCTACCATGTACATTTCCCACCACCAATGTCCCCAATTCCTTCCCACCATTCCCCAAACACCCCCTCTTCCAGACGGCCTCTATGGCAGCCATGTTTCTTCTCTCTCTCTCTCTCTCTCTCCTTTATCTATTCTAAGAGGTTCTAAGAGGTCATCCTGTTTGTTCAGGGCTTTCAGTAATTTTATCAGGAAGGTAAGGCTGGAGTAGCTTTTTTAACCTAGTGAAAGCTTGAACTAACTCACTATTAGGACTCTAAAATGAATTAATCTCACTGGGAATAGTTATAAACTCATACAAGATCCTCACTCTCCTAAGAAAAATCTTCCACAAGAAAAAAAGAGCACTGACTGAGAGCATGCGGGTTTTTTTTATATTTTCAAACAGTACATAGTTCTCTAACATCAGTATATTCTTTTTTTTTTTTTTTTTTTGCTTTTTGGGTCACACCTGGTGATGCACAGGGGTTACTCCTGGCTCTGCACTCAGGAATTACCCCTGGCCGTGCTCAGGGGACCATATGGGATGCTGGGATTTGAACCCGGGTCGGCCGCGTGCAAGGCAAATGCCCTACCCGCTGTGCTATCTCTCCAGCCCCAACATCAGTATATTCTTGATGTATAGTCTGAACACTATCAGACTGTGGAAGTTAGGACCAACGAATTCAGAGAGTTTTAGAACTATTGTTCTGTCCAGAAGTCCCAACCAGTATGAGAATCTGAATAATTCCTAACAAAATCTAACCTAATCAACAACATTGGTTTGGGGCCACTTTGCTGGTTTATGATACAGTACCATTATACAACAAAAACATAAACATTACATCTAGTATAAACCTTTTACCTCTACATCTGTCACCTGTCGACCTGTTGATCATCGATTTGCTCGAGCGGGCACCAGTAATGTCTCCATTGGTCCCTGTCTGTGCTTGTATCAGCCTCTCCTTACTCGTCCTTCCCAACACTGCCATATTGGGGGCTCTTTCAGGGCCAAGGGAATGAGGCCCATTATTGTTAGTGTTTTTGGCATATCGAATACGCCATTTGTAGCTTGCCAGACTCTGCCATGTGGGTGGATGTGGGTGGGATACCCTCGGTAGCTTGCTGGGCTCTCCGAGAGGGATGAAGGCTTTGGGGGCAGCCTCTAATCACCCTTACAGGTGCTAGCAAATGCAAGCTTTTGGTCAACTGGCATGTTGCTGACCAAATACTGCATCATTTTCTTCTGGGAACTTTATTTTATAGTCTCTCTGAATCTTGGCCATTGATGAGATTAACTCAAGGCACATGCATCGAGTGTCTTTACATACGTAATAAAATTAAATTTTAAAAAACATGGTATCAAGTAGCCAAATGGTCAGGATTAGGACAAATTTAGAGTGTGGTGTTATATTATCTGAACTCTAGCCAGTTATATTTGTTGGTCATTAACCACTCAACAACTTTACCCATATTTAATACTGAAAAATGTTAGACCCCACATACAACATTAAGGAAATGTAATAAGTATAGAAGAAGCAAAGGATACTTCAGGAAATGTCTGAAGTGTCAATTAAGAGAAAAATATAGAAATGGCATACCTTCTCTAATTATATGTGCATTTGCATATTTATTAAGCATAATTAAATGCTTATTTACACTTTATTAAGTATTTTTCCTTTTTTACTGCTTTATGTTAAATATTTAGTGTATGTTCTAATTTATAAACACTAAATCATTGTAATAGTGATAGTATATTTTAAAAATTAAGTATATGGGCGTTCACCTTTCACGCAGCCCACCAGAGTTCAATTCCTCTGCCCCTCTCGGAAAGTCCGGCAAGCTACTAAGAATATCGAGCCCGCGTGGCAGAGTCTGGCAAGCTACCCGTGCATATTGGATATGCCAAAACAGTAACAATAAGTCTCTCAATGAGAGATGTTACTGGTGCCCGCTCGAACAAATCAATATTTATTTATATTGAAAAGAAAATATATGTGTATTTATGTTTTTTAAATTACTGAACTACAATAACACATCAGTGAGAAAGTATACATAAAAATATATATCATTTGTGTTGTGAAAATAATAAAATGATACCAGAAATTTTTATGTAATTTCAAAAATGATTTTGCAGTTTCCTGCCTGAAAGTAGACTGACGTTTCAAAGCTGAATTATTTGATGTATCCCTGGAAGATTAGTTTTCCTTAGGAAAAAAATATGTTTTGTCCTAAAGATTGAGTTCAGAGTCTTCTATATGCAAATCATGTACTCTCTCACTGAACTACATTACTGGCTTTAGGGAAATCTTTTGATTGATCTATTTTTTTAAATAGCAAGAAAAGTTTCTTCTGTAAAATAGAAATAATGAAGAAAATTTTATTACAACATAGTGTATGTTTCTATAACTGGTAACTGGATATGATTATCTGTTGCCCATTTCCAAAAAAATAACTTCATTTTTTATTATATGTAGTTTGAATTATTTTTGCTTGCCTGTTAGTGCATGCTCTTACAGAATTAAGTATAGTCTATTCAAATAATGGTTCAAGGTGAATTGAGCAAACAGATGGGTTCAATACAGGTATTTACTTGGCACTGTAGAAAAGACTACCGGTCAAAATGTGCCTGAGTTTTACACATCTTGATTTAATGTATATTTTCAATGGTTTTCACACATTATATTGAGATAGACTGTTTAAATTGAAATCTAAGATTCATATTCTGATTAATCTAAAGCTCAAGGAACTGTCTAAGAACAATACTAGATGTCAAAAGTTGAATTAGGCTTCCCTAGAAAAACGAATAGTTTATAGTGCCCCAAAGCTTTAATTTGCAGTTCTGTATTCTAAAATATACACAATATCTAGTATTTTGAATATTTAGTGAAGTCAAGTAGAATATTAGATCTTGGAGTTTGTGGTTGTATGTAAATTATAAATATTTCTCTCTAAATTTTCCAAATAATAGCAGAAAGAGAAAAAGGAGGATCCTTTGCTTAAAATTATAATGTAAGTGGCAAAATCAGTCACCAGTAAAAGCAAGCTGTGCCCTGACAGTTGTAACACCATAACAACCTCATCAGTAGACCCAGATTCCAACAGATCATCCGCAGCTGAAGCTGAATGTTGTGGAAACCGTTTTCTGAGTATTCATATGTTAGCCATTCAAGGAACTATTTGAACATAGCTAGAGGACATGTCTATGCTTATTTCCTTCATTTGAATACACAGGAAAGATGACTTGGCAATTTTCATATTTAAAGTTACTTGTGATGATGTGTGGTAGTCATAATCTGGTCTAGCCAGAGAATATTTGGGTTACACAAGTCTCATTGGTTATTCAACACAAGCTATGTAAACTTATTTTTAATTTTTATAAACCAAACTAAAGAGATAAAAATTCCATTCTAGTGATTCCCCCCCACCCCGGGATCTCCTCATTTAGAAAGAAGCTTCTGCCTCTGCAATTTAACAAGAATATCTATACTCAATGGTGTTATTGTACCCCCCAAAATTAGTAATATATATGTATCAATGCTAGTTTACCTTGCATGTAACCTCCATTGGTAATTAAATATGTTCCCCCAAAACCACAATGATGAATCCCTGATCACAAACTCAGGAATAAGTCCTGATCATACTATCAAAATAACAAATAAATGCATAATGAGGAAGAAAAGGAGAGAGGAGGAAAAAAGAACAGGAAAATGAAGAAAGGAAGAGTAAGAAAGTAGTTGGGAGAATGATAGAGGGTAAACAATACAGTGGAGAAAGTAGAATATACAGACAAAGGAAAAAGAACAGAGGTTATAAGTTATATTATCAAGTCCAATTCTTGACTGTAGTTTACTCTCCAAGTCTGCTCATTTGTACTGGGAAAGTGTAAAACCAGATGGTCCCTAGATCTATTACTTCTGCACACTGATTTATCTAAGCTCTATATGGTGCAACATTGCAGTGACATATCAACAACCCGTGAATCTTCCCATTGCCCCTCAAAACGTTCCCTTCAGGATTCAACTCCTTTAGAATTGCATGCCCACTGAAACCTTAAATCTTTACAAATCCACCAAACACTTCCTTTTTTCAAATAAATTGATCTCTCCTCTGTGATTAGACTTCCTTGAAACTCTTTCTAAAACAGGCCACTTTTTCTCACTTCTTCCATATTGAGATAGATAAATGACTAGTTTGCAGGATGTGATCACAAACCAGCTCATCACCATTTAGCTGAAACCCTGCAGTAGATCTCAGGATATGGTAGATCTCCAGATCTCGGTAGATCCCAATAATCTACCAAATTTTCATGCTTCCCAGCACTGACAGAGTTCAAGAAAGCATATAGCAACAATCACATATTGACTCCACCCCCCACATAATCCACTTTTTTTCATTAAATTCTATTGCAAAATATACACATGATATATAACATACTTATTCACGCAGTAACAGTTTCAATTGCCATAGTAATCTCACCGTAGAACTTGCTAAGGCATTACAGTAGAATTCTGATAGGGAAAAATGCTCTTCCATTCATCAGAAAACTCATGAATAAACCTCCTCCTGTTTTGCATACAATCAATGACTATCATAAAAGATTAATGACAGTCACCCTGGGTTCTGTCTTCTTTGCTGTCTCCTTTTAGATTTAACTTTTTTGCTTAGGTCAAAACACTTTCAGTAAAACCTCCTCTGTAGCCTCTTTGTGATTTCTATTCTAATAGAGTATAAGGAGCTCCTAAACCTATAACAAAGGCATACATTTGGGAAGCACTGTGAAATGTTTTGATTCCCAACTCCTCTTTAAACTACCGGAATTTCCACCTCAGATATCAGCCATTTATTTATTTGAAAGCACTGAACTTTCCATGGCCTCCTCACAGAAACTCCCCCCAGTTGTCTTTTTTTTTTTAATTAAATCAGTTATAAAATTTTCTTTCTTCATGAATAAGCTTAGTCATCCTTTTACTTATAAACCTCGTGCCTGACTTTCTAGTGCTGCTGATGCTTTAAGTCCTCATTTTGTGAAAACAATTTCTTAAAGGTATTCCCTATCACATCTCTACTTTTGTTCACTTCTTGAACTATTACACTATGATGTCTGCCCCAGCCTAGCTGAGTTCCTACTTACCTGCTGATCTTCAGCTACACAAAAATCTGAAGATGGAGCACTAGTACAATGGGTAGGATGTTTGCCTTGAATGTGGGTGATAGGGGTTCAACCCTCGGCACTGCATATGGTCTCCCAAGTACTGCCAGGAGTAACTCGAGAATGCAAAGCCAGGAATAGTACCTGAGAATCGCTGGGTGTAACCTAAAAAGTGAAAAAAAAAAAGTGAAAAAAATCTCCTTAGTATTCACATTACTTATCATCCTGCTGTATTTCTAATATACTTTTATCATAAAAATCTAAACTTTAACAGCCATATAAAATGTCTATAAGTATGCTTAGCTCTTAAGATAAACATTATCATCATTTTCTCTCATAGGATTTTTTCTCTAACCTGGATTATTTTACAGTAGCCAAATATGAACTTCATGCAATTCTATATCAAAAATTTATCCTATCTGAATTATTGCATTTTGCACCCATGTATCACATGAAAGCCTCCTACACTACTCAAAACTAAACTCCTATTCTGTTTCTCACCTCCTTACTTCCCACCCAACAATTCTCCCCAAAACAAGTCTACCGTTCTTTGCAAATTATAAACATTTGACTGAAGGCAACTGGTTTTCCAACTATGAAAAATAAGTCCTTAGAAATTCCTTCTCATAATAGATCACACACTCTCCGTTGCGATTGTATTCTTCCCATATTCATTCACTAATCAAGTGCTGTGAACTCTACATATTCAGCATCTGTGACCCACCTGCTCTCTTTATAGTTTCAGGTCCTATTCTCTATTTCTTGTCTCTAAACAAACTGTTTTATAGTATACTATAAATTTTAAAGTTATTCACAATAAAATTTCAGGTATAAAATGTTCAACCCTAATCCCATTACCAGTATGGAGTTCCTTCCACCAATGTCCCAGATTCCCTACCCACCCACCAGCCTTCCTCATTAACTGATACCTTTTCAAGTTTGGTTATCATAGTTTGAATCTCGTGTTTACAGTATTATTGGCTCTGTTGTTTAGATATATCCATTAACTAAACCTTTCACCACAGATGTGTCCAAGATCCATGACACCTGTCTCTGTTACCTCCCTTCCACCTCTTCTGACTTCCTCCCTAGATTTCTTGCTGCAACTTGGATGAAACTGTAGATATCATGTTAAGTGAAGTATGTCAGAAGAAGGACAAATATCACTTATCTGTGGTATACTGAATAATAGAGGAATACAGGTATCAAAGTGGGGATACCTAGATTACCCTTGAACCTTGATTATATTAAGTGAGAAGGATAGGGATTCAGGTCCTATTCTCTTATTTCTAAACTGAAGAACATATTCTATTAGCCTCTTAGCTTTCATCTCAGTGGTTCAAAGTGTACACTACTGAAATGAAATATTTAGTGATAGATAGATAGCCTCTTAGCTTTCACCTCAATAGTTCAAAGTCTACACTACCAATATGAAATATTTAGTGATAGATTATAGATAGCAAAAGATACTACATCACTTCCACTGTAGTAAATAAATTCTTTATCAGCCTTTAAATGACCTCAGAGGAAGATTACTAGCATAGCATATGGACATTTTTGTTTCCTTGGTTTTACTTTTTGTTTGGAGACCACATCCAGGCATGCTCAGGACTTACTCCCGGCTCTGCCCTCTGCACTGAATATTCACTCAGGTCTAGGAGGACCATATGTGGTGCTGGGTATCAAATCCAGGCCAGTCCCTGGCAAGGCAAGTGTCTCCCTAGCCCAGTAGATGGAACTTTCATATCCCCTGCCCCCTGCTTGCCTCCCTGGTCTCTTCTTTTGTGAATACTTATTTGATCTTAAATCTAGCAATACTAAATTATGATACTTTAGAAATATTCTATGTTATATCTTCTCCCACTAAACACTGCTTACTGCACTTTAAAACTGTATTTTAAATCCTGCCTCATTAGTTTTCTATTATAAAATATCATAGCTATTTTCCATCATCTCTCAAACTTTTTTTATTGTTAGAGTAAAACAAGCAAATAGGGTGAATACGTGTTTTCCTCTTGTAAGATTCTTTGACAGGTCTATTAATGTTGATATATGACCTATTCACTGTATCACTGACATAACCATCATCCTGTTGTTCATCAATTTACTCGAGCAGGTGCCAGTAACATCTCCATCTGTCCCAGTCCCGAGATTTTAGCAGCCTCTCCTTACTCATCTTTCCCAACAATTGGAGGCTTCTTTCAGGATCAGGGGAATGAGACCTGTTATTGGTACTGGTTTTGGCATATTGAATGCGCCATGGGGAGCTTGCCAGGCTCTGCTATGCAGGCAGTATACTCTTGGTAGCTTGCTGGGCTCTCCAAGAGACATATATATTTATTTCCATCTATAATGATATGTCACGAGGCCACACAGTCCAGGAATATGTTTTCACTCAGGGGTCCCCAGAGGGACCTCGCCCCAAGGGATCCAGCCCCAAGGTACCCAACCCTGACAGCCGACCTCCACTACCCAACCACTGCCATGCTCCAGGCCACTATGTGATCTATTAATATAAAAATAATTTCATATTTGTGGTGTCCCCATATGTATGAAAACAAATGCTTAGTGCATCTGACTATTGTATCCCTCTCAGGCAGAAAACAATTGAGAACAAAAATGTTTTTTCTTTGTTCAGGGCCATATCCTGAGATGCTCAAGGCTTTTTTCTGGCTCTTTTCCCAGGGTTCATTCTTGGAGATGCTCAGAGGAACAAATGGTGTTCTGGGGATCAAACTCCAGTTGGTTACATGCAAGGTAAGAATGCTGTCCTCCATACCACCTCTACTGGCCCAACAAGGAAAATGTTTGAACTTGCAAGATTGTATCAGAAGATACAATCTAGGGGTCAGAGAGAGACAGTGCAGAGGTTAAAGCACTAGCCTTACATATGGCCCTTGCCAATTCAATTCTTGCATTGATCATAGACAGGAGGAGTCTCTCACATGACCCAAATTTCACCACTATCATCACCAAAACTAAAAAGAATAAGAAAAAGTCTGTATACCTTTCTCTATGGCCCAATAAAATGCTATATCTTCTATATTTTGTTTATAAAGAGGGTATTCTTCACACGGGTAATTCTGTATGTAGGAAAAATGGATAATTAAAGTGTACCTTATGCACTATTTATTAATTAACTTTAATTTAAATAATCAATATTGCAATATAAGTTTTAGAGTAAGTATGCACTGAAATCCCATGAATAGTAAGATTAAAATGCAGGATGAATCTTTTTATGACCGTTGGATTTTGGAAATCGTTTAGCTTCTACTTACCTAACTGTAATAACAATAGTTATGAGACTTAATCATTTTAAATACCTACCATAGAGTAAGTAAAAGTTCAATAAATTCAAATTATTATGAATATGTACAGATTATTATGTACATTACCCAGGATTTAATATATACTTGAATGTCATAGTTACTAGTTTATCACCACTAATAATTATGAAATTTTTAAAATAAAATTTAAAATATTTTAAAAATTATTTTAAAATAATTTTAAATAACAAAATAATTTATGTTACTTTAGTTCATTTTTTTATTCCAAACCTGAGGCTTTGCCTACCATGCAATAACTTTTCAGTTAAAATATGCTAAGTAAATATTTATTGCTATTGTAGATATATAGCAAGGTAAATAATGAAAAATCAACATCTTCTCAAAACAAGTAATTCTTTATTTCAGACCTTTGATCTCCAGATAAAATAATAGTACATTTGTAAATTCATATTCTTAGATACCAAAAAAATAACTTTGTCAAGGTCATGGAGTGGGGGTCAATGTGGACAAATATATCTCTAAGTCTCAGATAAAATATACAAAGGGGAGAATGCTTAAGATTTCCTAAGCCTGTCTTCCTTTGCACATCAAAATGCCTTTCTTAAGCCACACACATCTGAGTTTTCTCCATAACAACTCATACCACATGATATTTCTAGTTCTAGTGCTTTATTATTAGATTGGTAGCATTTTTATTTCATGGTAGTGCTCCATATACTATGAACTTTTGGTTATGTTCCTTGACTACCAGTCTAGATTGAACTACTCTTCAAAACAATCTAGTACAAAACACTAAATTATTATTATTATTATTATTATTATTATTATTATTATTATTATTATTATTCTCTATGCGGGCAAAGAGTCTGTTGCCCGCACACCTGACAGTCTTCCCTGGGGCCCCTCGGAGGGGATTGGCTCCAGCTTCCCTCCACACCCCGAGCAGAGCTCCCAGCAGCCGAAGACCACCGGAACCTAGCCACAGCCATGCTCGAGGCCCCTCTCTACACGTTTGGATAGGCTTCATGCATGAAGGTACCGGCAAAGGAACCCAGGTGTGTGTAATCCCATCAACAGCCAACATCCAGAGACTTAAAAGCAAGCTCCCAGAAGCGATATCTTGTAGCCTACTTCTCCCTCTGGGAGAAACTAGCAAGCTACTGAGAGTTTCCTGCCCACATGGGACAGCCTTGCAAGCTTCCCATGGTGTATTCATATGCTAAATCCAGTAACAAGCTGGATCTCATTCCCCTGACCCTGAAAGAGCCTCCAGTGCGACATCGACATCGTTGGGAGGGCCGAGTTGAGAGAGACTTCTAAGATCTCAGGGAAAGGACGAATAGAGAGGTTACTGAGCCCGCTCGAGAAATCGATGATTAACGGGTTTTCGTGATCGTGATCATGATTATCATTATTATTATTATTATTATTATTATTATTATTATTATTATTATATCATCATCATCATCATTATCATTATCATTATTATTATTAATTGTAGGCACTGGAGTGATAATCAGTGGATAGAGCACTTACCGTAGACACAGCCGACCCAGCAAGTTGGATCCTCAGAACACCATATATATTGGTTCCTGTATATACATTTGCATTTAAAAATTGTCGTTTAGAGCTATTGGGTATGGTGTAAGTGAACAAAAGCATAGAAATAATAGCAACTAACATTATTTGAGCACACATTTCCTGTCATACACAATGCTAGGGCTATTTATCCACCTTTCTGTTTAATTCTCCAAACGGAGTTTATAAACTTATCCCCCATTTATAGTTAAGAATACTGAGACATGTAATATAAGTAGCTTGTCAAAGAAGTAATTATTAAAAGTTTAATTCACTTATCTGGTCATTATTCTCCTTAAATAAACCATTTTCATTTTCTTTATACATTGTTTTCTTTATCCATTTCATAATCTTTACACATTGTTGTTCCACTTCCAGTTTGGACTAGAGACAAGAAGTTAAATAATTGATGATTTTGAGCTAATCATTAAATGGAGAAATGGCAAAATATTTTCCCAATTTCATTGTGGAGTAGGGTAAGTAATCTAACAGTTATCTATGTTCAAAACATGAGCACATAGCTGCCTAAAACTCAGCTATGAACAACTTTTTAAAACATGGCATATTAATAATTTTAAAGAGTGCACCTGTGTATCTGTATTGCAAGCCATAATGCCCCAAAAGGGAGACAGAGACAGAGACAGAGAAGGAAATTGCCTGCCATAGAGACAGGCTATGGGGACAGTGGGAGGAGGAAAACTGGGCCATGGCTGTGGGAATGTACACTGGTGGAGGGATGGGTGTAGGAACACTGCATGACTGAAACCCAACCATGATCAGCTTCGTAACTCTGTATCTCATGGTGATTCAATTAAAATTAAAAAAAGAGTGGGCTTGTGATGACAACATAAATATGAAATACTTGTAAAAATGTATACAACAGTATGATTTTACCAAGATATCATTTGTGCCATATTTCCCACAGTTCTTCAGTAGTGCCCACTCCACTAACCTCTGCCATTTTAAAAGCAAAGTGAAATATAAAAGAATTTTTTCATTCCATGCTAAACTTAGGGAAGAAATTTCTTTTTCTGAAATCCAAGCACTATAAAGTTCACAGGTCCTTTGTGAAATAACTAGAATGCTGTTTTTTTCACTGTGTTTAGTTGCCTCTAAAGTTGAGATGAGTCTATCCAATTTAATGGGAGATTGTAAGTACTGCACATTTCATGTGGCTGCGAACAGTTTGTCAAAATAATATCATTCCTCCATTGTACTCTATAATAATGAATAAACATTCCTTTAGCTCTTGGATTATTGCCTAGTGTGTGGATGAGCATCAGACACTAAATACTGTTGATTACATCGAAATGAAGCTGAGGATTATGAAAACTATCATTCCTTACAGAGCCAACTGGATAGGATTTAGAAAGCAAATGACCTCTAATTGTTTTTACTTTTACTCACATCTTTCATATTGCCATGGAAATAGTATAAATCTAGGACTGCTATACATGGTAAAATTAGTTTTGTAAATAATTTTATGGGTTTTCTATAAAAACAAATGTAGAATAAGGAAATCTTGCAATTAGATGAAACAATATTTTATCTGCTTCTAGTAAGAGTGCTAATGCACAGAAATATTTTTCTACTAATGCTAATGGCAACACTAGAAGTGAATTTGTCATTACACAGCTCTGGGCAATTTACCCACCTACATTTCATTGTAGAGTAGGGTAAGTAACTTAACAGTTACTTATGTTCGAAAGATGAGCACAGAGCTGAGTCCTTCTCTGGCTGACATTGGATTTCTGCCTGGACTGAGAACACAACAGGGTGGGGAAGCAAACAAAGACATAAGACTTAACCCTTTCTTCATAAGCCCGCCAAAAGGAAGAGGAAGCCAGGCAGAGAAATCTTATCCTGTCATCCCTCTCCCTCAACCACCTTATGAAGACAAGGAGCCAAACAGATTCACGTTGCAGCCTGGGCCCTGGCCTGGTCCAGAAACATGGAGAGCTTGTCTCACTGCCCTCATGGTCCAGAGTTATTCTCTGGGCCTAGATTAATAAACTGGCTTTCATGAATCTTACCCCCACCCCAAGAGACTCAGGGCAAATAAATGGTCACTTGGTGCATTGAAGGTTCTTAACAAAAAATCATGATAATTTAAGCTGCTACCACTAATATCTTTAGTTCACTAAAAGCAAGCTCTCAGAATGTGATGCAGAGAGTCTCTTGCCCGCACACCTGACTGTCTTCCCCAGGGCCCCTGGGAGGGGATGGGCTCGAGCTTCTCTCCCCACTCCGAGCAGAGCTCCCAGCAGTCAAAGACCACCGGAACCTAGCTACAGCCGTGCTCGAGGCCCCTCTCTACGCGTTCAGACAGGCCTCATGCATGAAGGTACCGGCAGAGGAACCCAGGTGTGTGTAATCCCATCAACAGCCAACATCCAGAGAGAGACTTAAAAGCAAGCTCTCAGGAGCGCATGGCCACTTTGCAGCCGTGTGATATCCTGTAGCCTACTTCTCCCTCTGGGAGAAACTGGCAAGCTTCTGAGAGTTTGTCCCAAGCCGACATGGGACAGCCTTGCAAGCTTCCCATGGGGTATTCATATGCTAAATCCAATCACAAGCTGAATCTCATTCCCCTGATCCTGAAAGAGCCTCCAGGGCGACATCGATGGGAGGTCCGAGTCGAAATAGACTTCTAAGATCTCAGGGAAAGGACGAAATGAGAGGTTACTGAGCCCACTTCAGAAATTGAAGATTAACAGGATTTCGTGACAGTGATCATGAAATAGTAACCCATTGACAGCTAATTACTTATACAAAATATAGTTTATCAAGAAAAAATCACTAAAAAAGAATCCTTGAATAAAAGATCAGAAATGAGGGCCAGAAAGATAGTGCAGCAAGTAGCGTTCTTGGCTTGTATGAACCTGACCCTGTTAAGATGCCCTTGCACAGCATATAACCCCCCAAACCATGCCAAGGGTGATCCATGAATGCAGAGCCAGGAATTAATACTGTTTATATCAGAGGAGTTCCTCCTCATTGTTGGGCCTTTCCCTGCAACACCCTTCAGTACAGGCAGACACCTATCTAGAGCCACTCAGCCTCATAGGCCCCGTGCAGTCCCGGTAGTCTTCTGTCGTGATGTCTGCCATGGCTTACTTCAGTACCATGGCTTAGAGGAATCTTTGTGATGCCTCTACTGGAGCAAAACTTCCCATACATTAACTCTAAGTCTGAGAGCCAAGTTCATAGAGCATGTCAAAGCTTGACTGCTGCATCATGGAAAGCTTCTAATTCTCTGTTCTGCTCTTCCCACTCCCGTGCTAACACTACCCAGATGTGAATACTCTAGAATGGTGCCCGTGTCTTATTTTATTAAATTGTTCACTTTTGCTATGCAAGAAATACACGGCAACATTTTATGCATTATTTTGAGGAGTTAGTTTAGTGATAACATTCATCTCCTGCATCGCTAAAGACCCGGGTTCCATCCCAGGCACCACAAAACAAGACAAAAACACATGAACTCCTCACTGTGCCCAGCACCTGGAAATCAAAATAGTAAATGAGTAAGAATGGGAAATTAGTATCAGATTTCAGGCATTTGCCTTACACTTGATCAACTCAGGTTCGGTCCCAGGTTCTGCATATGGTTTCCCAAGCACAACTAAGAGTGATCTATGAGCACAGAACCAGAAGTAAGTACTGAGCAGAGCTGGACACTACCCCAAAGCCAAAAAGAAATAATCATTAAAATAGTGCTTTCATAATTAACCAATAATAATAACTTTTACCTAATTCACACCCCACAGCAGAGCCTGGCAAGCTACCCGTGGTGTATTCGATAAGACAGTAACAACAAGTCTCACAATGGAGACATTACTGGTGCCCGCTCAAGTAAATCAATGAGGAATGGGATGACCTAATTCACAAAGGAACAAAGTAAATGCATCTATTTACTACATTCTACCTTTCATCACTTTCTAGAGGTAATTTCTATTAAAGTTGGAAATAGAGTTTTTCAGATGTACTGAATCCAATGTATGGTGCCCTTTTTTGCAATTAGGTTCAGTTTATCAACAATTTTTGTTTGGTGTAGCCTAACCAAGTATCTAATGAATAACTGTTTTAGTTCAGTTATTAATTTCCAGAGTGATAGGAGTAAGATTTACTTGTCCCGTTTGTGTGTGTGTGTGTGTGTGTGTGTGTGTGTGTGTGTGTGTGTGTGCGTGTGTGTGAGATGGTGGTGGTGGAGTGTTCTTTGTGCCTATAAGACATATTCGGTGAAAAGATCCTATAGTCTGCCTACTCTTTTGAAAGACTTTTTGCCTGACAGGTCATATATCTTAAGTATTCTAGCAACAGTTAGTGATTTCTACCTTATACTAATCTGTATTGCTAATGAGAATTCAACATACCCTGGGTAAGTGGCTTAAATTTTGTCTGATTAAACTTACCATTATAAAGTTAAGGTTCACTAATGTTATAGATGAACATAGTGAAGCGTTGGGAGAAGTAAAGTAAATGTTCAACCCCATTGATTAAAATGTTGGAGCTGGAGCGATTCTTTAGTCAGTGAGATTCCAAAAGCTAAGAGAAAACTTCCAAGAGAAAATACTCAAAGGACTGAATGATTGAATACAAGTCTTCTCTATATAAACTTCTGTTTTAATTCTGCTTTATTTTGCCTGCCAGCCTGAGATGCCATTAATTAAAGAAACTCAGTGTCTGAACATTCAAGTATTAATTACAATGGTAACAAATGCCCAATCAAATAAAACTTCTGGTAGTGTTCTATTGTTGAAACACATATGGATAAGCAGTATGTGTCAGGAACTGACAAGTCAAACAAGACCCGAGCAGCAAGCTAGCAGGACTATCCAAAGGCATCAAATGACTGTCTGTAGCTTATATAATCACATTGGGGCAGAAATTATTAAAAACACATAAATAGCTCATTAATTTTCCCTATTCCTGCTGGGGTGATTAAAATCATCAGGTAATTAGTAAAAGTAAATTTCAGAGATATTATTACTTAAGCTTCAGAACACTGTAGAAAAACACATGTCACATGAAGGCAAGTTATACCTTTTTAAATCTCAAAATACATATTAAAATTCTATTTATGCTATGTTGTAGTTTAGTTCTATTCATAAAAATAATATACATATCTTAATTATTCCAAGAATACTCATGAGAGTTGTTGGGATAGTGGACTTACTAAACACCAAGTTGTTATAAACATTGTATTATAAGAAATGTACTATCTTACAAGTATTATCCTGCTATGTTTAATATAATGATGTATGTCTGTGAATTATTGAAAGCAATGGATTGCTTTTCTAGCTCTTTGTTTATTTTTTTTAAATTTTTTAATTAATGAATCATAGTGGAGGTACAGATACAGGTTTACATATTCTAGTGCTTGTGTTTCTGTCATATACAGCTTGAGTATCTATCCCTCCATCAGTGCCTGTTCTCCGCTGATGACCCCATCATCACTCCCACCCCCTCCCACCGCATTCCCCTCCCCACCCCGCCTCTTTGGCAGAGCATTCCCCTCTGTTCCCTCTCTCCCTTTGGGCGTTGTGGTTAGTAATGGAGGTCGTGGGTGGCCAATGTTTTCGGTCTATAGTCTGCACCATGCACGCCTCTCCCATCCTGAACAGGTCCTCCCACCACGTTTTTGCTTGGTATTCCCTTCTCTATCTGAGCTGCCCTTTCCCCCAGCATGTGAGGCTGGTCTCCAAGCCATGGAGCAAATCTGGTACTTATTTCTGTTATTCTTGGGTGTTAAGCCTTCATTCTGTTGTTTTATATTCCGCATATGAGTGCAATTCTTCTATGTCTGTCTCTTTCTGGCTCATTTCACTTAGCATGATATTTTCCATGTTGATCCACTTGTATGCAAAGTTCATGACTTCATCTTTTCTGACAGCTGCATAGTATTCCATTGTGTAGATGTACCAAAGTTTCTTTAGCCAGTCATCTGTTCTTGGGCATTCAGGTTTTTTCCAGATTTGGGCTATTGTAAACAGTGCTGCGATGAACATACATGTGCAGATGTCATTTTGACTATATATTTTTGCCTCTCCGGGGTATATTCCCAGAAATGGTATTGCTGGGTCAAATGGGAGCTCGATTTCTAATTTTTTGAGGAGCAACCATATTGTTTTCCAGAAGGATTGAACCAGTTGGCATTCCCACCAGCAGTGTAGGAAGGTCCCTTTCTCCCCACTACCACGCCAGCAGCGGTTCCTTCTGTTCGTTTGGATGTGGGCCAGTCTTTGTGGTGTTAGGTGGTATCTCATAGTTGTTTTGATCTGCATCTCCCTGATGGTTAGTGATGATGACCATTTTTTCATATGCCTTTTGGCCATTCGCATTTCTTCCTTGAGAAAGTTTCTGTTCATTTCTTCACCCCATTTTCTGATGGGGCTGGATGTTTTCTTCTTGTAGAGTTCAACCAGTGCCTTATATACCCTTGATATCAACCCCTTATCAGATGGGTATTGGGTGAATAAACTTCCCATTCTGTAAATTGCCTTTGTATTTGGGTCACTGTGTTTTTTGCAGTGCAGAAGCTTCTTAGTTTAGTATAGTCCCATTTGTTTATTTCAGTTTCTACTTGATTGCTTAGTTCCGAGTCATCTTTGAAGAAACCTTTGGCTTCAATATCGTGGACGGTTTTTCTGACCTTGTCTTCATTGTACCTTATGGATTGTGGTCTGATATTGAGGTCTTTAATCCATTTTGATATGACTTTTGTGCATGATGTCAGGTCGAGGTCTAAACCCATTCTTTTACATGTGGTTGACCAGTTATGACAGCACCATTTGTCAAAGAGGCTATTTTTTCTCCACTTCACATTTCTTGCTCCCTTATCAAAGATTAGGTGTTCATACAATTGGGGTGGTGTGTAGGGATATTCCACCCTGTTCCATTGGTCTGTGGCTCTGTTCTTGTTCCAGTACTATGCTGTTTTAATTGTTACCGCTTTGTAGTAGAGTTTAAGGTTGAGGAGGGTGATGCCTTCCATTGTCTTTTTCCCAAGAATTGCTTTAGCTATTCGTGGGCGTTTGTTGTTCCATATGAATTTCAGGATTGCTTGGTCTATTTCTTTGAAGAATTTCATGGGTATCCTTATGGGGATTGCATTTAATCTGTATAGTGCTTTAGGGAGTACTGCCATTTTTCAATGTTAAGTCTTCCTATCCATGAGCAGGGAATATTTTTAATTTCCTCGTGTATTCTTTTATTTCATGGAGTATGGTTTTGTAGTTTTCTTTGTAGAGATCCTTAACCTCTTTAGTTAGGCTGATTCTGAGGTACTTGATTTTCTGGGGTGCAATTGTGAATGGCATTTTTTTATGTCATTTTCCTCTATCTCACTGTTTGCATATAGGAAGGCCATGGATTTTTGGGTATTGATTTTAGAGCCTGCAACTTTACTGTACAAGTCTATTGTTTCTAGGAGTTTCTTAATGGGGATTTTAGTATTCTCTAGGTATAGAATCATGTCATTTACAAATAGTGAGAGCTTGATTTCTTCCTTTCCTATCTGGATGCCCTTAATGTCTTTTTCCTGCCTAATTGCTACTGCAAGTACTTCCAGTACTATGTTGAACAGAAGTGGTGAGAGTGCACATCCTTGTCTTGTCCCTGATCTTAGAGGAAAGGCCCTTAGTTTTTCTCCATTGAGGGTAATGCTTGCCATGGGTTTGTGATAGATAGCTTTGACTATCTTGAGGAAAGTTCCTCCAATACCCATTTTGGTGAGAGTTTTCATCATAAATGGATGTTGAATCTTGTCAAATGCTTTCTCTGTGTCTATTGAAATGATCATATGGTTTTTATTTTTACCTTTGTTGATGTGATGGATTATGTTGATTGATTTGCATATGTTAAACCATCCTTGCATCCCAGGGATGAATCCGTCTTGGTCATGATGTATAATCTTTTTGATGAGTTGTTGGATTCTAGTTGCTAGTACTTTGTTGAGGATCTTCGCATCCGTGTTCATCAGGGATATTGGCCTGAAGTTTTTTTTGTTAGCAGTGTCTTTATTTGCTTTTGGTATTAGGGAGATATGTGCTTCATAAAAACTGTTTGGGAGAGTACCTGGTTTTTCAGTTTCCTGGAAAACCTTGAGGAGAACTGGCAATAGGTCTTCTTTAAATGTTTGGAAGAATTTGCTGGTGAAGCCATCTGGATCTGGGCTTTTGTTTTTGGGGAGACTTTTGATTACAGTTTCAATTTCCTTGATATTAATGGGTCTGTTCAGACATTCAAAGTTTTCTTTGTTCAGTCTTGGGATATTGTAGGAATCCAGGAATTTATCCATTTCTTCTAGGTTCTCTTGTTTTATGGCATACAGACTTTCAAAGCAGTCTCTGATAATCTTTTGAATTTCATTAGTTTTTGTTGTGATGTCCCTCTTTTCGTTTCTGATTCTAAACGGGTTTATTAGGGTTCTCTCTCTTTCTTTGTGAGTCTTGCTAGTGGTTTATGGATCTTATTTACTTTCTTGAAGAATGAGCTCTTTGTTTCATTGATCTTTTGGATTGTTTTTTTGGGTTTCCATGTCGTTAGTTTCTGCTCTAAGTTTTATTATTTCTTTCATTTGCTCTTGTTTGGGTTCCTTCTGTTGGTTCTTTTCTAAGATCTTGAGCTGTGAAGTCAAGCCATCTACGTAGGCCCTTTCTTCCATCCTGAGAAATGCTTGTAGGGCTATAAATTTTCCCCTTAACACAGCTTTAGCTTTGTCCCATACATTCTGGTAGTTTGTGTCTTCATTCTCATTTGTTTCAAGGTATCTTTTGATTTCTTCCTTGATTTCCTTCGTGACCCACTCATTGTTCAGCAATGAGTTGTTTAACTTCCAGGTGTTTGATTTGGTTCTCCACGTCTGTGTGTGATTAACTTCTATTTTCAGCGCATCATGGTCTGAAAAGATAGTTGATACAATTTCTATCTTCCCAATTCTATTGAGGTATGATTTGTGACCCAGAACGTGGTTTGTTTTGGAGAATGTTCTGTGTGCACTGGAAAAAAAGTGTATTCTTTCTTATTGGGATGTAAAGCCCTATATAGGTCTATTAGCCCTCTCTCCTCCATTTCTTCCTTCAGAGCCTTTGTTTCCTTGCTGAGTTTTGTTCTTGTTGATCTATCCAGAGGTGATAAGGCAGTGTTGAAGTCTCGAACTACTATCATGGTGCTAGTGATGTCCCCATTAAATTCTGCTAGGAGTTGTTTAAGTATTTAGCTTGTCACTTATTAGGTGCATATACGTTTAGGAGTGTGATTTCTTCCTGTTGTACATATCCCTTGATGAGTAGAAAATGACCTTCGCTGTCCCTTCTAACCATTTTCAGTCTGATATCTATGTTGTCGGATACTAGTATGGCCACCCCAGCTTTTTTGAGGGATTTGTTCACTTGCAGGATTGTTTTCCATCCTTTGACTTTGAGTCTGTATTTGCTCTAACTGTTCAGGTATGTTTCTTGTAGGCAGCAGAATGTTGGGTTCTGTTTCAGAATCCATTTTGCCACTCTGTGTCTTTTAATTGATGCGTTTAGGCCATTGACATTGAGAGAGATTATTGACATGGAATTTTGTGCCATCTTTCTATAGGGTTTGTTGTTCTTGTAGAGTTTTTCCTTGTCATACAGTAGCCCCTTTAGTCCTTCTTTTAAGTTTGGTTTTGAGTCTATGAAGTTTCTGAGCTGTTGTTTATCCATGAAGTAATGTATGGTTCCTTCAAGTTTAAGTGAGAGCTTAGCAGGATAAAGTACTCTTGGTGAGGCATTCATTTCATTGAATTTTTTCACTATATCCCACCATTGTCTTCGGGCTTGGAGGGTTTCTTCTGATAGGTCTACTGTAAATATAAGGGGTGCTCTTTTGTATGTGATTTCCTTCTTTGACCTTGCTGCTTGCAGTATTGTTTCTCTATCCGTGGCATCCATCATTGTGTCTATGATATGCCTTGGAGATTTTTTTATTGGGGTCTCTTCTAGCTGGCACCCTTCGGACTCCTTGGATCTGAATGCCTGCATTCTCTAGCTCTGGGAATTTCTTACCAATGATGTCTTTGACTGTGGTTTTTTCATTGGGATTAGTTCCCTGTGCTTCTGGTACTCCAATGATTCTTATGTTGTTCCTCTTGAGGTCACCCCCTAGGACTCTGATTTGCCCTAGAGCCATTTTGAGGTCTTTTGCCATTATTTGTTGTTGCCTATATGCTTTCTGTAGCTCATCCTCAAGCTCACTGATTCTGTCTTCGGCCGAGGTCATTCTACTATTGAAGGCTCCTACTGAGTTTTTTATTTCATCTATTGATTCCTTTAATTGAGTCACTTCTGTTCGTAGCTTTGAGATTTCTGCTCTCATTTCTTCCCCTATTATCTTGGTGGTCCGTTCCAATGCTGCGTTCATATCCTCCCTGAATTTATTGGATGTCTGTTCCATAGCTGCTTTGAAATCGCCAATCATCTTCACGATTTCCTCTCTGAATTCTCTATCTGAGAGGAGGCTGTATTTGTGAGCAGTCCCTGTTGAGGCCTCTGTGAGTTTTTCTACATTCTCTCCTGGTGGTGGGAATTTTTGCTGTTTCTTCATGTTGTTATAGGTCTTACCCTCAGGTGCTCTTCCTGGCTTATGTAGGGCCCCTATTGAAGACTTGAGGCTGTAATCTCTTTATAAAGAGATTTGTGCAACCTCTTGTGTTCACTGACAGTTTTTATGAAGTTAGGATGGGATAGGGTAGTTGATGATTGGCATATAGTTATAAGAAAGCCATGGTGTTCTTCAAAGTATTAGGTCACATAAATTGTGACATAAGTGACCAATGCAGTGAGAGGGGAAAAACAACTGAGGCTGCAGCTTCGGCAGCAGGCCACGCCCCCTTTTAGGCCACGCCTCCTGACTTAAGGACACGCCCCCACAATCTGGGCAGGACTGTGAATTAGAGCGGCGCTGAGGTTGACTGGCAGTGGAGGCAAAGTGGGGGTAGGGGTCCTGAAGAGCCCAAGCCATCAGGGCGCCAACTTGGGGGCAGTTTCTTGCAGAGCTGCGGGGTGCAGGGGGGCGTTCCCGGTTACCTGGGCAGGACGTGTCTCTAGCTCTTTGTTTAAATGAGATATTTCCACCCATTTTTAAATTTGCAGTCAAGATTATTATTTTAGATCTTTTTATTCTTACTCAATCCATATTTGAATGATCTCTTTGGGTTAAAATCATAATAAAATATAAAAATGAAATCATATTACACATTTTATAACCATCTTAATATTTCCATAATTATTGGAAATTTTCAAGTTAATATGATTAATTAACAGTACCTGAATATTTTCTTTGACAGATGATTCAGGACTTTCCGGGGCCCTGATAGCTGTATAAACGCATACATGCAAAACGTTATGCTAGTTTATGTTTCTGTTTGCTTCATTATTAGAAAACCAAGGAGATAAAATGACCTCACTAAGGCCTAAGCACTTAAAAAGATTACTAGGGTTAGACATGGGTGTGCTGTGAATTCTTCAATAGCCCTACCAGGAAAAGTTCAATACACGGACTTGAAGCCCCAATGTAGAGTCTCACTCCCCTCTCCGATATACAGAATTAAAATGCACATTTTACAACATCTGTCACTAACCTGCATCACATTAAAATTTGATGAGTATTAAACACACGCCAGTGACCCTAGGCATATGGATTATTTGGAACGCAAAATAATTCTAGAACTGGGTCTATCCATTCTCTATAACATACTGAGTAATTTCAAATGTCTTTGTATGATGATCTATTTTTCTTGAGAAATAAGATCTTTGGACTTATAAATGTAATTTGTTATCTGCATATTTATGTGTTTTTAATGTACGTGTACGAAAAGAGATATGTGTCTTCCATTTTTATTGAATTGCTTGTGTTTTCATCCTTAGAAATCCAGAAAACAGCCTATTTGCATAACCCATCAAGCCTCAACTTTTAGAGCATGTCGTTGCCGCTCAAAAGCACGCTATCGCCACCTGCTGGCACTGCTGTAAAAAAGCTAACAAAGTACTTTACAGTTTGTTTTCTTTTATATCAAGATCATTTCACTATAACTTTGACACTCACCTTTCCTCCCAACATCTAATTTACCTGGTCTCTGTGGCAAGTCACCCAAACTTTATCTGTTTTCATGATGTCCTAATGAGTAGCTAAATATTACCTCACTGCACTCACACATATAGAGATGAAAACCAGCTTCAGTACATCACTGTATCACTGTCACTGTCATCCCGTTGCTCATCGATTTGCTCAAGTGGGCACCAGTAATGACTCCATTGTGAGACTTGTTGTTACTGTTTTTGGCATATCGAATATGCCACGAGTAGCTTGCCAGGCTCTGCTGTGCGGGTGGGATACTCTCGGTAGCTTGCCGGGGTCTCTGAGAAGGGCGGAGGAATCAAACCTGGGTCAGCTGCTTGCAAGCAAACACCCTACCCACTGTGCTAGCACTCCAGTGCCGCTTCAGTATATATAAAGAACATTGCTGCATTGTCCAGCATAGGTTGATAATGGCCAGGACAATGGACACACTTTATGATTAAGAATATAAGGTTTCTAAACAGCCTCACATACTGGGCAAAAAGACAGTTCAGATAGAGAAGGGACTACCAAGTAAAGGAAGCTTGGAGGACCCACTAGGGATGGGAGATGTATACTGAGAATACACTATAGATAGAATATGATGGCCACTTAATACCTGCATTGCAGACCACATCACCCTAAAGGAGAGAGAGAGAGTAAACAGGGAATCTTCCTGCCACACAGGCTTGGGGCAGGGTGGATGTTGGAGGGATACTGGGAACATTGGTGGTGGAGAATGGGCACTGGTGGAGGGATGGTTACTCAATCATTGTATGACTGAAACGTAAGCATGAAAGTTTGTAAGTTCATAACTGTATCTCAGGTGATTCATTAAAATAAAATAATAATAATAAAGAATATAAGCGTTCTATACCAGTTCAACTCAGTAGCCAGAATAGAAGTCTCATACCTGTCTTCAACAGAGATACTTGAGACTGATGATATATGGTCCTGCCTTTTTCTTCACCATCCTTGCTGTTTCTGTGAAATATCAGTCACTTTTCTTTATATTCAGTCTTAAAAAAGTTAACCTCACATGTAATAAATATCATTCGATCTTGTATTGTCAAGTTTCTCCAATTCTTATGTTATTTTTCTCCTCAGTACTTATTAATTTATTCCCTGAAAAAATGTATACTTTTCCTCACCTTACAAACATACAATGAATTGGTTTCAAAAACAAAAGCAGTTGATTAGGCAGTTTTAGAAATATTTAAAAACTAGTACTAATGACTATAAGACGTTCATATTATCAGTGGTAAAGTACTTATTTAAAATCATTAGATTTCCCTTTCAAAGCCTTGAAGTTGATGGAAACATGTCCCAGAGATACAAAAATGTATAGTGGAAATGACATCTGCACTTGTATGTTCATCGCAGCACTGTTTACAATAGCCAGAATCTGGAAAAAGACCTGAGTGCCTGAGAACAGATGACTGGTCAAAGAAACTTTGGTACATCTGCACAAAGGAATACTATGCAGCTGTTAGAAAGGATGGACCCATGAGTCAAAAAGAAAGGGACAGACATAGAAAGATTGCACTCATTTGTGTAATATAAAGTAATAAAAATGCCAGACTTACACCCAAGAATAGTAGAGATGTGTACCAGGAGTATTGCTCCACGGTTTGTAAGCCAGCCTCATCTACTGAGGGAAAAGGCAGCTCAGAGAGGGAAGGGATCACCAAGTAAAGGGTGCTTGGAGGGCCCATTAGAGATGGGAGAGGCAAGCTGAAAGTAGACTATAGACCGAACATGATGGCCACTCAATACCTCTATTGCAAACCACAATATCCAAAAGGAGAGAGAGAACAAAAAGGAATGCCCTGCCACAGAGGCGTGGTGGGGTGGGGGGGATTGGTTGGGGGTGGTGGGAGGGATCATTTGTGGTAAAGAATGAGCACTGGTGGAGGGATGGGTACTCGATCAGTGCATGACTGAAACATAAGCACAAAGTTTGTAAGTCTATAACTGTGTCTCACGGTGATTCATCTAAAAATTTTTTAAAAATTTTTTAAATAATTTTTTTTTAAGCCTTGAAGTTGGGGCTGAACCGATAGCACAGCAGGTAGGGCCTTTGCCTTGCACCCGGCAGACCTGGGTTCGATTCCCTGAGCACTACCAGGAATGAATCCTGAGTGCAGAGCCAGGAGTAACGCCTGAGCATCAATGAGTGTGACCCCCCCAAAAAAATGCCTTGAAATTTCCACTAGTAAAATATTATTTTATTACATTTCTTATTTTTGATGATGTTAGTTTATTGCAACTTAAACAAATTACACTAAGGACCTGCTTGTCCTTACTATTTCATCACAGAATGCTGTGTGACACCCACCCCTAAACAAGAAAGCAATAAATTCTGTGTGTCAGAGTTTTATTGAAGAAAATTTCCTGTGTTACACCTTTTGGTCTCTTAAGCCCTTTGGAGAAAGAATGTCATGTCAGTTACACATGAAGGGGTGAATTCAAAGAAGAAGATTAATCCTAAAAATGTATGTGACTTCCAATCTTCTCATTCCAAGACGAAATGTAAACCCCAGCCTAAACCCCACCCCCCAAAAAGGATAGAGAGTAAAAGGAGACTGGCTGCTAAAATACTTTCCGTTAAGAATTTGCATGAAATCACTTCCGTTTTCTCATTCACATTTGGATGTACTTACATTAATATCTTTAAAGGATACGCACTCTGGGTTTTATTTGCTTACAGAAAATCTGCTTAGTGCTTTAGATTTTCTAAGAAAAGATGCACTAAGGTCAACAAGCAAGAAAACTCAAAACTACTGCGAGTAAAGAATAAAAATTGGACTCACCTCCACTGAAAAAATAAAGATGAAAGAGTGTTATAAACTTGATTGGGATGAAGAGTACTGGCTGATTTAGAAGCTGAGGTTCGCCGGCTTGATTGGGTCCTCTGTATTTGCTAACTGTGACTTAGTCTTTCTCTCTGGTGGAAACAAAGATAGAAGTGCTATCTTTAGTGATTGTTGCACTTCCAGGGTGGTTTTTGAGTTCTTAAAAAAGGTATTCTTGAGTAGTATAACTGACAGAAGGGTGAGCAATTTACTTGACTTGGGAGTAAAAAAGAGAATCACAATTGCAAGTTCTCTAAAGCAAAAGCTGCAAGAAAAAATGTTGGAGTTTTAGTAAGAAAGAAATGAAAGTTTAATCCAATGAAAGAGGGACAGATCTCTGGGCCAGTGTTTAATTAGTATATGAGATTCGCTATTTTTAAGGCATCTTACAAAATAGCATTGCATTTTTTTAAATTCTATTCTGAATATTAACTTTGTTTTATTATTGTATTATTATTTTCCCTCTTTTTTTTTTTGATTCACCATGAGATACAGTTACAAAGCTTTCATGTTGGAGTTCATGTCCAATTCAATCAGCTTAATCAGTGGCTAAATAAATAGCAATATTCCTACATTATTAAAAAAATAGCATTGCATTGCAAGCCACAATGGCCAAGAGGAGAGACACACAGAGAGAGAGAGAGAGAGAGAGAGAGAGAGAAAGAGAGAGAGAGAGAGAAGGGCCTGCCATAGAGGCAGGTAGGAGGTGGGGGTTGGGAGGTGATGGGAAGGAACCTTGAGACACTAGTGCAGGGAAATGTAGACTGGTGAAGGATGAGTGTTGGAATACTGTATGATTGAAATCCAATCGTAAACAGCTTTGTAATGGTCTGTCTCACAGTGATTCAATAAAAAAGTTTAAAGAAACGCATTGCTTTCTGCATTCATAAAGATGTAAATAGGAAGTAAGTAACCTAGATTTTCTTTACTGGTTTATTAAACAGATTCTGGATGATTTACAGAGAAACTCTTAATCTATAGCAGCATTATTAAAACAATTGAACATTCTCACAGTGAGAAAATTTAAGAGAGCTATAAAGGCAATGCGAATTTGAACATGTTAGTAACAGCAAGTTCGTTTTTACAGGTCTGTTCACATAGGTATATAAGAGATTCTATCCTCTATCCATTGTTTTCTTTAAATTACAGGCTCCATTTTCTTTCATTTATTAAAGACAAAAGGCATCAACTTTGAAATTGATCTAATTGTTACCAAAAATCACTATAAATAATCATGATATTTCAATGACATACAATATTGAATGTTCAAATTGTAATGTTTCTTCAGGTCCAATTGGTCTGCACTGGATAAGCTAAGGTGACTCTAAATTTTCCCACATTCTTTCCCTAGCATCAACTGCAAAACCATGAGTATTCTTCTTAAGAGGATGGTGAAACATGAGAGCAAGCAGAAACCGACGAAGCCTTTTGAGGACTAAATACACCGTTACTTCTGCCTACCATTGTCCAGAGAGAGCAGGTTGGAGTCAACACTGCTGGCCAGATGTGAGGGCACCACCTAGTGACATGGCAGAGGGTAAAAAGACAGAATACAGTTTGGGGATGTTAATACAGTTTACCACCCATCTCACCACTTGATATCCATTCAAAACTTAATCTCACCACAAAAAAGGGTGAAAAAGTATTCTGTATTTCTCTTCTCCCCCTCTCTCTCTGAATGAATCATCTTAGAGAAAACTCTTTTAGTTAGTTTATTTAATGAACAAACATTAAGAACATAATATTCTTTATTTTTATAAAGTTGTTTACAATAATTGATTACATTTAATCCCACCACTATTACACTTCCCCACCACCATACTTTAAATGTTTCCATCCCAAACCCCAAATTCTGTCCCCAAAGAGAACCAAAGTCATTTATTTTGTATTGCTTGCTATAAACAATATGCTAAAAATGATCCAAAAACATTTTCTTAGAGGAAATTATGTGAAAATTGTTGTATTTCACTCAGGAGCCAGTAAGCCGTTCTATAAGAGATAAGTAGCATGGTGTTGAAGGTTGAGACTTGTGTGCTTGTATCTATATCTATATCTATATCTATATCTATTTATCCATCTATATATAGAGAGAGATGTATATATAAATTTGCCCCTTAGATTAGTTGCTTTCTACTTTAAACCCCATCATTGTGGTGTGCTACTCTTTGTATATCAGTGATGTAAAGTATGAGATGTCACATGGCTTAAAATGTGGCCACACCATCCAAGAATAGATTCACTCATGGGAGAGGCTCTTTGGAGCCTGTGGAGATCAGCCATCATCATTCTTGCAAGATGAACATTATAAAAAGGAAGATGTAGTGAAAAAACACAGAGTTTATCCAGAATGACTTTATTTGAATGGTATATATGATCATTTGAAATGCTATTGAGAGAAAACACTGATTCAATACCTCTTACTGAGTCAATACCCTCACCGTAGGCCTCCTATATGAACAGCCCCTGGGTGTTTCAAGCTTCCCTAAACTCTGCTATTGTAGAAATATTTCAGCATCCAAATTTAAACAAATGACTGACAAAATTCAACCTTTACTTGTAGCCACTGTCCTTATTTTTACAACATGCTTGCATAGTTTCCATAATACCTATCACAAAACAGTATTGAAATATTTGAAAGGTAATGTCTATCTATAATTGAGTTTCTCCTATAGCCATCCACTTTGTCATTTTGCATTTCATGCCTTAGTATTCAGTATTGACAGTTTCTTTAGTTGAAGTTAGATTTCCTAACTTCACCTCTCTTCCTAACTAATCTGTATCTAATAAATCAAGTCACATCAATTCAGTCTCATTGATATCCCATTAGTCTTCATCATCGTTTCTCTTTGCACATCATTACCTTTGTTAAAAATCACCCAAATGCCTTCTTTATGATATTGCAATTGTCTCCAAGTTTTCTTTTCATCTCTAATATGTTCTGTGCTAGAAATTTCCATCAAAACTGTCCCTCTGTTAAAGAAAATTCAAGCAAAATGTAAAGGCATTTCCCATTGGCATAATACTCTTACTTAGTCACTTAGTCATTTCACAAATACATCTTGAGTATCTAATATATCTATCATGCACCAGAGGCTGTCCCTGGTCACAGATATATTGCCGTGAACACAGGCAAGAAACCCCACTCTCATAAAAGTGACGTTCTAATGGGAAAAACGAAAATCAAGTCAAGAAGCAAGCACATAAAAATGGTTTATTTAAGATATTGAGAAGCACAATGGAAAAAGTAATGAAAAGTAGTAGGCAAAGGAAAGTATCCAAGTGTAAAATGTCTATTTTAGATTTGAATTAGGATATTATTCTACTTTAAAGACATTATGGTAACTTTAATTTAGGCTGAAAGTATTCAAGAGGTAATTAATATATACATATATACATATGTATATAGGAAAATTATCTTTTGAAGTTCTGAAATTGAACTGAAAAGTCTGAATTTCAGTTCAAATGTGAGTGGTTAAGGAAAGGGAACTGGAAAATGGTGGGAACATTGACAGAAATGGGGGATACTAGAGTAGGAAAATTAAAACAGGGGTTGTGCCATGTTTTATTTCAGTCACCAAAAGGAAACATGAAGTAGCTGCTTTCTAGTGCACAAATAGAATTGGTTAATAAATGAACTACAGAGAAATTAAATTTAGATAAATTAGTACACATCTTACAATGTAAATATTACACTATGTGTTGCTGTTTTGTCTTTCTCACACATTCATCTGCATAACATTCCTGAGAGTTAGAGAAACCTCCCCTTTTGTTGGTGTGGTAAATGACAGAGTAGGTGAGAAGCAGTATGGGAACCACTGCTTAGACCTCTTAGCACTGACCTTTCATTTATAATTTGACCGACAATGTAGGATTTAAAAAAAATTTAATTGAATATCTGGATAGACTATTACAAAACTGTTCATAATTGGGTTTCAGTGATACAATGATCTGGCACCTATCCTTTCACCAGTGTACATTTTCCCCCACCAATGTTCCCTGTTTCCCTACCATCATCCCTATATACCCCACCTCACCCCCCACACACACACCCTCCCTCTATGGGAGGCAGTTTCCTTCTTGCTTTCTCTCCCTTTTTCCTTTTGTGCATTATGGTTTGCTATATACAGGTGCTTGCTAAGAGGTCATGGTGTTTGTTCAGGGTATTTAGTATTTTTTAAAAATAAATAGATTTTATTTCAAGGGTTTTAAGATGTGGTGGGAGAGATAGTGAAAGAAATAGGGTAATGCACTCAAGAGAGAATCCGGTCTTCTCCAAGGGCGAAGAGAGCCCCTACACATATCCTAGCATTAGACACAAAAACATGGAAGTACAAATCTCAAGAGGGGAGATGAGGGTGACATGTGCTCAGGCGCCACATGGTCTTGGCCACGTGGGCGCAAGAAACATATGGCCTTGGACAGCATATGCACCGGCATTCAGTATTTTTATTGGGACAGTAATGCTGGAGTAACTTTTCAATTGGGTGGGCACTTTGGGGTGTGTATGTGACTGCTGATGCTTCCGGAAGTACAGGGAGGTGGGGGGAGGTAGCCTATCCCGACCCCAAGAAAACCTGCAGATTTCAGTCACAAAATCCACCTACCTGAATTTTCAGCAAATTATATCTTGGTGAGGTCTGTCCTGAGATGGTGGATTCCAGCTAGGGGTATGGCAGCAATTTGGATTGTAGAACCAAGTGGCTGCTGGGCACTTTGCTTGAGTGGACAGAGGGCAACCCAGCCCTGTCCAATTTATCCCAGTCTGTTCAGCCATGCACAGATCTGAGCTTAACTGAGGCTTTTGATCTCTTTCGAGGTTTATTTATGGGTGTCTGAAGCAAGGCACCCAAGTAGTAGAGCTTACATGGTGGCACTGGAGTTGGTTCATGGGGGTGACTGCCAGTGTTTCCAGGTGTATTGGGAAGTGGGGGAAGGCAGCCAGGCCAACTCCAAGAAATCCTGGAGATTTCAGTCACAAAACCCACATACCAGAATTTTCAGCAGATTACAATTACAATTACAATTACAATTCTACCAGTGTACTGAAGCTATAGCACAGCGGGTAGGGCGTTTGCCTTGCATGTGGCTGACCCAGATTTTATTCCTCCATCCCTCTCAAAAAGCCCTGCAAGCTACCGAGAGTATCCCACCCACACGGCAGAGCCTGGCAAGCTCCCCATTTGATATGCCAAAAACAGTAACAACAAGTTTCACAATGGAGACATTACTGGTGCCCGCTCAAGCAAATCGATGAACAACGGGATGACTGTGCTACAGTGCTACATCTTGTTGAGGTCCATCCTGAAACAATGGAGTCAGGCCTGGGGTGTGGTGGCAATTTTGGATTATGGAAGCAAGCAGTTGCCAGGAGCTCTGCTTGGACTGAACGGGCACCAGACCAACCTGCCGTCCTCTGGTTTACCCAAGTCTGTTCAGCCATGCATGGGTCTGAGATTATCTACAGCTTTTTATCTCATTTGAGATTTATTTATGGGTCTCTGAAATAAGGACAATAAATGAGATTATATAGGTACATTAGAGGTGGTTTGTAAGCATGGCTCCCACATACCTATCTTGGCCATTTAATTTTTTGGTAAACTTGGCCCCAAGTTGTTGGGTCTGGCCAAAGATAGCAACAATTTTGGGGTATCAGGAAGCCTGGAGGCACCGTCAGGCTGCAGATACACTCACTCTACAGGTACAGCTTGACTGCTGATGGCACTATACCCCCCAGTGTAGGATTTTGAATGAAAGAAAAAAGCTTGAGAGACTATATAAAGTTGCACCAGTAGTTCAGCAGAAGGAATTATGCTTCAGCCTATAGGTCGTCTTCTTTTCATTTATTTAATAAATCACTCAACAAATATGTATTAAGGATTTTCTGTGCCTCAGGCTCTGTTTAGTTTGTGAAAATTAGTATGTGAGCATTTGGGAAGCTGAAAGAACGGAGGAAGTTATATGGAGAAAGTGGAAGACTCTACGCAACGTTTTATCCCATAACATAGAGAAATGATCATATCCCCAATGTATGTCTCTTCCTTCACTTCTTACAAGGAAGTGCCCTTTCTTCCCTTCCATAACATGTCCATGCTATGCCGTCAGACTGTCTGAACACCCTTAAGTATGTGGAGAAACCAAAAAAGTCACACAAAAAAACCTGTTTCCTTGAGCACTGTGAAAGAAGCAGCATGTAGACCATTATGAGATCCCCAGAATAAGTGTGACGCATCATTTAATATTGTAGAGCAGGAGATTGCAGAAGTAGCAACAACATCAGATACATAAGTGGGTCTGAGCTGAGGGGATGGGCTTTTTTGCAATCTGTGCTTTGCTGGTGAGAGAATGCATAGAATTCAACTGACTGATGGACCAAAAGAGTCTAAACTTAAAGCTGAAATTGCCTCATTATGGATTTTAGGCTTAGGGCCAAATGCCAAGAATCACATTATCAGTGCTTTTCAAATTGCACACGTGGAACTCTCCCAGGCTTATGTCAGCATAGATTTAAAGTAAGTAATTGTTCAGTCTCAACTTTCTGTCATTTTCTCTTCACAAAAACTGAGCTAATGGGGAACATATTTCCATTCACAATATATTTTTTTCCCACTGGACTAAAAAGGAATAGTCTGTCCCATCCAAAATCTTGTTAAGATACAGAGCCTTGCAGGTAAAAATGTCAAACAAATATATAGTCCAAAAATATCATTTTAGAAGATATATTTATATGATTTATAGAGGTACATCAAGCACAAAGGTTTCTAGTTTGTCTTTATTGTTTTTTGTTTTTATTTTTCACACGGGGTTTTTCTAATTTGTCTTTATTCGTTTTTCTGCTAGTGTACATATTTTATATTAAATATTGGCCTGAGTTAGACTTTCTTATTTCAAATACAGTGATAGAAAGACACACACACACACACACACACATACATACACACCTGAAAGTACAGTGTAAGCACTTGCCTTACATGCAGTTGACCCAGATTTGATCCCTAGCACCATATGTGGTTCACTTGAGCATCACCAGGAGTGATCCCTGAGCACAGAGTCTGGAGTAACTCCATAGCACCCCTTGCTATGGCCCCTCTCACACAAATACAAAAAACTCAAATAATGTATAAGGGTAGATGGGTATGTGACAATACATACATATGTCTGTCAACCTTGCCTCTCCCATTGTAGACTACTGCCAAACAAGGCATAAGTTTTTGAGATAGTCCATAAAACAGAGAGCACTGAAAATCCTAACCACTTGAAACCCTTTAATCAGGATTTTTTTTATTTATTTTATTGAATCACCATGTGGAAAGTTACAAAATTCTCAGGCTTATGTCTCAGTTATACAATACTCAAACATCCATCCCTTCACCAGTGCCCATATTCCACCACCAAAATCCCCAGTATACCTCCCACCTCCTGCCCCCCCACTCCCGCCTGCGTAACTGATAAATTTCACTTCATTTTCTCTTTACCTTGATTACATTCCATATTTCAACACAAAACTCGCTATTGTTGTTGGAGTTTCCCCCCCAAAAAAAGACAGCCCTACTGCCAAGAAAGCATTTGATAATTAGCTTTCCATTGCTGAGAATGAAGATATAAAGTCCCACTGTTCCAAGTACATAACTCTTTTTTTTTTCCCTCTCCTTCCCGCGCCACCAAGTTCATGCCTGCTTAATAGTACTCATAATATGGCTGACACAACACTGCCCGACAAGGGAAAAAAAAAACCGAGAAAGGAATTTTTGAAGAGTTCTCAATACTCATCTCTAGAATCTCATTGATTAGCTTATAATAGAAAAGCAGTTTCAAATATGAGAGGTAGCAAAAGCTTGTGACATTAGTTTTCATGAATGTAACAAATTTATGACGAGCCTTTTCTGACTGGATAAAGCTGAGGGAGAGATGACCTTGCATACAGCAGGCCTCTATACCCTGTGATACCCTGAGCACCACCAGGAACGAACTCCAAACATTAAGCTGGGAGCACTTCTGAGTATGCACCCCCACAACCCCCCGCCAAAAAAAATGCAAAATCTTTCATGTAATTCATGTTGAAGGTATTATTTTGAATTTTATAAAATTAAAATCAATTTGAGGGGCATAAAGATACAGCAGGTGGTGCTTGCCTTGCACAGAGCTGAAACTGAGTTCAATCCCAGCACCACGTGTAGCCACTGAGCCTCTCAGGAGTTATCCCTGAGCTCAGAGGCAAGCCCAAACCCTGAATGCTGCCAGGTATGACTAAAAAGCAAAAAACAAATCAAATTTTAAAAATCAATACTATTAAAGTGAAATAATAAAATATTTATTCACTTTACTTTATCTCACTAAATATTTGCTTCATATTACAATGAAAAAGCAATGTTATCTCACTAAAGTTGCATGCTAGCTTCCAAAATAAAAATTTATACCAAGTTATATGGATAACTTTTGTAAAAAACAAATGTATATATATCACTGTCATCCTATTGCTCATCAATTTGCTTGAGCAGACACGAGTAACGTCTCCATTGTGAGACTTGTTGTTACTGGTTTATAGAGGTACATGTCAAATACGCCACGGGTAGCTTGCCAGGCTCTACTATGCAGCCTAAATACTCTCAGTAGCTTGCCGGGCTCTCGGAGAGGGGTGGAAGAATCGAATCTGGGTCGGCTGCATGCAAGGCAAGCACCCTATCTACTATGGTAATATATATATATATATATATATATATAAAATATATATATATGAAAGACTATCTAAAATTTTGGTAACATTTTTATTTCAATCCTTAATCTTATTTTCTTATTTCCAAATCAAAAAATCTTAATCTATGTGCATGTACATATTTATTGCCTTTTGGGTCACACTTGGCAATGCACAGGGGTTACTCCTTGCTCATGCACTCAGGAATTACTTCTGGCAGTGCTCGGGGGACCATATGGGATGCTGGGAATCAAACCAGGTAGACTGCATGCAAGGCAAATGCTCTACCCGCTGGGCTATCACTCCAGCCCCGCATGTACATATTTATTTAAAGAATTCCTCTGTCTGTTATACGATGATTTTTTCTCTCCAAATATGTTGTTACCTTTCTATCTAGTAATTATATAAACAAGTTCCTTAGGAAGTAGTATTTGACCAAATTATCAAGCAACTCATATTATGCACAATAGTCTATTTGTCTATTGTGTAAAATGACTAATTTCTTGAAAGCAGAAACAAGTATAATGGCACATACAGAATGAAAATTATATAAAGATAAAGGGAGAAAGTCATCATCAGGATTGTTTGAGGCTACCTGCACTAAAAGAGAGGCACTGAACCAATTCTTCCTACAGTCTTCTAAAGGTCACTGCTTTGGAAAAGACAGCACCTGATTCAGATCCAGCCAGGGGGAAGGAAATCCTGCATGTGGAGTTTATTAAAGACAAGAGCTAACAATGAATGGAGTTCACCAGTCAGAAAAACATCGTTTTAAGTTTTGGAAGCAAAATGTCCCCCATCATGATATGATCCTGGGTGAAATACAAGTGAAATCTCAAAAGAAAAAAAATGCATACTTTTTCCTTCACATTAACAATCACTGTCACTGTCATCCCATTGCTCATCGATTTGTTTGAGTAGGCACCAGTAACATCTCTCATTGAAAGACTTATTGTTACTGTTTTTGGCATATCCAATACACACGGGTAGCTTGCCAGGCTCTGTCTTGTGGGCTCGATACTCTCAGTAGCTTGCCGGGATCTCTGAGAGGGGCAGAGGAATCAAACTCCGGTTGAAAGGTGAAAGCCCAACCGCTGTGCTATTGCTCCAGCCCACATTAACAATGCAAAATGTTATTTAAAAATACATTTTGGAGAGTTGTGTTGCTTTAAGTATTTATAAAAATAGCCCCTGATAAAGCTCTCATCTTCCTTTTTTCACCATGTTGAATCCAGAAAGGGTCAGAATCTCTAACACCTAATATGACACTGAAATTTTACACCATATCGACATGTAGTTTAAAGGAGATGCTTGCCGAAACCCACAACCACCCACTTAAAAAGGGGGTCTGATAAGGACTTATTTTAATGACCACAAGATGCTCTGTATCTATAACCAAAGGATGATTTTTTTTATAAATTTATTTATTTTTAATTAGAGAATCACCGTGAGGGTACAGTTACAGATTTATACACTTTTGTGCTTATACTTCCCTCATACAAAGTTTGGGAACCCATCCCTTCACCAATGCCCATTCTCCACCACCCGTAAACCCAGTGTCCCTCCCACCCTCCCCAATCCCATCTCCCCCCCACCCCACCCTGCCACTGTGGCAAGGCATTCCCTTCTGTTTTCTCTCTCTAATTAGCTGTTGTGGTTTGCAATAAAGGTGTTGAGTGGCCGCTGTGCTCAGTCTCTAGCCCTCATTCAGCCCGCAACTCCCTTCCCCCACATGGCCTTCGACTACAATGTAGTTGGTGATTGCTTCTCTGAGTTGACCTTTCCCCGGAACGTGAGGCCAGCCTCGAAGCCATGGAGTCAACCTCCTGGTACTTATTTCTACAGTTCTTGGGTGTTAGTCTCCCACTCTGTTATTCTATATACCATAGATGAGTGCAATCTTTCTATGTCTGTCTCTCTCTTTCTGACTCATTTCACTCAGCATGAAACTTTTCATGCCCATCCACTTGACTACAAAATTCTTGACCTCCTTTTTTCTAACAGCTGCATAGTATTCCATTGTATAGATGTACCAAAGTTTCCTCAACCAGTCATCTGTTCTGGGGCATTCGGGTTTTTTCCAGATTCTGGCTATTGTAAACAGTGCTGCGATGAACATACATGTGCAGATGTTGTTTCGATTGTACTTTTTTGCCTCTCTGGGATATATTCCCAGCAGTGGTATTGCTGGGTCAAATGGGAATTCAATATCTAATTTTTTGAGAGTCGTCCAAATTGTTTTCCAGAAGGGCTGAACCAGTCGGCATTCCCACCAGCAGTGAAGAAGGGTCCCTTTCTCCCCACATCCTCTCCAACAGCGGTTGCTTTTGTTCTTTTGGATGTGTGCTAGTCTCTGTGGTGTGAGGTGGTATCTCAAAGTTGTTTTGATCTGCATCTCTCTGATGATTAGTGATGCAGAGCACTTTTTCATGTGCCTTTTGGCCATTCGTATTTCTTCCTTGGTAAAGTTTCTGTTCATTTCTTCGCCCCATTTTTTGATGGGGTTGGATGTTTTCTTCTTGTAGAGTTCAACCAGTGCTTTATATACCATTGATATCAACCCCTTATCTGATGGGTATTGTGTAAATATCCTTTCCCATTCTGTGGATAGTCTTTGGATTCTGGTCACCGTATCTCTTGCGGTGCAGAAGCTTTTTAGTTTAATGTAGTCCTATTTGTTGATCTCTGTTTTTACTAGATGGCTTAGTTCTGTGTCACCTTTGAAGATACCTTTATCTTCAATATCGTGGAGGGTTTCGCCGACCTTGTCTTCAATGTACCTTATGGTTTGTGGTCTAATGTTGAGGTCTTTAATCCATTTTGATCTGACTTTTGTGCATGGTGTCAGGTCAAGGTCTAAACCCATTTTTTTGCATGTGGTTGTCCAGTTGTGCCAGCACCATTTGTTAAAGAGGCTTTCCTTGCTCCACTTCACATCTCTTGCTCCCTTATCAAAGATTAGATGGTTATACATTTGGGGTTGTGTGTAGGGATATTCCACCCTGTTCCATTGGTCTACGGCTCTGCCTTTGTTCCAGTACCATGCTGTTTTAATTGTTACTGCTTTGTAGTAAAGATTGAGGTTGGGGATGGTGATGCCTCCCATCATCTTTTTCCCAAGAATTGTTTTAGCTATCCTTGGACGTTTGTTATTCCATATGAATTTTAGGATTGCTTGATCCATTTCTTTGAAGAGTGTCATGGGTAAATTTATAGGGATCGCATTGAATCTGTATAATGCTTTAGGGAGTATTGCCATTTTGACAACATTGATTCTCCCTATCCACGAGCAGGGTATATGTTTCCATTTCCTCATGTCCTCTTTGATTTCATGGAGTAGCGTTATGTAGTTTTCTTTGTAAAGGTCTTTTACTTCCTTGGTTAAGCTGATTCCGAGGTACCTGATTTTCTGGGGCACGATTGTGAATGGGATTGCTTTTTTCATGTCCCTTTCCTCTGCCTCATTGTTTGCATATATGAAGGCCATGGATTTTTGGGTATTGATTTTGTAGCCTGCAACTTTACTGTATAAGTCTATTGTTTCTAAGAGTTTCTTAGTAGAGGTTTTAGGCTTCTCTAGATATAGTATCATGTCGTCTGCAAATAGTGAGAGTTTGATTTCTTCCCTTCCTATCTGGATGCCCTTGATCTCTTTTTCTTGTCTAATAGCTATCGCAAGTACTTCCAGTACTATATTGAAGAGGAGTGGTGAGAGTGGGCATCCTTGTCTTGTGCCTGATCTCAGAGGAAAGGCCCTTAGTTTTTCCCCGTTGAGGATAATGCTTGCCGTAGGCTTGTGATAGATGGCTTCGACTATCTTGAGGAAAGTTCCTCCAAACCCCATTTTGGCGAGGGTTTTCATCATGAAAGGATGTTGGATCTTGTCAAATGCTTTCTCTGCATCTATTGATATGATCATATGGTTTTTATCTTTACTTTTGTTGATATGCTGGATTATGTTGATTGATTTCCGAATGTTAAACCATCCTTGCATCCCTGGGATGAATCCCACTTGGTCGTGATGTATGATCTTTTTGATGAGTTGTTGGATCCTATTTGCTAGTATTTTGTTGAGGATCTTCGCATCGGTGTTCATCAGGGAAATTGGTCTGTAATTTTCTTTCTTAGTGGTGTCTTTGTTTGCTTTTGGTATTAGGGAGATATGTGCTTCATAGAAACTGTTTGGGAGAGTTCCTGTTTTTTCAATTTCCTGGAAAAGTTTGAGGAAAACAGGCAATAGGTCTTCTTTAAATGTTTGGAAGAATTCGCCAGTGAAACCATCTGGGCCTGGGCTTTTGTTTTTGGGGAGGTTTTTGATTACTGTTTCAATTTCCTTAACATTGATGGGTCTATTCAGGTATTCCAGGTCTTCTTTCTTCAGTGTTGGGAGATTATAGGAATCGAGGAATCCATCCATTTCTTTTAGGTTCTCCTTTTTTGTGGCGTAAAGACTTTCAAAGTAGTCTCTAATGATCTTTTGAATCTCACTGGTTTCTGTTATGATGTCCCCCTTTTCATTTCTGATTCGATTTATTAGAGTTTTCTCTCTTTCTTTCTTTGTGAGACTTGCTAGCGGTTTATCAATCTTATTTATTTTCTCAAAGAACCAACTCTTTGTTTCATTGATCTTTCGGATTGTTTTTTTGGTTTCGATGTCATTAATTTCTGCTCTAATTTTTATTATTTCTTTCCTTCGGTCTAGTTTGGGGTCCTTTCTCTGGTCCTTTTCTAGGGTCTTGAGTCGTGAAGTCAAGCTATCTATGTGGGTCCTTTCTTCCTTCCTGAGGAATGCTTGGAGAGCTATAAATTTTCCCCTTAACACGGCTTTAGCTGCGTCCCATAGGTTTTGGTAGCTCGTGTCTTCATTCTCATTTGTTTCTAAGTATCTTTTGATTTCTTCCTTGATTTCCTTCTTGACCCACTCATTGTTCAACATGGAATTGTTTAATTTCCAGGTGTTTGATTTGATTTTCCGTATTTGTGGGTGGTTAGCTTCTATCTTCAGCGCATCGTGGTCTGAAAAGATGGTTGATACAATTTCTATTTTTCCGATTCTATTGAGGTATGTTCTGGGGCCCAGTACATGGTCTATTTTTGAAAATGTTCCATGTGCACTGGAAAAGAATGTGTATTCTTTCTTTTTGGGGTGTAAGGCCCTGTATAGGTCTATTACGCCTCTCTCTTCAATTTCTTCATTCAGAGTCAGTGTTTCCTTGTTGAGTTTTGTTCTTGTGGATCTATCTAGAGGTGATAAGGCCATATTGAAGTCTCCGACTACAATTGTGCTGTTAGTGATGTCCTCTTTGAAGTCTGTTAGGAGTCGTTTTAAATATTTAGCCGGTCGTTTGTTAGGAGCATATACGTTTAAGAGTGTGATTTCTTCCTGTTGTACATATCCCTTGATAAACAGAAAATTACCTTCGCTGTCCCTTTTGATCTTTTTCATCCTGAAATCTATGTTGTCGGATACCAGGATGGCCACTCCAGCTTTTTTAAGGGGGTTGTTTGCTTGGAGGATTGTTTTCCATCCTTTGACTTTGAGTCTATGTTTACTCTGTTTGTTCAGGTGTGTTTCTTGCAGGCAACAGAATGTTGGGTTTAATTTCCGGATCCATTTAGCCACTCTGTGTCTTTTGATAGGTGCATTTAGGCCATTGACATTGAGAGAGATTATTGTGATGTGGTTTTGTGTCATCTTTCTGTGGGATTTGTTGTTCTTATGGGGCTCCTCCTTGTCTTACAGTAGCCCCTTTAGACCTTCTTTCAAGATTGGTTTTGAGCCTATGAAGGACCTGAGCTGTTGTTTATCCGAGAAGTAGTGTATGGTTCCTTCGAGTTTGAGTGAGAGTTTAGCCGGATAAAGTATTCTTGGTGAGGCATTCATTTCGTTGAGTTTTTTCACTATGTCCCACCATTGTCTTCGGGCTCGGAGGGTTTCTTCTGACAGATCGGCCGTAAATCTGAGGGGTGCTCCTTTGTATGTGATTTCCCTCTTTGACCTTGCTACTTGTAGAATTGTGTCTCTATCTACAGCATCCGCCATTCTGACTATGATATGCCTTGGAGTCTTTTTATTTGGGTCTCTTTTTGCTGGCACTCTTCGGACTTCTTGTATCTGGACGCCTGCCTTCTCCAGCTCTGGGAATTTCTTAGTGATGATGTCTTTGACTATGTTTTTTTCACTGGGGTTACTTCCCTGTGGTTCTGGTACTCCAATGATTCTTATGTTGTTCCTCTTGAAGTCATCCCCCAGGGCTCTGATTCGCTCTATAGCCATTTTGAGGTCTTTGGCCATTATTTGTTGCTGTCTGTAAGCTTTCTGCAGCTCATCCTCAAGCTCGCTGATTCTGTCTTCGGCTGTAGTCATTCTGCTGTTGAGGGCATCTAGTGAGATTTTTATTTCATCTACCGATTGCTTTATTTGTGAGACTTCCGTTCGAAGGTTTGAAATTTCTGCTCTCATTTCTGCTCTCATTTCTTCCTGTATTTTCTTGGTAGACCGTTCCAGCGCTTGATTCATCTCCTCCCTTAATTTATTGGATGTCTGTTCCATAGTTGCTTGGAGTAGGTCGACTCTCCTCCATATTTCCTCTCTGAATTGTTTATCTGAGAGGTCGTAGATGTTGGGAGACTCTTTTGAGGTTTCTAGTATCTTTTCTTCTCCCTCTCTTCGTGGAGGGGATTTTCGCTGTTTCTTCATATTGTCACGGAAGTGCAGAGTTGGAACCTTAGAGTTATTTATTCCTCTTCCTTTTTGTGGGAAGAAGGGGCTCCGATTGTGCTAGACTTCCCTTATTCACTGATAGCTTTTATACTGTCAGCCTAAGCTAATGGCTATTTTGCGTAAATGTTTGAGATCGCAAAAGTGAGTTTTCAAAGGAATACACAGTACGGATTGAGCTGAGGTAGCAAAGAATAACTGCGGCCGAGTTAGCGTTGGCCGCTCTGAGAGGAGGCCACGCCCACTTTAGACCACGCCCAATAAGACACAGGCCACGCCCCCAGTGTCTTCCTGTTGATGGGGGGGACGTGCGTAGTTACAAGCCGGTTCGGGAGACGGGGTGCGCCGGGCGAGCAGGGAGTGACTTCAGAAACTCGGGAGACGCAGACGGCAGCGGGAAGTGGGGGAAAGGGAGGGCCTCAGGGAGTTCTTTGAAGGAATGAATTCTATCAATTGTGGCCAAAGGAGAAGGCATGGAATGGTAAAAAAAAATAACTGCGGCCACGTTAGCGGCCTGTGCTCCGGAAAGAGGCCACGCCCACTTTTTAGGCCACGCCCCCTGAGATGAGGACACGCCCCTAAGCAGCAGAGTGGGGATTGGTCAGGATCCGACGGCGGCGGCGGAAAGGTGCCAGGCAGGGGCTTCAGGAGAAGCCCCGAGCCGCGGCGGGCAGGGGGCGGGGAGGGGGGCTTCTCCCACCAAAGGATGATTTTTAAGCAGATAAAAATATTTTAAAGACATCTATATAATACCTTACTTCCAGAACATGTTTTAACTTTTAAATTAAAATTTTCTCCCAAAGTATTATGAGAGTTTCAATCAGTTAGAAAATTTGACATCCTAACACCAAAATTTGGGTCCATCCTGTAAGTACAATCTGAGGCATGGGTAGAAATAATGAAGGAATTTGGCTGATACTGTCTTTGTTCTCACTAAGATTAAGTACACTCTTGTGGCTGTCCTAACCCTGGCCTAATCCAGGACTATCTAAACATCTTTGATCATAACCTACTTCTCAAAAATCACTCTATATCCAACCCCAAATAATATGAATAGTTTGCTAGGGTTGCCATAATTAAGTACAAGACAATGGTGGGATAAGACATCAGAAACTAACTTTCTCCCAGTGCTAAAGGTTAACTGATCAGGATGAGATCAAGGTATTAGTATGTTTATTTTTCATGGTGCTTCTCTCCTGCTTTCTGCTCTATGTACACTATAATGCCTATGAGTATATTATGTGGTGGCAATAAAGTTTCACAACACCTACACCTAAGACCTAATGTTCTTTTTTCTATTACATTATACTCTTATGACAAATGAGAATGCAGCTCAGTGCCTTACATGTGTGATATTGTGGTATTGATCCCCAACACTACAAAATACAACAGCAAAAGCAATAAATCTGGGTTTTGATATTTTGGCTTGATCCCATGAATCACTAATGAATAGCAACTGAGATCTCAGTTTCATGAAGGGGTAACATTGTCACCCCAGCTTTAAGAGAAAGTAGAAAATTGAAGAAATCACAGTCCTGGATAATTTATATCAATTAAAATCTATTATCAAATCCTGCTAGATTGTTACCTGATAGAAAGTCAGAGTAGTTTTCATTAAAAATAGCATGAGATAAACATTTAGTATTCAATTAATTGTGACTTTTTTCATTGACTTCTAATCAGTCTGAACTTCTAGACTCTAAGAAGAAATATACTCATCACTCCATCAATTCTGAAGAAACTATGGTCTTGAATATAACATCAATCTTTGTTTAGGGTTCCCTTAGAAATTCTATGGGATGGGAGATGCATGCCGAAAGTAGATAACGGAACAAACCTGATAACATCTCAGTGTCTGTGTTGCAAGCCATAATGCCCAAACGTAGAGAGAGTATGGAGAATATTGTCTGCCATGGAGGCAGGGGGAGGGTGGGAAAGGGGGGTATACCCAGGATATCCGTGGTGGGGAATGTGCACTGGTGGAGGGATGGGTGTTTGATCATTGTGAGATTGTAACCCAAACGTGAAAGCTTGTAACCATCTCACGGTGATTCAATAAAAATTTTTTTTTTTAAAAAAGAAATGCTATGGTAATATTAAACTCCAACTGAAACTGTGACCTTCCCCTGAAACAACTACAGAAAATCAGGTAATATCCAGATGTTTTATGTGTGTTAGAAAGTGCCCTGATCTTCACTTTCTAAAGCCAGTAATGACACAGACCAATACTAAAACTCTTTAGTACTAAGAAATAATTATTCAGATATAAGAAAAAAAGCAGCAGGTTTCGAGAGAAAATGCATGCTCTTCTTTCACATTAACAATGCAAGAATGTAATTTAAAAATACAGTTTGGAGATCTGTGTTGCTTTAAGTATTTACACAAATAACCTTTGATAAAACCCTCATCTTCCTTTTTATTTTTCTCTCTGACCCAAAGGGTGCTTCACAGTAGAAAAATTGTTTAGATGAAAAAAGTGTTAAAATTATGGATTTTTAAGTATGAGAACTACCTTAATTTGAGTATTTTCTAATTGATATAGTGTGAATATTTTCTAATTACTGTATCACTGTCATCCCATTGTTCATCAATTTACTCAAGCAGGCGGCAGTAGCGTCTCCATTTGTCCCAGTCCTGAGATTTTGGCAGCCTCTCCTTACTAATCTTTCCCAACGATTGGAGGCTTCTTTCAGAATCAGGGGAATGAGACTTGTTATTGTCACTGTTTTTGGCATATCGAATACGACACAGGTAGCTTGCCAGGCTCTGCCATGCGGGCAGGATACTTTCAGTAGCTTGCCGGGCTCTCTGAGAGGCATATCTATTTATTTCCCTCTAATGATGTGTCCAGGAATATTTTCACTCATGTGTGAGGCTCAGCGTGTGGAAAGTGGCCTGGAGCATGGTGGTGGTTGGATTGTGAAGGTTGGCTGCCCAGGCTGGATCCCTTGGGGCGGGGAGGGCTCTCATCCGCCCCCTTCTGGGGTGCCCCAAGTGAAAACAGTCTGGTGCAGAGTCCGGTGGCATGGCTATGGGGCCTCATTTTATGCTCTCTTCCAGGAGAAGCAGCTGTGAGTTCTGGAGGGTGGCCAATAAGGAGATTGTCTGGAGCTGGCAGGAGGTGGCTTATGGGTGTGACCTCCAGGTCACAGGAGACTGGGGAAGCAGGCAGAGGATCTCTGATCCTGGGTCCTATTGAGCCCAGAGTCCAAGATCACAACGTTTCGCATTTATTTTCCGTATGTATTTTCTATTATATATATATATATTTTTTTCTAATCCATATAGTGTTCTATGAGGTAGCACTGTAGCACTGTAGCACTATCATCCCATTGTTCATCAATTTGCTCGAGCGGGCACCATTATGAAATTTGTTGTTACTGATTTTTGGCATATCGAATACGTCAAGGGTAGCTTGCCAGGCTCTGCTGTGCAGGCAGCATACTCTCAGTAGCTTGCTGGGCTCTCCGAGAGGGATGAAGGAATCGAACCCAGGTCGGCCACGTGAAAGGCAAACACACTACCTGCTGTGCTATTGCTCCAATCCCTTATGAGGTACCACTTCATAATTTAGGAAGAACTAAAATGGAAAATGCTAATTATGACTGCCAGAACAGTTAAGACACATTTCAGAACTGGTAGTTACAACTCCAGTCCCCTTTTAAGCATTGGTCTTAAATGGTTCATTGCTTTAACCTTCTCTGGAGAATTTTGCTCAACCGGTGAGACATATCCTGCCATAGAGATTATGCCTCCCTCCTGCCAACACTAAACCAGATTGCCTGCAGCCAGTGGTACAAAACTAATCCTCCCTCCAGTGCTACACTCATTAATTCATGCTCCAGGGTTTCTGATTGGGGTAGAGCCAGCGTTCCTACTGAGAGACTTCTTTCCAAAGCTTCTCTCCTACCATGATTTGGGTCCCTTCAGACCTTCCTCAATAAAACACGCATATGCATATAAATCCCTAATTCACCAGGACTTGCATGTCTGAATAATTGATTTTTAGTATTATAGGATTTTACTGCATCCTATATCACTACTAGCTCTAGAAAGCGAAGGGCAGAGCATTTCCCAATAACCTGAAACATCTGGATATTGATTTTCATTCAGAGTTCAGGATAAAGCCCTTTTGCACTATGGAAATACTGTAGCTTGGAGGTACAGTGCGAACCACAAAAAAGTATATTCTCTGGGTTTCTTTCATTGTAGTACAATATGATAGTTGCAACTTCTACTAGATTTTACTTTACCCTTGGTATCACACAATCATTTCATAAACTGACTGTCTTGTTGTTTGACAAGAATTCTCTGTCTATATATCAGCCTAACTACTTTCCTCTCTTCCAGTCCAAGAGCTTAATGAATTCAGTTCTCTGTTATAGTCCTTTATCTCCTTTTAGAATTCAACATTCAGAAGGGGGAAAATATGAAGACTCTGAAACTGGTGATTAGCAACACTAAATATCTCACTTCTATGTAGACACCTATGTATTTCAGGAATGCTATGAAACAAATATTCCTTTTTTTGCCGGGGGAGTTATTATTCACAGTACTCTGTGATTTATTCCTGTCTCTGTGCTCAGGGATAAAGCTTGACAGGGCACAATATGGAGTGCTGGGGATTCTATCTGAAGTTGATCATCTGTACAGCAAGATCCATACTGTGCCTCCAGGCTCCATGGCACAAATATTCTTATATGAGTAATTATTGTTACCTTAATTCTTTAATTCTTCTGAATGTTATACCAAAGTAGTTCTGGTAGCTCTAGTTTTCTACTAATAATAAGACAAACATGTGTGTATATGTCTTTTCTCTTGACACAGATATCAATATATAACAACATATGTATGTATACATATATTTATATAATAATACATCATCATCATCCCATTGATCATCGATATTCTCTAGCAATCTTAGTAACGTCTCCATTCATCCTAGCCCTGAGATTTTAGAAGCCTCTCTTTACTCATCCTTCCCAACAGTGCTGCATTGGAGGCTCTTTCAGGGTCAGGGAAATGAGACCCATCATTGTTACTGGCTTTGGTATATGAGTACGTCACAAGGAGCTTGCCAGGCTCTCCCATGTGGGCAGGAAACTCTCAGTAGCTTGCCAGGTTCTCCAAGAGGGAGAACTAGACTGTAAGATGTCGCTTCTGGGAGCTTGGTTTTATAGTCTCTGAATGTTGGCTGTTGATGAAATTACACGGTACCAGGGGCAGTTTATGGGTGTGACTTCCTAGCTGCTGGAAAATGGGGAATCTGGGCAGAAGAGGCTCAGTCCCGATCCAAGCAGGCTTGGAGACCTCAGCTCCAGGTCCCACATACCTGGGTTTCTCTGCCAGTTCCTTTATGCGTGAGGCTCGTCCAAATGTGTGGGAGAGGGGCCTTGAGCATGGCTGTGGCTGGGTTCCAGAGGTCATTGGCTGCCGGGGCTCTGCTTGGGGCAGGGAGGGAAACTCAACCCACACCCTCCGGGGGTGTCTTCACCCCAGTGAAGACAGCCAGGTACTGGAGCAAGAGATAGAATAATACATACAGCATTTATTTGCACTTAGAGTTTAGATATATGAAAAAGTCAAAGTTTTATTCCACTGTTAATTTTATTATATTCACTCATTGGTGAAGTAGGGAGGATATATTTATTTTGGTCTTTAGAAGACATGTAAAACATAACTTCAACATTCCTTGCATTATTTCAGAAGTTTAGAATAGACGAAAGACAAATTCAGTCTTTCCTTTTCATTTTTTGTATCAATAATTTCTATATTTGGATAACTCTGAAACTTTGCTTTATTGCTAAATTTAACTTTTTAATACCACAAATGGAATCCTAGAAATAACATTGGGGAAATATAGTTTCTGGTGACCGAAATTAGACAGTTTGGACTGTCTAATTCATCCCTAAGGTTTTTGAGACGCTAAATGCTTACTGTGACACAAGAGCCAAATTCTATAACATCTCTCTTCATAGAAGAGTTGGCTCAAAGCCTTTGCTTTCCCACACAGAGGTTTCAAGGCAATAACTTTTCATAATAAGAATAGTTGCCATAATGTCATTTTTGAAAAAGTCAAACACACACACACACACACATACACACTGATAAAGCTGTTGACAGAAATATAAGTGAATTATGGACTGCCAAAGCATGAAGCCATTAAAGAAAAAATGTCCTCCAAGTCCTCCCCAAGGATCAGCAGATTTTATACTTGACAGCTTTCCTTTGCTTAATGGCATTTCAATGGGAATTATAGTAGCAGAGTTTGCATTAGACAATTCTTTATTTAATGTATTAAATATAATTTCTAGCCAAGGTAAGCTCGAGAGAGAGGCAAAGAATAAGGACCATGAACACTTGTCTAGAAGTAGAAATAAAATTTCACTTAAATTCCAACTGTAACACATGTAAATGGTATCTTAGGGAGAAATGTTTCATTAAGTGAGTGATAGACTGAATGCTTAAAGGAATTCCTCCCTTTCTAAATTCTCTAAGTTTGAAAATAAATTATGTGAAAACTCTGAACAGATGTTTAAGAATTACTAAACCTAATATTGTCTTAGCTCAAATTGCGACAAGTTGTTGTTTGTTAAGACACTTATTTGTAGTATCTAGATAATACTTAGCTTCAAGCAGATGAGAATTTCCACATACAAAATGATAAAATGCTGCAAATTAATAGCAATTATTGTATGCCTTGGACTGGAGCTGTATCATAGCGGGTAGCATATGGTCATGAGTCTGAGTTGCCAGAGACAGGGAGGTATGGGCTGAGAATTTCTGTTCCTCATCCCTTTGAACCCAGACTTCTCAGTCACAAAGTCCCGCATACCTGGGTTTTTCCGGAGGTTCACTTGTGGGTGATGCTAGGCCTGAGCGTGTGGAGAGTGGTAACATGCTGCTCGCTGTAACCATGTCACCAGACCCCAAGCCAGGCTGTTCCACTTGGGGTACCCCGGAGGGGTCATGTGAGACTCCTCCCCATCCCAAGAGACCCAACCCCAGCAGCCAAAAGCCTCCAGAATCCAGCTGCCTTCATGCCCACGGCCACTCTCTACCCGCTTGGGCCAAATATCATCCATGAGTGAATATATTCCTGGACCACGCTGCCACACACCCTCTCCATACTCCAATATTGCCACACCACATTTGATAGGGTTCAGAGTAGGAGGCAACTAATCTTAGAAGGAAATATACATTTTTACAGACACTGTCACTGCCATCCCATTGCTCATCGATTTGTTCAAGCGGGCATCAGTAACGTCTCTCATTGAGAGACTATCTTTACTGGTTTTGGCATATCCTATACGCACAGGTAGCTTGCCAGGCTCTGCCACGCGGGCTCTATACTCTCGGTAGCTTGCTGGGCTCTCCGAGAGGGGCGGAGGAATTGAACTCGGGTCGGCCGTGTGAAAGGCCAAAGCCCAACCGCTGTGCTGTGCTATCTCTCCTACAGATATATATATATATATATATATATATATATATATATATATATATATAAAGCACAGGAGGAAGAGAGCAGCATGGAATGTCTTCAAGAGCATTGAAGAAGTGGTTAAGAGAACGAAGGACCTCCGACTCCGGGCACATCTTTTTGATTCCACTGTTCTTCCTGCACTAACATATGCCTCAGAAACCTGGGCCCTACGCAAACAGGATGAGAATGCTATTAGGGTATCCCCAAAGGAATCGAAAGAGCTATGCTAGGAGTATCACGTCTCACTGAAGTGAGAAAAGGAATCCGGGGTTCTGACCTCCATCAATGGTCAAGAATCAGGGACGCTGTCTCATTTGCCAAGGCATCAAAAATCAGATGGGCTGGTCATGTAATGTGATTCAGAGATGACCCAACTGTTGAACAACAGGAATGCTGGCAAACCATGTACTTGAAAAATGTTTATAATAGTATAATCTCCTTTGAAAACTGCTTGAAAATTCCTGAAAAAGCTAAATATGTAAACTAGTCTATGTTCCAGCTACTCTTAAGTGTTTACTCAAGAGAGCTGAAAGTTTAATCTAGACAAAGATTTGTAGATGGGTGTCAGGAGCAGTTTTATTATCATAATTCAAAATTAGGAATAAATTATTTCTCACCAGTTCACTGGTGAGTAGATAAACAACCTGTATTCTATCATCCTTTTAATTAAGTACCAACAGCCATGGGGAGAATGAAATGGGAAAGGGTTGTATTTGCTGTCTCAAAGACTACAAGGGACAAGATGATGAGGGAATTGACAGTTTCTGTCAGATATTGTTATTTTATCTGAACAAGTTAGAACTTTCTGCTAGTATTTTCGTTCTCTTATTCAGTTAGTATTTAGTATTTCTTTTTTTTTCTTTTTGGGCCACACCCGGCGATGCACCAGGGTTACTCCTGGCTCTGTACTCAAGAATTACTCCTGGCGGTTCTCAGGGGACCATAAGGGATGCTGGGAATCGAACCTGGGTTGGCTGAGTGCAAGGCAAACGCCCTACCTGCTGTGCTATTGCTCCAGCCCCGCAGTTAGTATTTTCAGACTTCCAGGGATCCTGACTCTACTCATTCAGCTTACAAAATTACAGATAGCAGCACTGAAAGATAAGTGGAGTGCTGAAAAAGCATCTGGATTTGTGAAACTAAACTATTTTTAAGGATGTCTTTTTCTATCTTAAGGATCAGAGCTGCAGAAGAAAATCCCATTTGTTCTATACGTCACAGATAAGTGGTTTGAGACACTTGCTTAGATTTTTCTTGGACATATCCAAAGCAATCTTCTGAAAGGAGTAAGACTGTCAGTGAAGAATGAAGATCGCAAGGTACGTTTCTAAAGTCGCTAGAACTGGAAGAACTTTTGCCAAGTTGAATTAGCTCATTGCAGATTCTTTCATGCGACTGGTAAAGTGAGTGCCAAGGAGTTTCCTAAGTGGTAGAGTTAGGCAGGCGACTCTGAGCTTCAGATGTCCTAAGTACCCTCCTATTCCCTCTAAGGACTCCTCTCTTTGTTAGAGGGATGCTCACTAGCCCCCACAGTCACTCTGTGAAGCAACCCTCAATATCCCCCATCTAATAAAAACTGGCCGATGAGGAAAAGGCAAAGAATTAGCAACATGTCTTTGGGTATTAGGTCAGGAAGAGCCCATGCCTTGCATGCATGGATCTTAGGTTTGATCCCTGACTCTGTGAAAAGAAAAGAAAGAAAGAAAACAATTGACATATTTAAATAAAATAGTGAAAGAATTGGAACGTTCAGGGACTTGGACCATATGTGCCCTTGAGCATCACCAGGTATAGCCTTAGAGGTCCCTAAGAACCATGAAGGTGACTAAAGTGCCAGGCATCACCACATACATCTTAGCATTCAGCTATCCTCCCTGATTGCCAGAGTATCACCGGAAGTACCCCCCAACCACCATGTCCTGTGAACAGTGCTTGGAATCCCCCTTCAGATACATGTGCAATGACATGGGTTTATATTTAATTCTTCTGAGTGAAAAGGATCAGAAGAAAATTTCAAAAGTATATATTGTATGATTTCATTTACACAAATTCTTTAGAACAATGAAGATAAATTATTACCAGTGATTGACTGGAGGTAAAGAGAGTGCTGTGTCTGAGGTGAAAGTAGAAGATATTGTCAAAAAATGTAAAAGTATTTTTAGTGAAGAATATTTTCATTATCTTAATTTTGATGATGGTTCATGAGTGTTTAAATATATGATATTGTATTACACAATATAAATGTGCTTTATTAAATTCCAGTTGCACCTCAGTAAAAGTGGCAAGCTATTCTTGGGACACGTTATAGAAATGATTAAGAACCACCCATTCTTATTTTGCAACCTATCATTTGTGTGTCAGAAGCAGTAATTTAGGTTTGAGAGTGACCTAATTAGATTGAATGTAACTTCATGGCATTCCAGAAAGGGTAATGCCCTTTTGACAGTTTCCTCTGAAACCTCAACACAGCTCACTTCTTTAAGCAAAACAACTGTCATGGGCAAATATGTCAGATAAAAGTTGCCTCACCTGCAGCACATCTCATGGCTCTTCTCATTGAGGATGAGGGTATGGCCGTGGATCTCTGCTCTTAGACAGTCGGCAACTACACCACCTCCGCTTCCCTAATGACATCATTCTGATAACACCAAGCATTAGCCAAGCGGCACAAATGCTGGACAACTTCGACCAAGAGTGTGGAAAGAGCAGACTGCAGCTGAATCTCAGCAAAACAATGTTCATGAAAAACAAACTAGTCCCTGATGTTCCATTTGCTCTCAACAGAATGAACGTCTCCGAATGCAGCAGTTATGTGTACTTGGGTTGAGAACTCAATGTAAGGAACGACTTGGCGCCAGAACTATGCAGAAGGAAGAGAGCAGCATGAAACGCCTTCAAGAGTGTCGAAGAAATGGTTAAGAGGACAAAGAACCTCTAGCTCCGTGCACATCTTTTTGACTCCACCGTTCTTCCTGCACTAACATATGCCTCAGAGACCTGGGCCCTAAGAAAACAGGATAAGAACACTATTCAGGTATCCCAAAGAGGAATTGAGAACTATGCTTGGAGTAACACATTTCACTCAAATGAGAGAAGGAATTCAGAGTTCCGACCTCCGTCGATGGTCAAGAATGAGAGACGCTGTCTCTTTTGCCAAGGCATCAAAAATCAGATGGGCTGGACACATAATGAGATTCAGAGACGACCGCTGGACTAGAGCAGTTACCGACTGGATTCCATGGGACATCAAAAGACCTCATGGCCGCCCACCAATGAGATGGTCAGACTTCTTTGTCAAAACCCTGAATGAACAGTTTGAGGCTCTTCCTGTTCCTGGAGCAAGCAGATATCACTGGGCTACACTACCATGTGACAGGGATGAATGGAGACATTACTGGCAACTGCTCGAGCAAATCGAAGATCAACGGGATGACGAGTGATACAAGTGTTACAAGTATTAAGGAGAAATAGAATATCTGAAGAGATCAATAGGTAGTTAGCATACAGAATCAATAATAAATAAATGTCCCAACCAGAGAGCCCAGGACCAGGTTGCTATGCTGTTTAATTTAATGGAATATTGTTTTTTGAAAAAAGAACATTAGGTCACTTTTACCAAGTAATTTTAAGGTGCACTGCGGCATGTATGCCTCAAAGTCATTTTAAGTACAACCATTCAAAACAGGCACAGTAGAGACACTGTAAGGGAAAATGTTCTTAAGCTAAATGTATATTTATTTATATTGCTCTGTTAGAGAATCAGAGCCTCACTAATTAGAATTAATTAGTATTGGTGAGGTTTCCATCAAATGTATTGAGGACTAGATGACATATAATCAAAAACGAGTAATGAAAAATGACAGTGTGCTGAGTTGGGGTGATGTGACTAATAGAATTTAGAGAAGTCTGAGTTGCCTTTTATTTGCCTTAATATTTTTCCTGAATCAATTCAAGAGGGATATTTTATAGAGACCATCAATTTAAATAAATAGGAAATAGAAGAGGTGACAGATGTTTTATTCTTCTTTATTTTATTTAATTTTTTTATTAAATCACCATGAGCTACAGTTACAAAGGTTTCATGTTTGAGTTTCAGTCATACAATAATCGAATACCCATCCCTCCACCAGTGTACATTTTCGACCACCAATGTCCCAAATATCCCTCCCACTCCCCTCCCCACCTTTGCCCCTGCCTCTATGGCAGACAATTTCCACAATAATCTCTCTCTACTGTTGGGTATTATGGTTCGCAACACAAATACTGAGAGATCATCATGTTTGGTCCTTTATCTACTTTTCGTACATATCTCCCATCCTGAGCGATCCCTCACCAGCATTGATTTAATAATCTCTTCTCTATCCCAGCTGCCTTCTCCCCCAGCTTATGTCAGGCTTACAGCCATGGAGAAATCTTTCTGGCCCTTGTCTCTACTGTCATTGGGTATCAGTCTCATATTATGTTATTTTATATCCCACAAATGAGTGCAGTCATTCTATGTCTGTCCCTCTCTTTCTGACTCATTTCACTTAGCATGATACTATCCATGATCATCCACTTATAAGCAAATTTTATGACGTCATCTTCCTAACAGCTGCATAGTATTACATTGTGTAGATGAACCAAAGTTTCTTTAACCAGTCATCTGTTCTTGGGCACTCAAGTTGTTTCCAGATTCTGGCTATTGTGAACAGTGCTGCAGTGAACATACAAGCACAGATGTCATTTCTACTGTGCTTTTTGAGAAATGCCCATGTTATTTTCAGAAAGGCTGGACCAGTTGGCATTCCTAACAAAATGAAATAGAGTCCCTTTCTTCTCAAATCTGCATCAGCACTGATTATCTTGTTCTTTTTTTGATGTGTGACAGTCTCTGTAATGTGATATGATATCTCATTATTGTTTTGATTTGCATGTCCTTGTTGATTAGTGATGTAGAGCATTTTTTTCATGTGCCTTTTAACCATTTGTTGATGTCTTTTGAAGAAGTTTCTGTTCATTGCTTCTCTCTATTGTTTGATGGGTAGGAGGTTTTTTTCTTGTACAATTCTACTAATGTCTTGTATACCCTGAATATTAACCCCTTATCTGATGGACATTGGGTAAATAATTTTTCCCATTTCGTGTGTTCTCTCTGTATTTTCGTCACTGTTTCTTTTGAGGTACAGAAACTTGTTAGTTTAATGTAGTCCCATTTGTTTATGCTTGTTTCCATTTGCTTGGTCACTGGTGTTTAATCCTTAAAGATGTCTTTAGCTTCAATGTCATGGAGAGTTCTGCCTACATTTTCCTCTCTGATATTCAGATCTTTAATCTGCTTTGACCTGACTTTTGTGGGTGGCATCAGACAGAGTCTGAATTCAGATTTTTGCAGATAACTGTCTAGTTTTTTTACCACCACTTGTTGAAGAGGTTTTTCTTGTTCCACTTCACATTTCTTGCTTCTTTATCAAAGATTAAGTGATCATATATTTGAGAATCTGTGACAGAATAGTCAACTCTTATCCATTGGTCTGTGAGTCTGTTTCTATTCCAATACCATGCTCCTGCTTTGTTGTACAGTTTGAAATTGGGGAAGTGATGCCACCCATCTTCTTTTATCCAAAGATTACTTTAGCTATTTCTTGGGGTTTATTGTTATATATGAATTTCAGGAGTATTTTCTCTATTTCTTTGAAGAATATAATGGGTAAACTTATAGGGACCACCTTAAATCTGTATAGTGCTTCAGGGGATTTTGCCATTTTGATAATGTTAATCTTCCCTATACATGAGCAGGGGATGTGTCTCCATTTCCTGGTATCCTCTTTTATTCCTTGAAGTAGAGTTTTGTAATTTTCTTTGTATTGACCTTCCACCTCTTTAATTAAGCTGATTCTGAGGTACCTGTTTTTCTGAGGCACAATTGTGAATGGAATTTTTTAAAATATCTCTTTCTTCTCTTTCATTATTTGTGTATAGGAAAGCCATGGACTTTTTTTGAGTGTTGATTTTGCAGTCTGCCACTTTACTTTACAAACCTATTGTTTCTAGGAGCTTTTTTGTAGAGTCTTTAGGATTTACTAAATATAGTATCATATCATCCATAAATGGTTATAGCTTGACCTCTTCCTTTCCTATCTGTATGCCCTTTATATCTTTTATGTCTTTTCCGTTAGGAACTGCTATGGCCAGAAGTTCCAGTACTATATTGAATAGAAGTGGTGAGAGCAGGCAACCTTGCTTGTGTAGATGACTTTGACTATCTTGAAGAAGGTCCTTTAATTCCCATTTTGCTGAGAGTTTTCATCCTATACAGGTGTTGGATCTTGTCAAATGCTCTGCGTCTATTGATATGGTCATATGGTTTTTATCTTTTATTGTTATGATGTTGATTGACTTGCAAATGATAAACCAATCTTGCATCCTTGTGATGAATCCTGCTTGGTCATGGGGTATGGTCATTTTGTTAAGTTGTTGGATTCTTTTTGGTAGGATTTTGTTGAGGATCTTTGCATTTGTGTTCATACTGGCTTGTGACAAATGTTTTAAACCTAAGATAAGCCATGCTAATGATACTGATTCTTTTTTAATGTTCTATCAGGATTTTTAAAAGAGCCCTGTCATTCTTTTATTTAACCCTTCTATTGATAAGTTAAGCAAATTTGGTTTTTTCCTCTGTTACATACTTGAATAGCCATAGTTCAGAAAGTATGAATCATTTGTCCAAAATTATATAGGTTACATAGATTATATAACTCAGAATTTGAAAAAGAGAGCATCTTCAATATTTCTGTCTGCTCTGTGTCTATGGCCTTTTCTAAAAAATACACAAATTGTGCTAGGAGGAATCAATGCTGCTTCTCTCTCCTCAACTGTTTGATTGTTTTCATGGTAAATATCATATATAGATTCCAGGTTTGTTTTGGAACTCTTCTTATAATTTTCAAGGAACAGAATATATATTTTCTCTGTGTCTGTTGGACACCTGGAAACAGGAAAATATGCTGAAAATTTAATCCCTCTAATGAAAAATAATTTCAATAAAAAGAGATCAAGATATTTAGGGTCATTATTTGAAACCCCAAGTGTGTTTTCTACTTGTGACCAAATCCATACCTACTCTTGAAATTTAGAAGAGTCAGTATTCTTCACTTGTAAGATCTAGCCTGATTTGTGTTATCTTCACAAAACCAAGAGTTTATGATTTTTGGTGTTTGTCATATCTCTGTTTTATAAGCATAGAGATAAGGCTTTCCCTCTTGAGTAAGTAGGTTGGTTATTCATTATCCTATAACTAAATTATTCATCATGATTGGATTGGGTAATTATTAGAAATAATAGCAAAGAAAGGAATTACATGAAGAGATTTTAGAAATGAATTTCAGCTGTAAAGAGGTTTAATTGTTTGTATTTTGTCAGTTGGCTTTAAAGGTCTGCTTAGTGAAAGAAGAGGCTTTAAGGTCATTATATTTTAAGATCAATCTTAGCTTATAATTTATACTAAATAAAAACAATGGATACAGAAGTTCTTAAAGGTTAAAAGGAAGAATATACCTTGATAGGAATATATATAATATATATGACACATAAATAATGATTACAATTATTGCTTACTATATAGTGAGGAGGACTGAAGCGAAAGCACAGTGGGGAGGGCATTTGTCTTGCACGTGGCCAACCCAGGTTTGATTCCTCCCTCCCCGTCGGAGGGCCCAGCAAGCTACCAAAAGTATCCTGCCCGCACCGCAGAACCTGGGAAGCTACCCATGGCGTATTTGATGTGCCAAAAACACATCAAATCTCATAATGGAGACATTACTGGTGCCCACTTGAGGAAATCAATGAACAACAGGATGACAGTACTACAGTGCTACATATAGTGAGGACACATCTCACCATTTTATATCTACTAGTTCACCTGATATAACACTTAATGTAAGAGCTTTCAAATTTAAAAGAGAACTTAAATATAATAGAAAAATTTGTCCTATTCTGTGTATATTAAAAATAAGCAGATTTTAATATTATACTACATTAAGGAGATTACAGTAAATTTTATAGCACATATACCTGTTCAAATTTGAATATCTTTATATTTTTAGCTAAATATTTTTTTTTTTTTTTTTTTTTTTTGCTTTTTGGGTCACACCCAGTGATGCTTAGGGGCTACTCCTGGCTTTGCACTCAGGAATTACTCCTGGCAGTGCTGGGGGGACCATATGGGATGCCGGGGATCGAACCCGGGTCGGCCGCATGCAAGGCAAACGCCCTACCCGCTGTGCTATCGCTCCGGCCCCAATTTAGCTAAATATTTTAAACTATTAAGTTATTCAAAGAGACATTTATAATTAATGGTAAGAATACAAAAAAAGTAAAAACCTATTTTATTTTGGTTCAAAATATTGCAATACTAAGCCCCTTTGTATTTTAGTTATTTATTCTTAAACGACATTATAAGATCAGAATCAGCATATAATTATTCTTTCCCTATGTCCCCTAAAATTAAAGTTAAACTGAGAAAAGAATACTAAAATATGAACTTTTGAAAAATTTGCTAGTCAGCTATACCTACCTTTATATTATTAATGATTTTAAAAATATTTGATTCCTCAGGGTGAATAAGAACTTACTGGTATTCTTCAAAACGAATAGGCTTGTATAGGAAAAGCTGTTATAACAAATAAGAAACTGAATGTAGCAAGAATTTTGAAACTGTAATGAGAACTAAGAGAATGTAATGAGAACTGAGACAGTGAAACCAACCCCAAGGTTAACCAGAAAAGGGATGAAGAGTTTTTCCTTTGTAAGACCCTAATCAGATGAGATAAGATGAACGGGAGTGCACAGAAGGTAACACAGGAAGCCAACCAAATGGGCCAGAGATACTAACACAGACTTTTTGGAGGTACCTAAAAGCTGAGAAAAATGTTTTTTTTTTCCTTTTGTAGATTATAGCTCACTTTTAGAAGACCATCTCAGCAAACGGGCCTCCAAGTCACTTTCTCTTTCATTTTAGGGTCCTCAACCTGAGTCTCTAACAAACTCACTATCTTATCCTGAGCTGACTTTCTCTCTCTCTCTGTTCATTCACAGCTCGTGCCAGCACAACCAAACCTGTACTAAAACTATAAAAGTATGTTTTTCTAGAAAGCTGAGAATTAGAAATAACTAAGATCCAAGTTCAATGGTTTTCTGCTAGTTTCTTACTAGCACAAAGAATTTTACTACTTCTGGAGTCAGGGTGATAGGACAGCGGTTACAGCCTTTGCCTTGAAATGTGGCTGATCCGGGTTCAGTCCCCGGCACCCTATACAGCCCCAGAGTCCAGGCGGGAGTGATGTCTGATATTGGCGTTGAGGTCGGGAAAACTGTACACATGGAATTTGATCATGGCTGATAGTAAAGCTGGGGGCTATGAATAACTTTGTAAATTACAGTAGTACAGTAGCACCCTTGTCCCATAGCTCATCGATTTGCTCAAGCAGGAACCAGTAACGCCTGCATTGCGAGACTTGTTACTGTTTTTGACATATCGAATATACCACGGGTAGCTTGTCAGGTTCTGCCTTGCAGTAGGGATACTCTGGGTAGCTTGCCGGGCTCTCCGAGAGGAATCACAATACCTCAATTAAAAAAGGCACTTCTAATTCTTTGCAAAAGCTCTTGCCGTTCCCCTTACATTACCTAATTTTATCCCCAGATCCTCAGCTGCCTAATTTCTACTTAATGTTTCTATCCCCTCACCAGACAAGCCTTTTGGACCTCTCAGACTGTCTTTTGCTCCTCTGGTACAGATTTAGATATAAGCACACACTTCTATAGTTTATAATGCTATTTTAAGTTATGTGAATCTTTTTTTTTCCATTCTCACAGAATTTTGAGAACTTTTCCAAGCAGGCAATAGCCCCGTTTACCTCGCTTTCTGCTTTTCCCCCAAAATTCGTAATGATAACTGGGATATATTATAAGTAACATTGGTATGTGATGAATAAAAAGATGAAAGGAATCTGGTGAGAAAACAAAATGACTGTTATTAAGAAAGCAATAGCAAAAAACTAATTCCCATCATTTTTTTTCAACAAATATTTCTACATTCTCTGATCTGTGCCAGAAAATATATTAAATGATAGTGAAGCTGACATCACCTCTTCATTCAAGGTATTTGCAATACCATGGGTAGAAAATGCATTACCAAAGATGATGAGATACACAAGCATTACAGGAATCTAAAGACAAAGAGTACTGTAGAAGCATCCAGAGGGATGTGAATTGAAAACATCTATTGCTATGTTACAAAGCATCCAAAAATACATTAACTAAAACAAATTGCTGTTGCCATGTGGTATTATTCTGTAGGTCAGCAATTTGAGCAAGAGGGCATCTGGATTGAAAGGTAATTGTGAATTTAGTTATATTTACCCAACACTGCATAATATATTTGGAAACATTTTATAAATGTTAATGATTTATTTCAATTGTCAAGTCTGTCTCCCTACAAATGAATTTGTCTACTAAAAACATGAAATAGCATGTGATAAATAAAACATTCCTTGCTCGCTTCCCCACATCTATCCTGCGAATGTGCTTCATCAAGGTCACAGTTCATTACAAGTCTGCTTTTGAGAAAATAAGGATCTTCAGAGAGCGGGGAAAATCTTAATGGGTTCAGATAAGAATCAATATACTAACAAGAAAATCTGTGCTTGTGCAGTGCCACCAGAACACACTGCCAAAGGCCCAGACAGGCCGTGTTCAGTTAAAGGATTGTGAGCTGTGACTGTTCACTCACGATCAGCTAACTATGAAGAATGCTTTGCATGCAGGGGGAGATTTTACCATAGGAAACCACAAAACATTTCAAAGTCAGCAGCCTAATCCAAGAAAATAAATAAGGAGATATAGTAAGACAAAAATCACCTTATCACTAAGACATTATGACACACCTTCTGAGTATGCCAAACACTATGTTAGACATTGATGGGGGTATAAAACAAACCAGTAATGCTTCTGCTCTCTCAAGCAGATATAATCGAATGACAATGCGCAAACCTGCTTATGCATAATTCAAAGTATGGCCTATGCTGTCAAGTGACACCTAGTGATTTAGGTCTTGGATCTGTTGTCACAGGGAATGTAAAATGCTCTTCAAACACAGTGCAATTAATGAATAGTATTCTTATAGAGGTTTTTTTCTTAAAAAAAAACACAAATGTGTTTCATGGTTTTTAAGGGGTGTGTTTATATCATGACTGAGAACTATCTACCAACATGATTATTGAAAAGAATATTTGTTCTTTATAGGCACTTTAGATTTTATTATTTTTAAATATTTGTTGTTCTTTAGGCACTTTACTGACTTTGAAGTTACATAAACTAGGTTTTCTGGGTGTTTTCAATCTTTTTCTTCTAATGCGATTCTACATTAGCACTGCAGTGTAGCACTGCCGTCCCGTTGTTCATCGATTTGCTCGAGCGGACACCAGTAAAATCTCCATTGTGAGACTTGTCATTATTGTTTTTGGCATACCAAATACACCATGGGTAGTTGGCCAGGGTTTCTGTGCGAGTGGGTTACTCTCAGTAGCTTGCCAGGCTCTCCGAGAGGGATGGAGGAATCGAACCCGAGTCAGCCACGTGCAAGGCAAACGTCCTACCCGCTGTGCTATCACTGCAGTCCACGATTCCACATTATTGTACTTAATTATGAGAAATAGTAAATACTGTTTGCTTCAAGTCAGCGGGCTTTATGAGGAAGAAACAATCTGCTTTTCAAAGCAGTTCTCCAAACAACACCTTAAATCATTTTTCCATTTTGGAATACTCTCATTTAGTTAGATTGCTTTATGTATTTCTAATTGTTTTATATATTTATGTAACTTTTCTAACAGTAAGGTTTCATTTCATTTTAAATAAGAAGTAGATCACTGTAATAAAATCTCCCAGGGGGGCCGGGCCTCTCTCCATCGATGCTTGGGTTCAGGGGTGGTCCTCAGCCAGGGTGACCCAGGCCGTGGGGCAGATGGAAGAGGACACGATGGGCCAAGACGGTTGATTGATCAGTTGCCGTTTATTCCATTCTCTCCATGCACCTGTCCTAGTCTCTCTGAGCCCCCCATTCTAGCCTCACACTGCCCCTCATTCCCGTCTCCTCCTGTCTCTCCCACTCATCTCTCCGTGCTCCATCTGACAGCCTGGGTTTTCTCTCTCTCCTCTCTGGATTCTGATTCTGGTTGCTTCTCCCCTGACGACTGTTCCACTCTTTCTTCCAACTCTCTCATCTCTCTCCCCCAGCATTCTTCTTTTCTAGCCCCTCATTCCTCGATCCTAGCTCTCTGCTTCTCTCCCACTCTTCTCTCCCCCAACTTGTCTCTCTCCACCTTGCCCTCTGGGCCCATTCTGCACCCAGTCTGGTGGCAAAGTAAACATAAGAAAGCCCTTTCTGACTGCCCACCAGGCTCAGGGGTGGAAACACCACCTGTGCGTATTCCTTTCCTCCTATCATCTTAATTAGCATCTTAATATTAGTTATTTTTGTATGGACACAGTAAGAGATGCATTGAGGCTTGTAGGGCAGCTCTCCTGGGAACATCTTGCCACAGACTCAGACTACAGCACCCAGGCCAGATTAATCATTCCTTACCCTAGCAGGGTCCTAATCTAGTTATTACTTTTCGGATCATAACAGCATCTGTCCATGACCAAGCTCTTAACTTATAGTTTAGCATTAGGCACTTTGGCCAGGCCCATCTCGATGCCAGGGTAGCACATAGCTCATGCTTGCCCTGGGGTCCATCCAGGACCTTTTGAGACTATTAGCCCAAACTCTAAATATAATTACTGCCCTTTTTTTTCTTCTTTGATATGTGTATAATTTTGCCATGAGGAGGGAAAAGCAGGGTGATTTTAAGTTATGAGGTTAGGGGAGGGTAAGTGGCTTCATTGGACTTTAAGATGTCATAGCCAAAATAAGACTATGTCTGAACACTGAAAGGTTAATAGTAGAATTGAAACAGGGTACAAGGAGGGGGCACTACATAAAGGGCTGGTGAGGGTGGCGATTGGAAGATTAGAAAATAATCATTATTTGGCAAAGTAATAGTAATTCAACAAGAATCAATGTGATGAGTAGTAAGAACTACCACCAGTTCAAATTGCCTCTAGACATTAATAAAAATGTTTATTGGGCTTGAGTGATAGCACAGCAGGATGGGTGTTTGCATTGCATGCCACTGATCCGGATTCGATTCCCAGCATCCCATATGTTCCCTGTGCATAGTCAGGTGTGGCCCAAAAAACAGAAAGTAAATAAATAAATAAATAAATAAATAAATAAATAAAAATGCTTATTAATTACAGAAGGCACATGAAGGGCTCAGGTAACCCTCCCATTTTGTTCATTACTCTGGTATTCTTATTTCAAATGCACTACTTTATTCTAATCAGGGGGAAATATTAGGCAATATCCCAACTCAGGAACATTCTCCCAGATTTTTTTTTTTTTTTAGTGAATCACCGTGAGGTACAGTTACAGACTTACAAACTTCCGTGCTTACATTTCAGTTATTCAATGGTCAAGTATCCATCCCTCCACCAGTGCCCATTTTCCAACACCAATGTTCCCTGAATCCCTTCCACCATCCCCACCTCATTCCCCACCCCCATTGATCCCAGCATTCCCTCCCCCCACCCTGCCTCTGTGGCAGGGCATTCCATTTTGATCTCTTTTTTTGGGCGTTGTGGTTTGCAATAAAAGTATTGAGTGGCCGGGGCTGGAGCAGTAGTGCAGCGGGTAGGGCGTTTGCCTTGCATGCGGCCGACCCGGGTTCGATTCCCAGCATCCCATATGGTCCCCTGAACACCACCATGGGTAATTCCTGATCGCAGAGCCAGGAGTAACCCCTGTGCATCGCCAGGTGTGACCCAAAAATAAAAAAAAGAAGTATTGAGTGGCCATCATGTTCAGTCTTTAGGTCTATAATCTGAACTATATGCTTTGAGGGTGCATCTTTCATCCCGAGAGGATCCTCCTAGCACCATTTACTTGGTGATCCCTTCTCTAACTGAACTGCCGTTTCCCTCAGTATGTGAAGCCAGCTTCTAAGCTGTGGAGTAATTCTCCCAGTGCTTATCTTTAATAATCTTGGGTGTTAGTCCCCCATTCTGTTACTTTATATTCCACAAATGAGTGCAATTTTTCTGTGTTGGTCCCTCTCTTTCTGACTCATTTTGCTTAACATGATACTTTCCATGTTGATCCATCTATATCCAAATTTCATGACTCCATCTTTTCTAACAGCTGCATAGAATTCCATTATGTAGATGTACCAGAGTTTCTTTAGCCAGTCATCTATTCTTGTGCACTTGGGTTTTTTTTTTCAGATTCTGGCTGTTGTAAACAGTGCTGCAAAGAATGCTCTAACAATCTAACAATACAAAAATCAGACAAAACTATTGCTTTTATTGTAGATCATCAAAGAAATTGCATATGCAATCTTAGTTTGATCTCTGGTGTAAAAATATTGAAAATGCTAAAATTTAAGTAGGGTCTATAGATTTTTTGATGATTATGCATCATTATTGATTTTTAATAGTTGTATTGTCATTATATAAAGGGATGTCTTTTTTATGTAATTATATGTCATAGTATTGGGGGATGATAAAACATCTTCAATAAATTCTTAATTTAGTTAAAGAAAACTAACTTGTGCTGTTAAAAACCTTCATCTTTTTTTAATTAATTTTGAAATTTAATTTATTTTAATAATTTTTAATTTAGCATCATAAAAACAAAAGCTGAAGATATTCAAGTACTTTTTCATATAGGTAACTGGAAGTATATGAATATAGATAAATAGTAATATATTAATATACTTTATTGAAACCGATGGAATAAATAAAATAAACCACTGATTAAAGAAATAAACCAATACATTCATAAGCATAATACTAAGTAAAATAAGGCAGAAAAAATAGCATTACTATGTGACTTTGTTTATAATAACTCTAGAGGTCAGAAAGAATGCTCAACAGGCTTAGTCCAATCTTTGCATGCAGAAAGGCTGGATTCAATTAGGAGTGACCCTCCCCCACCTCCCCAAAAAAGAGACCTAGTGTTATCCCCAGAGAACCATCAAGTGAAGCACCCTAAATTGTTTTTTGAAAATTAATTCTAGAGGATTTCACGAGGGTACCTCAGATGGGATCAGGTTCTCTCTCTGTCTCTCTCTGTCTCTCTGTCTCTCTGTCTCTGTCTCTGTCTCTGTCTCTGTCTCTGTCTCTCTCTCTCTCTCTCTCTCTCTCTCTCTCTCTCCCCCCTCCCTCCCGGCACCAGACGAACCGTAGCAGCCCCAAACCTCCAGAAACCAATTTCCACTACCCTCATGCATTCTGGGTCCCCCATGCAAGAGAATAAATCTGCTGAAAATTCCAGGAATTAGAGACCAGTGACTGAAAACACCAGGCCTCAAGGGGTTGGGACTGAGCTGTCCCTTCCCTTCTCCCCTGCCCTTCAGGGATCCTGGATGTCATACCCACGAACTACCTCCAGGTGCCATTTAAGTTTGTTAACAGCCATGATCCAGAGACTCACAAATGAATCTCAGAACCTAACAGCTCACTGCAGAGATGGTTCCAGACTCTAATTACTTTAATTTTTAGAATCCCAGGAGCACGTAGCCAGCCTTTGTAGCCGAGTAATATCTCATGCTATTTTGTTTGTTTGTTTGTATTGTTGAGATAGACCCTTACAGATGTCATATACTATTCATAACAAGCAATACAAAATAAGTAATCTTGAATGTGCCTATGGGGCAGGCTTGAGTGGTCATGGGAAACTCCAAAATAATAGTGGTGGGAAGGTGTAATGATGATGGGATAAGTATTGAAATATTGAATGTAATCAATTACTGTGAACAACTTTCACTGTATCACATTATCACTGTCATCCCGTTGGTCATTGATTTGCTCTAGCGGGTACCAGTAACGTCTCCATTGTGAGACTTGTTGTTACTGTTTTGGGCATGTCAAATATGCCATGAGTAGCTTGTCAGGCTCTGCTGTGCAGCCAGAATACTCTCAGTAGCTTGCTGAGCTCTCCGAGAAGGACGGAGGAATTGAACCTGGGTCGGTCACATGCAAGGCAAACGCCCTACCCGCTGTGCTATCGCTCCAGCCCTTGAACAACTTTATGAAAATAAAATTTTAAATTTAAAAAAATTAATTTCTAGAGCAACAAAAGTAAACTTTATTTACAAAATTGATATCTGCGCTCAAATGGCTCTCGAGGGTGGGAAATCAGGAGTAACAGATAGCAGAGAGCTTTTCAATGTGTCATGTTCTGGAATGACAGGCAGGTGTGCATTGTCACCATCAGATGTCATAAATATGAAGTTTATTCAATGTAATTATACTTACTAAAGTCAATATTTTTTTATGGTGGAAAAAAAACTGTATTTAGGATTAGCCAGCTGGACTGTTTAGATGATCCCAATTTTGTTGGCAACATCCAAGGCGTCATAATCAGGAGCCAGCCGAACATATGCCTTTTTCTCTCCATCAGGCCTAATCAGGGTGTTGACCTTGGCTACATCAATGTCATAGAGCTTCTTCACAGCCTGTTTAATCTGGTGCTTGTTGGCCTTGACATCCACAATGAACACAAGTGTGTTGTTATTTTCTATCTTCTTCACGGCTGACTCAGTAGTGAGAGGAAACTTGATGATGGCATAATGGTCAAGTTTGTTTCTCCTGGGAGCGCTCTTCCGAGGGTATTTGGGTTGCCTTCTCAGCCGCAGGGTCTTGGGTCTTCGGAAGGTGGGTGACATGCGGATCTTTTTCTTTTTCTGGCTGTGGACGCCTTTCAGCACTGCTTTCTTGGCCTTCAAAGCTTTGGCTATGGCTTCAAGTTTGGGAGGGGCAGGGGCTTCCTTCTTGGCCTTCGGCACCATCTTCGTAAAAAGGGCACTAAAGTCAATATTATAAAAAATATTGTTTATATATATATAATGCCACAGATAGGCAGATCATCTTATGTTTGTCCTTCTGTCTTTCTTCACTCAACATGACTTCTCCCAGTTACATCGAGCATTGCAGCAATGTTTCATTATTTCATTATTCCTTGCAGCTGCATATTATTCTATTGTACGTATATACCACATCTCACATTCCATTCATCTGTTGTAAGAAACCTAGGTTGATTTCATATCTTAGCTATCGTACTAAAGTGCTGCAATGAATAATGGTATAGACATGTCTACTTGAGTGAATGGTTTTTGTGTTGTGGGGTAGAGACCCAAATGTAGAATTGCTGGGTCATATGGCAGCTCAATTCTAAGTTAATTGAGAGAATCATTCAATTATTTTCTCAATGCAATGCAACGTTTTAAAAAGGGGATACCTAGATTAACATTAACCCCAGAGAATAAGGCAGAAAGAACAGAGAATAAAACAAATGGAGAAGGAAAAGAAGATGAGAAAGGGAAGTAATGGATCCCCAGCTATTCAGATAATGTGGGGGAGTGGCATAACTGTATACCCAAAGCCACAGAATCAACAACACTGAAAACACGCCCTCCAAACTACAACCACCAAACTTTAGAATGTGCCCATCAAAGCGGCAAGCTGGTTGGGGTTAGGCTTTCCTTGGGGACACTGGTGGAGGGAAGCTGACACCGGTAGTGGTATTGGCGCTAGAACACTACATGCCTAAAACTCAACTATCAAAATTTTTGTGAATCATGTTTTTAAATTAAAAAGTAATTTTTAATATAATTGGTAAGAAAAAAATATGGTAGCTATCCTCTCTTATTCATGGTTTCTCTCTACTGCAGTTTCAATCACCTCAGTCATCATTTTATTACAATATATGGATAAAATAGTCTTATTTTACAATTAGATATTGTTTTATAAATTAGACACAATAACAATTTATGTTATTGTATCTAATTTACAAATTAGAGTACATTATTGACATTTTTATTTTATGATTATTATTTTTAATCTGCTACTTTTATTTTTATAAATTAGATAGATCACATAGATCATTTGTACCTACAGGAAAAAGTAAAGTATACACAAAGTTTTGAAACATATCTCCCACAGATAAAGAGGGTAGCCTATAATAATGAGGAAACTAAAGCAACAACTGAAGTGTAAACAAAAAACATGACATTTGAAAGCTAGTTGCAGCTGTTCTCCTTGGAAGTATTTTTAGTAGTCATGAAATGATAAATTACCTGTGTATTAACTGAAAATTATTCATTCAATTTAATAAGCTTTTAAGTATTTAATTTAGTTACTGCTTTTAATTCTAATATTATGTATTTAACAAAATTCAATAATTAAAAAACTTCTAAAATAATCATTTCATTATGTATATTAGTCTATTACCCTAATAGCTAACATCACTTCTCTTATTCTTTGTTAAAATAATGTTGTGTTTCATATCATACAATTCAACTAGCATAAAGATGCAAGGTAAATAAGTGATTGACTTTATCATAAAGAGGAACTCTGTGACTTCATAATCCACCTCTTCTACAGAGTATTTGAAATTGTTTGTAACAAAATTTTATATGATTTCTAATATAAACATAGATTATTAGATCACCCTAAATCTGAGAGTACTTTTAATTGCTATAGGATATCTTTTAGCATTGAAATATTCAAATATCTTTTAAGAGCAATTTATCAAGTCTCAAGAAGATACTGCAAAGGTCTGGAGCATCTTCAAGATGGAGCAAGATGTGCTTCAGGCCCTGAATTCATTTCCTCACACTCCATAGATTCCCAGCACTAACAACTCTGAGCATTGTTATCCTGACCACAGTGCTGGTGGTTGCTGGAGCCTCTGAAACTCCCTGGAAAATGCTCTCTACCAAAAATTCAAGGGGATCTGGATTATTCCTTACAAAAAGAAATATATAGTGTTGGTGAAGGTGATGCAATTTATAAGAGATGAGAGTCTTAGAGGAAAAGTATAGCCATGTTTTAAGCTAGCTGGGTCTTTTATTGGGCTAAAATCTTTTGGGTCTCTCAGAGAATTTCAGAGAATTTTTAAGGAGTACTGATGTTGTCATAGGAACTAATGTGTTAAGAGTCAATTTATAGGCCATTGTTTTCAAAGCAATCCTTTTCAGATGCATTATACTGGAATAAAACATAAAGCAGACAGCTAAGGTTTAAATTTCAAAATTTATGTGGCATGGTTTTGCTCAATTCATGGGTGGACTATTCAGTGCCCTTAAGTGACACCCTTAAATTATTTTAAAGGAACTATGTAATCTAAATATTTCTGCTATCTGAATTATTTAGGGCATAAATGTTTTCTGTTGAATTTCTTTTGTCATAACGTTTTGTGCCTTTTGTTGTTGTTGTTTTGGCTTTTGGGTCACACCCAGTGATGCACAGGGGTTACTCCTGGCTTTGCACTCAGGAATTACTTGTGACGGTGCTCAGGGGACTGTATGGGATGCTGGGAATTGAACTCCAGTTGCCACGTGTAAGGCAAACGCCCTACCCGCTGTACTATAGCTCCAGCCCCAGCATTTTGTGTCTTGGCCCAGTAAATAAAAATAACTGTAATGCAACAATAAATACATACAGCAGGCTCTGCCGAGATGTGACCCAAGTGGCCACGTGTTTATTTGTCCAGCCTAATGCTTAACTATAAGCTCTTGGTCATGGACAAGTGCTGTCATGATCCAAACAGTGATAACTAGATTTGGACCCTGCTAGGGTTAGGAATGATTAATCTGGCCTGGGTGCTCAATTAATCTGAGTCTGTGGCAAGATCTTCCCAGAGGAGCTGCCCTACAAGCCTCAATGTATCTCTTACTGTGTCCATACAAAAATAACTAAAGGAGAAAAGCACCTTAAGTGGTATTTTGCCCATGGGCCATCAGAAAGGGCTCCCTTACTTTGTTTGTGCTTCCAGACCAGGGGGAGCTTGGGCCCAGAGGGCGAGGTGGAGAGATATAAATAGGGGTGGAGCGAGCTGTCAGAGAGGCAGAATCCAAGAGAAGCAATAGCAGCAGGATGTGGGGGATCGAGGAATGAGGAGCTAGGAAAAAAGAGTGCTAGGAAAGAAGAGTGGGTGAGATGAGACAGACAGACAGACTCGAGAGATTGAATAAGTGGTAATAATCAGCAGCCAGCCTGGTCCTCGTTCTTCCTTCACCTGCCCATCGCCTACAGCCATCTCGATCCTGTCCATACAGGCTGCTGGAGAGTAGCGAATGTGGGCAGTGAGAGGGAGCTGCCCGGAGAGCCTGGGAACACACATCCTTCACCTGTGGGAGTAGTTCTTTACAATCACTATTAGCAAAATGCACTTACCAGTGTGACCAATTACCTCGCCAAAGAGAAGCTGGAAATACGTCATTTGATATGAAATTTGGTGTGTTCTCTCTTGAGTCTAGCTTTGATTATTTTGCTAAAAGATAACTTTGTGATTTATTTCCCCGAAAAGCATAGGAAAGGACTACCTGGAAGCCTTATAGAGTCTCCTTGTTACCTGTCACTGTCACTGTCATTCTGTTGTTCACCGATTTGCTTGAGCAGGCACGAGTAACGTCTCCATTCATCTAAGCCCTGATGTTTTCGCAGCCTCTCCTTACTCCTCTTTCCCAATGATTGGAGGCTCTTTCAGGGTCAGGGAAATGAGACTGTTATTGTTACTGTTTTGGGCATATCTAACACACCACAACATTTAATTGTTTCACAGTTACTGGCACTTTTAATAAAGCCCAAATCATAGAGTCTGAATTTCAAATTGTATTGATCAGCTTCTCTTTTCAGTTAAGAAGGTGTGAGGGCAGAGGAACATGTTAGTTAAAAGTTCCAAAATTACAGGACTATAGAAAAAAATAAGAATACAGAAATAGTTAAATGAATCAGGAAAATAAGTATTTCCATGAATCCAGTAATATTTTGTTCATTAAATTTTTCTCTTAAATTTGACTTGATCTCTAAATTGAAATTTTTCATTATAATGAATATTTTGTGTTTGTAGTTTGAAATAACAATTTGTAGTTTAAATAACAATTCTTGGTACTTTAAAGAAAAAAATTAAAAGGCAGAATATAGAATTTATTATATGGACTCTGGACTTCTTTATAGAATGAGAGATCAATAATTCTAAGAGCATCAGAAGAGACTGCAATGAGAAATTATAAAGTTGTGTTTTTCTCCTGAAACTATTCTCTCTGTTTTTTTTCTTTATATCCAAATCTAGATTTAAGTCAAAATTGACTTTAAATTTATATGGTATGCAGAATTTGGCTAACTCATAGTACATAAGGTTAGTCTTTAAAAAAATCCAAGACTCACAGAAAGAGAGAGACAGACATAGAAAGATTGCACTCATCTGTGGAATATAAAATAATAGACTATAAGACTAACGCCCAAGAATAGTAGAAATAAGTACCAGGAGGTTGTCTCCATGGCTTGAAGGCTGGTCTCTCATTCTGGGTAACTCAGGGAAGCGACCACCAAGTAAAATGTGGTTGGAGGTCATGTGGGGGAAGGGTGATGTGGGCCGAATACAGACTAGAGACTGAACACAATGGCCACTCAACACCTTTATTGCAAACCACAACACCTAATCAGAGAGAGAGAACAAAAGGGAATACCCTGCCAAAGTGGCAGGGTGGGGTGGGGGGAGACAGGACTGGAGAGGGGGGGAGGGATGTTGGGTTTACTGGTGGTGGAGAATGGGCACTGGTGAAGGGATGGGTTATCGAACTTTGTATGGGGGAAGCATGAGCACAAAGATGTATGGATCTGTAACTGTACCCTCACGATGACTCTCTAATTAAAAATAAACTAATAAAAAAAATCCAAGACTTAGGGCTGAAGTGATAGCACAGCGGGTAGGGCATTTGCCTTGCATGCGGCCAGCCTGGGTTCAATTCCCAGCATCCCATATAGTCCCCTGAGCACCGCCAGGGGTAATTCCTGAGTGCATGAGCCAGGAGTGACCCCTGTGCATCTCTGGTTATGACCCAAAAAGAAAAAAAAATCCATCTGCCCACTTCAGATGAAACCCTGGTGGCCACAAACTTTCTGAAGAAAAACCCAGCTATATGGGAACAGGCTCTGAAGACACCAGGACACAGGGCAGTGGAGATGGTTCATCTCTTCCCATCTCCTCACCCTTTCAGGGTCCTGGCTGTCACGCCCATGAACTGCCACCAGGCCATATATAAGTACACCACTACCTGGATCCAGAAACTCACAAATGAATCTCAACATGGATTAGTTCCCTACAGAGATGTCTCTGAACCCCAATCATTTACATAGTTAGAATTCCAGTAGTGTTTGGCAGCAAGCAGCCACACAACCTCACATAATATTTATAATAAGCAATAGAAAATAAATTTTCTAGAATCTGCCGGTGGCAGCCAAGCTCAAATGGTGGTGGGAAAATTTGAAATAATCGTGGTGGGAAGGTGTAATTGTGGTGGGAAGGTGTAATGGTAGTGGGAAGGTATAAAGGTGGTGGGATTGGTGTTGATATATTGAATGTAATCAATTAATGTGAACAAACTTATGAAAATAAAATTAAAAAACTAATTAAAAAAAACACCCAGACTCACCAAAAATTCCTCTGGAGAAGAATCCTGCCAACAACATTTGAGCCAATGATTTTGCATCAAAAAATTAACTGTGAATAAATATTAAATTACACAACATTAAAGACAAAGATTCTTAAAATTTTTGTTCCAAGGAAGAGTTTAACGGTTCATAAGTTGGTATAACGTGCTGGAGCAATAGCACAGTGGGTAGGGCGTTGCTTTGCACTCGGGTTCTATACCTTCAGGCTCTCTTTTTCTCTCGGAGAGCCCGGCAAGCTACCGTGAGTATCCTGCCCACATGGCAGAGCCTGGCAAGCTCCCCGTGGTGTATTAGATATGCCAAAAACAGTAACAAGAAGTCTCACAATGGAGATGTTACTGGTGCCCACATAAGCAAATTGATGAACAACGAGGCAACTGTGGTACAGTGCTGAATTGTAATATTCAATATCTGCCCACTCCAAAAACCTGTGATTGGGGCTGGAGAAAGAGTAGAAGGGGTAAAGTGCTTGTCTTGTACACAGCACCCCATATGATTCCCCCAGCCTTGTCAAAGTGATCCCTTAGCACAGAGCTAGAACTAAGCCTTAAGTACATTCAGGTAAAGCTCAAAAACCAAAAAATACCTGCCCAAACAGAGTCCCTGGCAGCCTCTTGCTGTCACAATCCAAAATCACTGCCATGCTTCTGGCTGGACTCCCCATCTCAAGATGGACCTCACCAAGAAATTAATCTGCTGAAAATTCAGGTATGTGGGATTTGTGACTGAAATCACCAGGCTTTCTCAAAGTCAGGATGTGTTAAATCCCCCACTTTTCTACATTTCCTGAAATCCCAGCAGTTACATCCATACCCCAAAATGCCACCCAGTTAAAAATCTTCTACAGTTGTACCTCCCTGATATTGAACTTCCTGACATCTCAAATATTACAACACTGATAGGTCAATGGTAGCACCCCAAATGGGAGAAAGCATCTGATCTGAATTAACAAAACATAAACACAGAGGCTTAACCTCTAATATCTTAGTAATCTCTCATACAAGGACTTAATGTCTCCATGATTAGATAAAAATTTATTGGTCCATCGTTGGAAGCCCACCTCAAGTCCTGGGAGAGAAGGCAGTTTGGATAGAGAAGGGACCACAGAAAAATAATAGGTAGAAATGATCACTCTGGATAAGAACTGCATGCTGAAAATAAGTAAAGGATCAAATATGATGGTATAGTGGGAGGGAAACTGGTGACCTTTGTGGTGGTAAAGGCACTCTGGTGAAGGAATGGGTGTTGGAACATTCTATGACTGAAACACAATCATTTATAATATATTTCATGGTAATTCAATAAATTATGAAAACAACAATAAAAATAACCTTGGAATTAAATGACTTAGGGTCAGAAAGATAGCATAGTGTGTAAGGTGCTTACCTCGCAATCTGGGTTTGATCTCTGGCAAGCGTATGTCTCTGAAGCACAGAACCAAGAGTAAGCCCTATGCATCACTGGGTAAGGCGCCAAAGCAAATAGGACAAAAAAGACTATTTAAAAGCAAAATATCAAAGTATCACGTTAAGTGAAATGAGTCAGAAAGAGAGAAACATAGAAAGATTGCCCTCACTTGTGGAATATGAAGTAGCAGAATGGGAGATTAACACCCAAGAATAGTAGAGATAAGTATACCAGGAGGATTACTCCACAGCTTGGAAGCTGGCCTCACATGCTAGGTGAAGAAGCAGCTCTGATAAAGAAGGGATCACCAAGCAAAGGGTGCTAGGCGGGCCCACTAAGGATAGGAGATATGGGCTGAAAATAGACTATAGACTGAACGGAACATGATGCCTACTTAATACCTCTGTAGCAAACTACAACACCCAAAAGGAGAGAGAGAGAGCAAAAGGGAATGCTCTTCCACAGAGGCGGGGTGGGATGAAGGGGACAGGGTGGGGTGGTGGGAGGGATGTTGGGACCATTGATGGTGGAAAATGGGCACTGGTGGAGGGATGGGTACTCAATCATTGTATGACTGAAACACAAGCATGAAAATTTGTAAGTCTGTAACTTTATCTCATGGTGATTCACTAATAAAAAATTAATTAGTTACTTAATTAAAAATAGAAGCAAAATTTCTTCCATTATGTCTCTTAGTAACTGACGAAAATATAAGTTATATTTCCAGAATTCAAAATTCATAATATGACCTGCATAAGAATGACGCATTTTGCTTTTAAAAATTCACCTCTATTATTTAACATTACATTTGAAGTCTTAGTCACATAAATTAGATATGAAAAAGACAAGAAATCTAAATTTTAAAGCTAGAAATTAAAGTCTCACTATTTACTGATGACATGGTAATATACATAGAAAATATTTGACTCCAAAGAAGATATTCAGCTGGCTGACAATCAAATAAGGCTCATTATGCCTCATTAGGAGGTAAATGCAAACCGGGAATGGGTGATCTCCCCCCATTCCAGCAACTTGGAATTGGTGCCCTCCCCGATTCCAGCAACTTGGCAGTCATGCCAACAAGCCACCTCCACTGGCTGGCGCCAGATGATCTCAATGATGGCCATGATCCAGAGACTCATTATAAATCTCTTGAAAGACAGCATTTAATGACTTGCTATAGCCATGCCGCCAGACCCCGTGCCAGGCTGTTTCATTTGGGCACCTGGAAGTGGGATGGTTGAAGCCACCCCCCACCCCAAAGGACCCAACCCTGGCACCTAAAAACCTCTAGGACTCAACCACCTCCATGCTCAAGGTCACTCTCCACACACTTAGGCCGAACTCCATCCACGAATGAAACTATTCCTGGACTGAAAAGCCACATCTCACCTCTCACCAATCATATTCCAAGAGTAGCACACCGCATTCGATGGGGTTTAAAGTTGAAGGCAACCAATCTTAGAGGGAAATACATTTTTAAAGATAGATAGATAGATAGATAGATAGATAGATAGATAGATAGATAGATAGATAGATAGATAGATAGATAGATATGGACTGGAGCCATAGCACAGCAGGTAGGGTGTTTGCCTTGTACACTGCCGACACGGGTTCGATTCCTCTGTCCCTGTTGGAGAGCCAGGCAAGCTACCAAGAGTATTTTGCCTGCACAGCAGAGCCTGGCAAGCTACCCGTGGCAAATTCAATATGCAAAAATACAGTAACAACCTTTAACAACATGTTAGTAATTTCTTATGGAAGGGCTTAAAGGCCCCTAGGTGAAACTTCACACAGTTTCCTCTAAGGAAACATTTTTGGAGCATTTTCATTGGTTTATTCACAGCAAACAATACAAAATAAATTATTTCAGTTCTGCTTTGGTGCAGGGGTTGGGATTTGGGATGGAAACATCCTAAACATGGTGGTGGGAAAACATAATGGTGGTTGGACTGGTGTTCAAATATTAAATGTAATCAAATATTGTGAACTTCTTTATAAAAATAAAATAATTTTTTAAAAAGGTAAATGCAAATCAAAATAGCACTGAGATATTCATCTCACATCAGTGAAACTGGCCTTTATCAAAAAGGGGAAAAACAAGTGCTCTCAGGAAAATGGTGAAAAAGGAACTGTTACTGAAAATTCAACTGGCCTACCCTATTATGGAAAGCATTATTATATGATCCAGCAAGTCCACACTATTCAAACAACACAAAACATTATTTCAAAAAGATATATGCACACCTATGACTATTGTAGTACTCTTTACAATAGTCTATATCTGCAGTTACCCCAGGTGCCCAACAATAGATATATAATAAAGTTTTTGCATACATACAAAACGGAACACTACTAAGTTATGAAAATGATGAAATATTGTATTTTTATGTAGCAGAGATTGAATTATAGGAGTTATGTTAAGTAAGTCAGAGAGGACAAATGCTAGATGATCTCACGCATATGCATAATAGGTAGAAACTAAGAAAGAGAATGGCCAATAGTCAATAAAAAGAAACTCTCATATTTTGACAACAGAACTAAGATCACCAAGAAAGGATGAGGATGGAGGAGATGGGAAGGACCCTATGGATAATAGTAGAGAGACATTTGCTCTCTGGTAGTGGGATACAGGGCAACACTGTACCCCTGAAACACATTTACAAGCTTGTAAACAATGTTACTACAATGAAAGATTGAACAAATAGAAAAGCAGAAAATATTTTTTAAAATCTGTGAGAAAAGAAAGTATATAATTATGTATTACTCCAGAGCCCCATAGCCATGGATTGTGCCTCCCCGTGTAGGCTTGGCTAGGGTGAGAGAAGAGCTGGAGATCTCGGTGCTCGGCACACTGTAGGAGTTAGGGAGTTACTCTCTACCAGACTGTGCCTCTACCCTGACATGGCACGAGAAATCAGGCTGCATAGAAATTAAGGGAAATGTTTGTTGATGGTGTGCACAATAATAGCCCAGTGAAACATTTTTGGGAAAATAACCACGAATGCTCTTTCTATTATGAAGAAGAAAGGAAGGATAAGTGCGAGGGTGATAGGGAAAGGGACAGAAGGGTAAGAAGTTGCAAAGCAAAAGTGAGAAGTCAGCAAATGTGTGATTTTGTGTCCCGGGTCCATGTACACCCACAAGAACTTAGTCTACTCAAGTGTGGTTTAGAGTGAATGTCATCAGACACCTGAGAATGACCAGAAGACTGTTTTTATACATAGCTGTCACCCCTACCATTTTGAATGATCCTCTTCTTGAACTGGGGAGCTCAGATAAACTATTTTTTAATAATGGAAATCAAGAGTTACTACTTTTCTTTCCCATGAGCTACTTTGTATATAACTGTTTGTTTTCTCTAAATGTTGTCATAGGGAAGGGGGCCAGAAAATTAGTGCAAAAGAATAGAACCAAGGAGTCTTGGGCTAGATTACTAGCACAATAGAAGCACTGTCAAGTGTAGCCTCAAAACAATAAAAGTTTTAAGAGGCAAAAGTCCCTATCTTTAAAGCTCCTCTGAGACTCTCACTGGCCCTAACTTATAAGATCTTTCGACTGTAACACATAACTTATCTTTGTATACTTTCATACTAAGTATTTGCTTTCACTAGTTTGAGCTGCTGCATTGGACTCCAAGCCTAAATTTGTATTAAATTCACATCAGAGCACTGGGAGAAATAGGCACAGATAAGTAAAGCAGAACAAATGAATTAAGCATTAGGTGGGCTGTTCAACAGAGCAGAAGTATCCGGTATGTTTGCAGGAAATTCAATATGAGATGCATGGTCTTGGAAAACATGTGAACAGCTATGAACGGACTCGAATGAGGAGGCCAAAGGCAATAAGTCTACCATTCACACTTCAGTGGCCCATCCAGATAAAATCTGCATGGTCTTTGAAACTCAGCTGTTGAAACTCTCTTTTCCACTTGAAACCAGAGCTGCTAGTTGCTGCTATGAACTTCCCATATCGAAATGAACATGTTCATTAATAGTTTATTATTCTCTAGATTTACAATCGTAGGTTCTTAGTAGTTGAAAATATTATTGTATTTGTTTGTTTTATGCCACATCCAGCAATACTCAGGGCCTGTTATTGGGTTGTTACAAAAGGTTAACTTACAGTGTTCAGGGCACATTGTGGTGCCAAGATCAGAACTCAGGTTCATGCACATGCAGGACAACTGCTATATCATCATGTCACAAACCAAGCCCAAATGGGAAATATTCTTAAAGAAATGTGCCTTTGCTCTGCAGAGCATAGTTAAATGTCTGCAGAACATAGTTTAATAACAATCATATTTTGTATTTGCTATTTCTCAAAAATAATCTAAATTAATCCAGCTCAAAGTAATCCTTATATCAAAAAGACATATTTGGAGGAAGAAATTATGCCAAACCAAAACTTTCTCCATTGATGATAGCTGTGTGCCAAAAGTAGATACAGGACCAAGCATAATGACCTCTCAGTATCTGTGTTGCAAGCCATAATGCCCAAAAGTAGAGAGAGAGTATGGGGAATATTATCTGCTATGGAGGCAGTGGGAGTGTGGGAAAAGTGGGGGTATACCCGGGATATTGGTGGTGGGGAAGGTGCACTGGTGGAGCGATGGTTGTTTGATCATTGTGTGATTGTAACCTAAACATGAATGCTTGTAACTATCTCACGCTGATTCAATAAATTTTTTTATAAAGCTCCAAGCTCTGAATTCATTTTCAAAACAGAAAATAAAGGAAAAACAGGAGAGAGAATAATAAGACAATGATAAACATAAGACAATGATAGAGGGCTTTCGTCTGCTAAGAAAAAGTAAAACAAAATTATATTGCTTACAAATGAGTTTGAGAGCTTTCTGTGCAAACAAGCTCATAAATGAGGACATTTTAAAGCCAATGACAATGCTAAGAAGATATTTTACTAAAAGATTACTATCAATTTCCTCATCATTTAATTATGTGATCAATTCTATCTCAGAATATCAAATATTCTTATATACACACATCACTCTAGAATTTTTAATAGTCTTTGCATTAGGTCTCTCATCCATAAACGAAATGATGGAATTATTTAGGAAAATACTATATTCATGTGGTCAGGAAAGTGATAAGGACTTAGTAAATTGTGCTTGTACATACCAAGAAATTTAGTTTCATATTTGTTTATTGGGTCATCTTTTTAACTTATCAAAAAGTTGCCATATAAGATGTTAATAGTAACTTACCAAAAATGCAACCTAAAAATAATCCATAAGTATACAACCTACCAAATAATACCTAAATCCATTTTTCTTTAATGAACATAGATGTGAAAATCACAAAATAATGGCACATCAGTTCTTTATTTTTAAGATTCCAGTATTTTAGTACCATAATTATTATCTCTCACAGAATACTTCTGGATCTTAGATAGAATGATTACTAACATAAGGCAAACACAAAAATACAATTTCAAGTGAAAAATGTATTAGTGACCTTTTGCAACAATAAACTCCAAAAAAAAGCCCCCATGTTCAAATATTCTTCTGTTTTGAGTATTCTGTATTATTTAGTTTTTCTACCAGACCTTCAATAATTAAGCATATGCACAATAGAATTTTGTACAATCTAGGGCACATTTTACCTCCACAATTATGATAGGGGGAAAAAACACCCAATTTGCAGGTTTGTATCCCTCTTAATGTCTGATACTTTTATTTGCTGGGAATAACACATTTGATCTTGAATCAGAAACCTGTGGATTTTTCTTCAGTTGCTATCCATAAGATTATTTCTAATAAAACCTTATCTTTCTACACCATAGCCATGCTGCCAGACCCTGCACCAGGCTGTCTCATTTGGGGCAACCGGAGGGGGGCGGGTGAGACTCCTCCCTGATCCCAAGGGACGGATCCCTGGCAGCCAAAAACCTTCAGAACTCAACCACTGCCATGCCCACGGCCACTCTCTACACGCTCAGATGAACCTCACCTATGAGTGAATACGAAGGGAAAAAAAAAAACAGGTATGTGGGACCTGTGACTGGATTGATAGCATAGCGGGTAGGGTGTTTGTCTTGCACATGTCCGACCCAGGTTCAATTCCTCCGTCCCTCTCAGAGAACCCGGAGAGCTACCAAGAGTATCTTACCCACACAGTAGAGGCTGGCAAGCTACCTGTGGCATATTCAATACACCAAAAACAGTAACAAGTCTCACTTGGAGACATTATTTGCTCGAGCGAATCTATGAGCAACGGGATGAAAGTGATACAGTGTGGTACCTGTGACTGAAATCTTCAGGTTCAATGGAACCGGGAATAGGTGACCTCCCCCCATTTCCCCTATTTTCAGTAACTTGGCAGTCACACCCACAAGCTGCCACTGGTACCATATAATTTCATTAATAACCATTACTCAGAGACTCAGAAGAGAGTACAGAATAATATACCATAACCATGCCATATCCATGCCACCAGACCCGTACCAGGCTGCTTCATTCAGGACGACATAGAGGGGAGCGGGTGAGACCCCCTCCTCACCCCAAGGGAACCAGTCCTGGCAGCCAAAAACCTCCAGAACTCAATCATAGCCAAGCTCTTGGCAGCTCTCCACATACTCGGGCTGAGTCTCATCCACGAGAGAGGTGTTAGAAAGTAGTAAAATAGGCACTGGTATTTATTCTTTGAAACAGCGATGAAGTCATAGAAATGACTGGAAAAAAGTACAAAAACAGCACACTTTTACCTTGGGGAAAAAAATCTTCTGGAAAACATGTATTTCCATTTCTCAAGAACAAAGCATGCCATACTGTTTCCTAGCCAGAAAAATAAAATGATAGACATATATTGACAATTCTGTCTGTGGGTGAAATATATGGCATACAAGAAACCATTCCGAAGAGATCTCTAAAGGTCAACACAAATATGTAAGCTTCAGAGCGATGAAGTGGCATCAGGGCTCCTGGGAAATAGCACCTTAGATCTTGTAGTAGTGCTTGTCCTGGAGACTTTTAGGTTTCAGCATCTTTATTCTTTAAGTGAAAAGCAACACACATACACACACACACACACTCACACACACACTTTTCTAAAAAGCAGCACAAAAAATACATATTGAAGCATCCAGAAATTCAAAAGAGAAGCATAAATTATCACTAGTTTTCACCATTCTTAACAGTTTGCTTTTATTATGATAAGTAGACTCTGTACCTATTACCACTTTTCAGGTTATACAAGCATTTTGCTTTCTTATTGTTTTATGTACTTGTATGTATGGCACTCACATTTATTTTGATATTTTTTTAACAAAGTGGAAGGGATTAGAATAGGATTAGAATCACAGCAAATATAGAAGTTAAAAAAATAACAACATAAGAGTATAGAAAGCTACATGAGGCATATGTAGTGCGGAGAATAAACATGGATTTCTAGATATTGATTGATATAAAGTGTAGACTTCAGTTTTGTTGCCTATAATAGGAGCAGTGTCTTTAGGATATATTACATCCATCTGTGCAACATTCCCATTCAAAGTCACCTTGCCACTAAATAGCAAATTGCGATTTTTTTAATGTCTTCTCTGCTTGGCATAATGAAAGTGTTCAAAAAGTTCAGGATAGAACAAGAATGGAGGTCTCTCTTTCTGGAAGAACTTGCGTTTGAGACATGATACTCCCCATCATAGAAAAAAAAGTTTTCCTTGGCAAAGAATTTCTAGAGATCAGTGGTTCTCTAAAGGAGAATGCCTGATAGGAATCCAGTGCCATCCCTTCAATTAATATTTGAGCTGTCAACTCTCTTTTTAAAATTGCTATTTTACTTATGAACATAAATTATATATATTTGAGGTATGACTTGATGATTTGATATACTTATGTGAGGCAAAATGATTATACACACTAGCCAATTAATATATCATTTCACATAGTTAACTTTTATGTGTATAGTATTGAGATCACCTAAAATCTATCCTTTTTATAACATATTAATATACTAATGTGAGGCAAAATGATTATACAAACTAGTCAATTAATATATCATCTCATATGTGTGTAGTATTGAGACCACCTAAAATCTATCCTTTTCATAACATGCCAACATCATTATGAATGATAAACATCAGACTGTTTATTAAATCTCTAAGACTTAATTATCCTAGGGCAACTTTGTGCCCTTTGAATATTATTTCCCTTTCCGTATGTACCCTGGCAACCACTATTCTGAGCTCTGCTTCTGTGTATTCACAATTTTATATGAGTGAGATTCTTCCATGTACAGTAGGCTAAGTGAATAAAATAGATACAGAGATGCATTTTTCTAAAGGAAGATGCCATGGAAGTGTTTTAGCCTTGCAGAGAATATAACTGCTAAAGCAATTGAGTCTCTTGCCAAACATCACAGGTCAAACACAGGCTGCATTTGCATGCGGGATTCAAAGCAAAACCAGCTGCCACAGAATGTGGAGGATGGAAAGGAAGGTGAGGATGAATAACCTGGAGCACCCGTGTCAATAAACCCCCTTGTTATTGTGAATGGTCACAACAAAACACTTCCTAATGCAATTTCTACTTCACAGATTTTTTTAGATTTTTATTATTGAATCATCGTGAGGTACAGTTACAAACTTATGAACTTTCATGTTTGCATTTAGTTTACATCCCTCCACCAGTGCCCATTCTCCTCCACCAATGTTCCCAGTATCCTCCCACCACTCTCACCCCAACCCCCACCACCCCACCCTGCCTCTGCGGCAGGGCATTCTCTTTTGTTCTCTCTCCTGTTGGGTATTGCAGTTTGCAATAGAGGTATTGAGTGGCCATCATGTTCGGTCTATAGTCTACTTTTGGTACCCGGCTTTCAACCCAAGTGGGTCCTCCCAATATTCTCTACTAGGTGTTCCCTTCCCTATCTGAACTGCCTTTTCCCCCAGCATGTGAGGCCAGTTTCCAAGCTGTGGGGCAGACCTCCTGGTTCTTATCTCTACTTCTCTTGAATGTAAGTGTCCCATTCTGCTACTTTATATTCCACATATGAGTGTGATCTTTCTATGTCTGTCTCTTTCTTTCTGACTTCATTCACTCAACATTATACTTTCCAAGTTGATCCACTTATATGCAAATTTCATGACTTCATCTTTTCTAACATCTGCATAGTATTCTATTCTGTAGATCCAAAGTTTCTTTAACCAGTCATTTGTTTTTGGGTACTCCTTCTTTTTCCAGATTTTGTGCTGCAATGAACATAGAAATGCAGATGTCATTTCTACTATACATTTTTGCCTCTCCAGGATATATTCCCAGGAGTGGTATTCTGGGTCAAATGGGAGTTCAATTTCTAATTTTTTGAGAAGAGTCCATATTGTTTTCCAAAAGGGCTGAACCAGTCAGCATTCCCACCAACAGTGAAGCAGAGTCCCTTTTTCCCCACATCTGAGCCAACACCGGTTGCTTTTGTTTTTTTGGATGTGGGCCAGTCTCTGGTGTGAGATGATTTTCTGCACTGCAAAAGATACAGTGACCAAAATACAAAGACAATCTATGGAATGGGAAAGAATATTTACCCAATACCCATCACATAAGGGGTTGATATCAAGGATATACAAGGCACTGGTTGAACTTCACAAGAAGAAAACTGCCAACCTGATCAAAAAATGCGGTGATGAAATGAACAGAAACTTTCCCAAAGAAGAAATCCAAATGGCTGAGAGGCACATGAGAAAATGTTCTGCATCACTAACCATCAAGGAGCTGCAGATCAAATCTACTTCACAGACTTTCAAAGTTATCAGATGGCCTCCAGCCCTTCTGTAACACGCTCCTTGTGCCTCCTGACTGCTGAGTGCTCAGAATCAGGAGGAACACACTTACCTGCCTGCCGACTTCTGCTGCCAGCAAAAAATATTTTTACCAAGAGACGATTATGTTTCTTCCCAGATCAATTATCCTGATCACTGTGTCTAAAATTATAGAAATAATTATGTCTGTATATATAATTATATCTCAGTAGTGATCATTTTTATTAAATGCAATAATTCAGCACAAGAAAATATTAGACTAGTTATGTATGAAAGCAAAGAAAAAGATGGCTCCTCTAGGGAAACTAAGTTGAATGAGTTATTAATAATTTCATAAAACCCAGTATTTTTTAAAATGTGAAATTATTGTAGATAAGAAAGCTAAAAGATGACAGGTAAAACAAAGTCAACTCATGTATACATAATCACAAATAAAAAATATAAAAGTGGTCGCATGCAGACTGCTTGCCGAATTTTAAATTATCACTTTTTTTTTTTTTTTTTTTTTTTTTGCTTTTTGGGTCACACCCAGCGATGCTCAGGGGTTACTCCTGGCTTTGCACTCAGGAATTACTCCTGGCAGTGCTTGGGGGACCATATGGGATGCCGGGGATCGAACCCGGGTCAGCCGCGTGCAAGGCAAACGCCCTACCCGCTGTGCTATCGCTCCGGCCCCATCACTTTATTTTTTTTTTAATTTTATTTATTTTTTTTAAATTTTTTTATTGAGTGACCATGTGGAAAGTTATAAAGTTTTCAGGTTTAAATCTCAGTAATACAAAGCTCGAATAACCATCCCTTCACCAGTGCACATATTCCACCACCAAGAATCCCAGTATAGCTCCACCCCGCACCCCCACACCCCTAACCCCCCACGCCCCTGGCCCCCCCACCCTTAGCCCCCCTGCCTGTGTAACTAATAAATTTCACTTTACTTTCACTTTGATTGCATACAATATTTCAACAAAACTCACTATTATTGTTTGGAGAGTCTCTCCCCTAAAGTCAGACCTGCTGAAAAGGAAGCATTAGATAATTTGTTTTCCATTGCTGAGGATAAAGAGGTATGAGGTTGGGTGACCACACTTATCGGCCTCTCAGTTTTGGGTTTCTGTAATTTAGTATTTTAGTAACTAAGTCCAGAGAGATATCTGCCAGAAATTGCATCGTTGCCAACTTGTACTTCTCAGTTACATTATATTCCACATATGAGTGCAATCTTTCTATGTCTGTCTCTTTCTTTCTGACTCATTTCACTTACCATTCCATGTTGATCCATTTATATGCAAATTCCATGACTTCATGTTTTCTGACAGCTACATAGTATTCCATTGTGTAGATGTACCAGAGTTTCTTTAACCAGTCATCTGTTTTGGGGCACTCTGGTTTTTTCCAGATTCTGGCTATTGTAAACAGTGCTGCAATGAACATAGAAATACAGATGCCATCTCTACTATACCATTTTGCCTCTCTGGGATATATTCCCAGGAGTGGTATTGCTGGGTCAAATGGAAGCTCAATTTCTAATTTTTTGAGAAGAGTCCATATTGTTTTCCAAAAGGGCTGAACCAGTCGGCATTCCCACCAGCAGTGAAGAAGAGTCCCTTTTTCCCCGCATCCACGCCAACACTGGTTGCTTTTGTTTTTTGGGATGTGGGCCAGTCTCTGTGGTGTGAGATGATATCTCATGGTTGTTTTGATCTGCATTTCCCTGATGATTAGTGATGTGGAACATTTTCTCATGTGCCTCTGAGCCATTCGGATTTCTTCTTTAGGAAAGCTTCTGTTCATTTCATCACCCCATTTTTTGATCGGGTTGGCAGTTTTCTTCTTGTGGAGTTCAACCAGTGCATTGTATATCCTTGTTATCAACCCTTTATCGGATGGGTACTGCATAAATATCCTTTCCCATTCTGTAGATTGTCTTTGTACTTTGGTCACTGTTTCTCTTGAGGTGCAGAAGCTTCTTAGTTTGAGATAGTCCCATTCATTTATCTCTGTTTTCACTTGCTTGGCCAGTGGCGTGTCAGCTTTGAAGATACCTTTGGCTTCAATGTCGTGGATGGTTTTGCCGACCTTGTCGTCAATGTACCTTAGGGATTCTGGTCTGATGTTGAGGTCCTTAATCCATTTTGATCTGACGTTTGTACATGGTGATAGGTGGAGGTCTAAGCCCATTTTTTTGCATGTGGCTGTCCAGTTTGGCCAGCACAATTTGTTAAACATGCTTTCCTTGCTCCACTTCGCCTTTTTTGCTCCTTTATCAAATATTAGATGGTCATATATTTGGGGGCATGTGTCAGAGTATTCAACCCTGTTCCATTGGTCTGCCGCTCTGCCTTTGTTCCAGTACCAACCTGTTTTAATGACTACCGCTTTGTAGTAGAGTTGGAAGTTGGGGAGGTTGATTCCTCCCATAAATTATCACTTTGTTCTAAGAAATGTCAGACAAATTCTTACTGAGTGAAGATAGTATATAGAAATCCAGATAAAACTCTAATTCTAATCAGATAATATATGAATAATTTACCTTTAAAAATAATACCTCAAGAAACAGATAGATAGTACAGGGGGTAAGATGCTTGCTGACTCTGGTTCAAACTGGCACACACGTGGTATCCCAGCCCACCAGGAGTGATTCCTCAGGTCAGAACCAGAGTAAACCCTGAGCCCTATAAAACAAAAAGAAATGTCAAAATGATGAAAACATGCATATAGATGCTAACAGTTTTAAACAGGACACTATCAGCAGCATAAGGGCGGGGAGACACATGCAGTGCCAGGGATTGAACCCAGATTGAATCCAGATTGAACCCAGCCTTTGGCACAGTAGGCCTGTTTTCTGCTTGAGCTCTTTCCCAGCCCCAGTGTTATCAACTAATCATCTCTTTTCGTCTTTGAAAAAATCATTGAAGAGCCAACCCCTGCCTGATCACATTACTGTATATTCTTTGCCTTCAACGAGCCTGACTATTGAAAAAAAAAGAGCTGCAGACTACAACGTCTGACATTGGGAGAGCATAAGGACCCAAGAGAGACCTTTCATTTTATTCCAGTTCATTGCTATGTAGAAGTTCTTCTGTGTGAAATATTCTTTCTTTGCTTGAAAGAAATAAATTATGGTGTAAAGTTTTTCCACTTTACACCATAAACAAAAACAGATCCTACGCCACTTAAGATATAACAAACTAACATGAATTACGAGCCTTTTTGAAAATTAATATTATAAATATGTTCCTTCACAGTATTGTAGAAAATATATGTCTTCTAAAAACATACTACTGTAACATAATTTAGGTAATAATTATGAAATTGTTCTATGCCTCTATATATGCTTTGTGCATTTTAGGTATGTTCTTATGTATTCTAACTATTCATGTGAAACATGGTAGGATAATATGAACTGTGGCACTGTTGTCCCATTGTTCATCAATTTGCTTGAGTGGGCACCAGTAACATCTCTATTGTGATACTTGTTATTGTTTTTGGCATATCATGGGTAGTTTTCGCTCTGCCATGCGGGAGAGATACTCTTGGTAGCTTGCCTAACTCTCTGAGAGGGATGGAGGAATCGAACCTGGGTTGGCCGAGTGCAAGGCAAGCGAAGACCTGCTGTGCTATCACTAATATAGCACGCATAATTATATTTCATCTGTATTTTATAAAGCTGAAAAATATACTATGAAGTGTTTGAACCAAATTCTCCTAGAAAAATAAGATAAGTTTATGTTTCAATAAACCTATTATGAGCTTATTTTTTGAGCCTATTACTCACATTAACTTGATGATTGAATTAATTGTATTGCTCTTCCAAATTGTATTTTTCTTTAGAGGATCTAAATAAGCAGAAAACTAGAACTTTAATTCTATGCATGCAAAAAATTTAAAGGTAACAAAAGGCAGGAACAAAAGTGAATTTCCATGAACACCAAATTTGTCTTCTCAGTGCACAGTCCAACATAGAGTATAATCCCCAAATTAGAATTCCTTGTATTGTTCTTATTTTCATCTCAATTAAGCCTCAAACAACAAAGACTCTAGGATAATTAAGTTTGGAAACATAATCCAGCACCTGAGTAGTCAGAAATTTTCCAGCTAGGCACTACTAAATAGATATTCAGAACCATGTTATAAGTACGATAAGAATTTATTTATTGATGCAAGAATAATAAATTTGCATTTCTCAACCGAGGGAAAAGCTACTCCCAACAAAATTCCGACTAGCCCTGAATTCTCACACTCCTAGTTCTGGTTATATTAAACTTTCCTCCCCACAGCATGAGACAATTATTCTATACATTAATTAAATTTATTCCTTCATATAAATGGTATAATAGGAATTTTTTGCATCTGATCTATTTTATTTACATAATTTTGTGAAATTCATTCAAGTTATTGCTAGAATACATTGGAAGTGTACTAAATTTTCCCATAGATATGATATTCAGCGTAACATGTTATATGTTGTAACTATACAACATGCATTATATTATATCCATAGTATGCTAATTCATAGGACTATAATAATATAAGAAACTTGATATTATTTATATTGTCAGTGGTCTTTTGTTTTGAGAGAGTTCCCATTTTTTAGCCTTTATAAATATAGATCCATGAAATTCTTAAACAATGTGGAAATAGTTTATTGAATTATTTTCAGTGTATATAATTCAGGGTAATGTAAATTAAAACAACAGTTGTGATAGTATTTAATCATATTTAGAAGGGCAAAATTTACTGAAAAGCTAAAATTTAAATTATTGGGAGAGTGTGGAGTAACTGACATGCTTCATTGCTACTGAGAGTGCTAAACATAAGAAAAACATTTAATAGTTTCTAACAATAATGATAGTATAGTAACATTTTAGAAAATATAGTTTAATTATAGTATAAATAGTAAATATAATTAAAAAGCAATATGATGACCCCCTTTTCAGGTTAGTGGAGTGAACGGGCGCCATCCCATCTGCACCTGCACCCCTGCCCCCCCCCCCCCCCCCCCGCCGCGCCGTCTTCCTCGGACCCTGGCTCCACCTTTCCTGAGCACCGCTCATCTAGACCCTCACCACCTTCCAGCGCCGGCCCACTGCTCCGCTCCGCTCCCCTTTTCAGGTTAGTGGAGTGAACGGGCGCCATCCCATCTGTGGTCACCCAGCCACAATTTGTCAGTGGGCGTGTCCTCAGCATAGTGGGCGTGGCTTCAAAAGTGGGCGTGGCCTCATCCGGAGCAGCGCCGCTAAAGCGGCCGCAGTGATTTTTTTTTTTAAATACCAAGCAATTATTTGGTACTTCCTAATATTCATCACCTATATCCCTGATTATCATTTTCGAGGGTCTTAAAATACTTCCTAAATACATTCCAAGCTAATTCCAAATTTCAAAGACTACCAATGAGTAGAAGCAGCTATTCAAGCCAAACCTAACGGACCTCACTCTCAAATAGTATTGCTTGAACTTTCACATAAATAATAGAGGAACATCAGAGAGCGACATCTTCTAGAGGGAGTACAGAAGAAATGGATCACCACTGACCAAGCCCATTTAGAATCCTTTTCCACAACCAGAGGTGAACTTTTAGGCCCCTTTGCCATACTACCACAGCAATATGAAGAAACAGCGCAAATCCCCACCACAAGGGGAAGATGAAGAAAAGAGTCTTGATGCATCACTAGACCTTACCTACAAACTGGAGCTCTCCGATAAAGAATTCAGAGCTGAAATCCTCAAGATGTTCAATCAATTCAATCGAAAGTTTGACAAGGTATTTGTTACATTAAAGGCGGACCTCACAGAAACGATACAACAGACAGCTGAGAAATTACGGGAAGAAATGAGAACAGAAAGAAAAAACCTACAGAAGGAAATGTCACAAATCAAGGATTCCGTAGATGAATTAAAAATCTCAGTGGGTTCCCTCAACAATAGAATGACTGCAGCAGAAGACAGAATCAGTGAGCTTGAAGATCAGCTCCAGGAAGCCTATAGGCAACAACAATCAATGGGGAGAGACCTCAAAATAGCTCTAGGGAGAATTAGAGTCCTAGGGGATGAATTCAAGAGGAACAACATTAGAATCATTGGACTACCAGAACCACAGGGAACCAACCCCAATGAAAAAGCCACAGTCAAAAAAATCGTTGCTGAAAAATTCCCAGAGCTGGACAATGCAGACATCCACATTCAAGGAGCCAGAAGGGTACCAGCTAAAAGAGACACTAACAGAAAAACTCCAAGACATATCATAGTTAGGATGATGGACGTAACAGATAGAGACACATTACTGCAAGCCGCAAGGTCCAAGAAGGAAATCACATACAATGGAGCACCCCTTAGGTTCACAGCAGACCTATCGGAGGAAACCCTTCAAGCTCGAAGGCAGTGGTGGGATATAGTGAAAAAACTCAATGAGATGAATGCTTCACCAAGAATACTTTATCCGGCCAAACTCTCATTCAAACTCGAAGGAATTATACACTATTTTGGGGATAAACAACAGCTCAGGAACTTCATAGACTCTAAACCAAACCTAAAAGAAGATCTAAAGGGGCTACTATAAGACAAGAAAAACCCCTACAAGCACAACAAATATTTACAGAAAGATGGCACAAAACTCTATGACAATAATCTCTCTCAATGTCAATGGTCTTAATTCACCAATTAAGAGACACAGACTGGCAAAATGGATTCAGAGACTCAACCCAACATTCTGCTGCCTGCAAGAAACACATCTGAATAGCCAGAACAAACACAGACTCAAAGTCAAAGGATGGAAAACAATTCTGCAAGCAAACAACTCCCTCAAAAAAGCTGGGGTGGCTTTACTAGTATCAGACAACATTGACTTCAGGTTCAAAAAGATTAGAAGGGATAGTGAAGGACACTTTTTGTTAATCAAGGGATATGTACAGCAGGAAGAAATCACACTCCTAAACGTGTATGCACCCAATGAGGGACCAGCTAAATACCTACAACAGCTGCTAACAGACCTTAAGAAGGACATTGTGGGCAACACGATAGTAGTTGGAAACTTCAACACTGTCCTATCACCTCTGGACAGATCAAGAAGATTAAAACTCACCAAGGAAATAATGGAGTTGAAGGAAGAAATAGAAGAGAGAGGGCTAATAGATCTATACAGGGCTCTATATCCAAAAAAAAGGGAATACACTTTCTTTTCCAGCGCACATGGAACATTTTCCAGAATAGACCATGCACTGGGCCATGCAACATACCTCAACAGAATCAACAAAATAGACGTTGTACCAGCTATTTTTTCAGACCATGATGCACTGAAAATAGAAGTTAATTATGGTCAGATGCAGAAAAATAAATCAAACACCTGGAAATTAAATAGCTCGATGTTGAACAATGAGTGGGTCAGGAAGGAAATCAAGGAAGAAATCAAAAGGTACCTGGAAACAAATGAGAATGAAGACACGAGCTATCAGAACCTGTGGGATGCAGCTAAAGCCGTTTTAAGGGGGAAAATTTATAGCTCTGCAAGCATATCTCAGGAAGGAAGAAAGGGCCCGCATAAATAACTTGACTTCACAGCTCAAGACCTTAGAAAAGGACCAACAAAAGAAGCCCAAACCAGGCAGAAGGAAAGAGATAATAAAACTTAGAGCAGAAATTAACGACATGGAAACCCAAAAGACAATTAGAAAGATCAATGAAACCAAGAGCTGTTTTTTTGAGAAAATAAATAAGATTGATAAACCACTAGCAAGACTCACAAAGAAAGAGAGAGAGAGAACACTTATAAGTCGAATCAGAAATGAAAAGGGGGACATCGCAACAGAAACCAATGAAATTCAAAAGATCATCAGAGACTACTTTGAAAATCTGTATGCCACGAAACAAGAGAACCTAGAAGAAATGGATAAATTCCTGGATTCCTATAATCTCCCAAGGCTGAACCAAGAAGACCTGGAGTTCCTGAATAGTCCTATTAACATCAAGGAAATTGAAACGGTAATCAAAAGTCTTCCCAAAAACAAAAGCCCAGGCCCAGACGGGTTCACTAGCGAATTCTTCCAAACATTTAAAGAGGACCTATTGCCAGTTCTTCTCAAGCTTTTCCGGGAAATTGAAGAAACAGAAACCCTCCCAAACAGTTTCTATGAGGCTCACATCTCCCTAATACCAAAAACAAACAAGGACACCAGAAAAAAAGAAAACTACAGACCAATATCCCTGATGAACACAGATGCGAAGATTCTCAACAAAATATTAGCAAACAGAATTCAACAACTCATCAAAAAGATCATACACCACGACCAAGTGGGATTCATACCGGGGATGCAAGGATGGTCTAACATCCAGAAATCAATCAACATAATCCATCATATCAACAAAAGAAAAGATAAAAATCATATAATCATATCAATAGATGCAGAGAAAGCATTTGACAAGATCCAGCACCCCTTTATGATGAAAACTCTCACCAAATGGGTATAGAAGGGACCTTCCTCAATATAGTCAAAGCCATCTACCACAAGCCTACGGCAAGCATCATCCTCAATGGGGAAAAACTAAGACCCTTCCCTCTGAGAACAGGGACAAGACAAGGATGCCCACTCTCTCCTCTTCTGTTCAATATAGTACTGGAAGTACTTGCAATAGCGATTAGGCAAGAAAAAGATATTAAGGGCATTCAGGTAGGAAAGGAAGAAATCAAGCTCTCACTACTCGCTGATGATATGATATTATACTTAGAAAACCCTAAAACCTCTACCAAGAAACTCCTAGAAACAATAGACTCGTATAGTAAAGTTGCAGGCTATAAAATCAATACCCAAAAGTCCATAGCTTTCTTATATGCAAATAGTGAGAGAGAAGAAAGCGATATGATAAAAGCTATCCCGTTCACAATTGTGCCTCAAAAAATCAAATACCTTGGAATCAGCTTAACTAAGGAGGTAAAGGACTTGTATAATGAAAACTACAAAACGCTACTTCAGGAAATAAAAGAAGACATGAGGAAATGGAAAAATATCCCCTGCTCATGGATTGGAAGAATTAATATTGTCAAGATGGCAATTCTCCCCAAAGCATTGTACAAATTCAATGCGATCCCTATAGGGATACCCTTGTCATTCTTCAAAGAAATGGAGCAAGTGCTCCTGAAATTCATATGGAACAATAAGCCCCCACGAATAGCTAAAGCAATTCTTGGGAAAAAGAAAATGGGAGGAATCAACCTCCCCAACTTCCAACTCTACTACAAAGCGGTAGTCATTAAAACAGGTTGGTACTGGAACAAAGGCAGAGCGGCAGACCAATGGAACAGGGTTGAATACTCTGACACATCCCCCCAAATATATGACCATCTGATCTTTGATAAGGGAGCAAAAAAGGCGAAGTGGAGCAAGGAAAGCATGTTTAACAAATTGTGCTGGCAAAACTGGACAGCTACATGCAAAAAAATGGGCTTAGACCTCCACCTATCACCATGTACAAAAGTCATATCAAAATGGATTAAGGACCTCAACATCAGACCAGAATCCCTAAGGTACATTGACGACAAGGTCGGCAAAACCATCCACGACATTGAAGCCAAAGGTATCTTCAAAGCTGACACGCCACTGGCCAAGCAAGTGAAAACAGAGATAAATGAATGGGACTATCTCAAACTAAGAAGCTTCTGCACCTCAAGAGAAACAGTGACCAAAGTACAAAGACAATCTACAGAATGGGAAAGGATATTTATGCAGTACCCATCCGATAAAGGGTTGATAACAAGGATATACAATGCACTGGTTGAACTCCACAAGAAGAAAACTGCCAACCCGATCAAAAAATGGGGTGATGAAATGAACAGAAGCTTTCCTAAAGAAGAAATCCGAATGGCTCAGAGGCACATGAGAAAATGTTCCACATCACTAATCATCAGGGAAATGCAGATCAAAACAACCATGAGATATCATCTCACACCACAGAGACTGGCCCACATCCCAAAAAACAAAAGCAACCAGTGTTGGCGTGGATGCGGGGAAAAAGGGACTCTTCTTCACTGCTGGTGGGAATGCCGACTGGTTCAGCCCTTTTGGAAAACAATATGGACTCTTCTCAAAAAATTAGAAATTGAGCTTCCATTTGACCCAGCAATACCACTCCTGGGAATATATCCCAGAGAGGCAAAATGGTATAGTAGAGATGGCATCTGTATTTCTATGTTCATTGCAGCACTGTTTACAATAGCCAGAATCTGGAAAAAACCAGAGTGCCCCAAAACAGATGACTGGTTAAAGAAATTCTGGTACATCTACACAATGGAATACTATGTAGCTGTCAGAAAACATGAAGTCATGAAATTTGCATATAAATGGATCAACATGGAAAGTATCATGTTGAGTGAAATGAGTCAGAAAGAAAGAGACAGACATAGAAAGATTGCACTCATATGTGGAATATAATGTAACTGAGAAGTACAAGTTGGCAACGATGCAATTTCTGGCAGATATCTCTCTGGACTTAGTTACTAAAATACTAAATTACAGAAACCCAAAACTGAGAGGCCGCTAAGTGTGGTCACTCGACCTCATACCTCTTCATCCTCAGCAATGGAAAACAAATTATCTAATGCTTCCTTTTCAGCAGGTCTGACTTTAGGGGAGAGACTCTCCAAACAATAATAGTGAGTTTTGTTGAAATATTGTATGCAATCAAAGTGAAAGTAAAGTGAAATTTATTAGTTACACAGGCAGGGGGGGCTTAGGGTGGGGGGGCTAGGGGCGGGGGGGGTTAGGGGTGTGAGGGGGTGGGGTGGAGCTATACTGGGATTCTTGGTGGTGGAATATGAGCACTGGTGAAGGGATGGTTATTCGAGCATTGTATAACTGAGATTTAAACCTGAAAACTTTGTAACTTTCCACATGGTGACTCAATAAAAAAAAAAATAAAAATAAATTAAAAAAAGCAATATGACAATAACATGTCTGTGGACTAGTATATTATTTCTTCATGTGGACGTCAGTTGAACTTTTTAAATTTTAAAACAATTAAATTGTTTTAATTTTCTGTAAATTAGAATTACACATCAAATTCTACAGGATGCTTGGCTGGATTCTTAACTATAATACTAAAACTATAGGCACAGTATGATACCTTCTAATTCACAAATGTTAATCAATATACTTTGTCTTCTCAGCAAAATCAACACTATAGTTGTAGAAGTAATGCTCGTTTCTTGAAAAATATATTCCATGTATTTGCTCATTTCTGATAGTTCTATATTTTAACAGTATAGCAAGATTGAATATATATTGTATTTTTCTATGGTGACTTGACTCCAATAATTTTGCTTTAAAGTTTAGTAGTTTGTAGATTTCTTTGAGTTTTCTAGATTCATACAATGTTGTTTTCAAACAACAAGCCTTATTTTTTTTCATTTTTTAATTATTTTTTACTTCCAAATTTCACTCAATACCTCATCACAATACTTAATGGAATGTTCATGAAGTGAACATTTATACACTTTCCGATTTTACCATATGAGTTAATAATAATCACCCTCATGACATTAGCTCTAGGTTTTCATAGTCAACAATTTCCTCCCTATTCCTTATTTGAATGTTCAAGATTTTTTCTGCATGACACTCAAATCCTGAAAAATTCCATGAAACCACAGATACCTGAATTCAGACTTTCAAAGGGCTATTCTAGATTTGCTCTTAGGTCTACCACATAGCTTTCAATCCTCAGTCTTAGTCTGAAGAAAAACCCTTTCTGGGAGTTAAAGAAAATATTTATTAAACTTTTCATTTGAAATTAAAAAAAAATTGAAATCAAAAATTTTAGCTGGGCAAAGCTAAGATCTCTGCTCATCAATTTGGCCTCTGGCCTGCATCTTTCCTCCACATTTATAGGTGATCAATTTGATTTGCATAGTCTACAAGCAAACTCTGAGGTTTCACGTCATGATTCTTTCGTCGTTTTTTAATTTTCTAGATTCAATTCCAGATACCATAGAAGCATCTTCTATCATTCAGGTCTTCAATAAGTTTGGCCTTTAGGATTGGTGCTATGTGCAAAGCCTAAATGCTCTCAAAAGATAAGCTGGATATATTTTGTTCTCTCTTCCCCTGTGATTGTTCCTCTTCTTCCTTTTCTTTTTGTTCTTTTCTTTTCAATGTCTTCAATAATTGCTCTGTTTTATCAGAGTAGATGCTTTATTGGCAGGTGATAAGGTGTGCTCTAAACTGTCTCACTATTTCAATACTCCATAGTGAATTTCTTACAGTTCATAACAGAATACACAGTCCCTGTGTCCTAGTTATTTATCTTAAGTACTTTGCCCCTTGCTCCTGGGCAGACAACTTTCCAACTATACTTCACATATTAGATTAAACATCTCTTCCTCAATATTCCCTCACTCTTAGAGGTTTGTTCTGCTGGCTCACTGCCATTGTGTAGTATTTCTGAATCACTTTATTTGTCTAATATTTTCTTCTTTCATATAGTGTAAGCAACATGAAGCAGAAACTATGCGTTATACTATACCCTTGGCTAATTAGAATGTAAAGCACTGTCTGTAGCATTGTCATCCAGTTGTTCATCGATTTGCTTGAGCGGGCACCAGTAATGTCTCCATTGTGAGACTGTTTGTTACTGTTTTTGGCATATCAAAAAAGCTACGGGTGGCTTCCCAGGCTCTGCCATACGGGCGGGATACTCTCAGTAGCTTGCAGGGCTCTCCAAGAGGGACAGAACAATCGCACCTGGGTCAGCCACGTGCAAGGCAAACACCCTACCCGCTATGCTATCGCTGCATCACCTATGTATATGAAAAGATCCTTTATTTAGTATATTTTTAAAATTTTACTCTACTTACTATATTTTTTTAAATTACTATAAGTGAATCCACTGAAGGAGTGCTTGTGTACAGATAAACATCAGCCAATAATTATAACCAAATTATTTTGTTGGACTTTACAAACACTGCTTTGCACTTTTGTTACAGAAAAATCTCCTATAGAGTACTCATAGCTTGATTTTTCTGTAACAAAAGTGCAAAGCAGATGTTTAAAAATAAATTCAGATAAGGCTTTTGACTGCATCTGTATCATCACTAACAAGTTCATCTGGAAGCATTGGTGACAACATTAATATAATCAACTCTAAAACTGTTCTATATTTTTTTAAATTACACTGCGTGTTTAGATATGCTTATATTCTTTTCCAGACACTAGAGTTCCTCTCTGCAGCTGAGACACACAGAGAAATGTTGTACATCTGGAGAGCTAAATTGACACATTGTAGACAATATGATGTCATTAAAACAGAATCCATGAGCTATATTTTATATTTTCTTTAGAAAATGTAACATCCTTAGGAAATTGGACTCTGTATAACTTGACATAGTATTAGATACTCCATGCATTCCAATTAGAAACAAGGGTCTATCAGAGGACTTGCTGCATAATAGTTGTCAAATAGAAATTTATTTAATGAATCAACAAAAACGATCACATAAAAAATGCAACTAAAATAAAGCAATATTTATTGATTGATTTACGAACATGACCATAATAAAAAAAACAAAAGTAGGAACCAAATGACTGGCTTAAGTTAGTAAAACAATACGTTCCTGGGGTAGACACTCCGTCTAGACAACACAACTCTTACAGCGCTGAAGACCATTCTCGTTGCAAGCAGTGCACTTCAGGGCTTTGAATGAGTCTGTAAAGCAGTTTCGAAACACTGACATCTTGCTCCCATGGCACACGGAGCATGGCAGAAAGCCAAAGCCGCCACAGGAGGGACACTCGTGTGGATGCTGCACTCTCTGTATAGGGGATGAGAAAGGGCAAAGAAGATTGTTAGCGGGAACAACTCAATTAGCCTCCATGTGGTCTGTGTGCTGTGGATGGTCATATAACAAAACTGGCATAAGATCATTATGAATTTAAAACTATTCACCTGAAAATTATTTAGCTACATGCCATGCAACCTATATTAGACCCAGGGAGAAAACTCACTAAAGTTTTCTCTTTGTCTTACTGATTGTTATTAGTAGCATACACTCGGTTTTCAAAACCATGCACATTTAAGGCAAAAAAAAAAAAAGGAGGGGGCATATGCTTCAAGAAATCCATCATATAAGATACATACTTGAGATCAAAAAGCTCTGGATTTTTTTTTTAATTTAGAAAAAGTAATGTAACCATCTCTTAGTTTTCTGAACAGTTCTTTGTCTTTGTAGCATAGTATCACTAATGGTATGTCTAGAAAATTTTGAAAACTAAAATCTGAAGTGTGGAAGAACCATTAAGAACTGATGGTACATCTTCCTATGGCATCTGTAAAGAATGCTTTAATTTCTAAAGCACTTTCAAATGCACAATCTTAGCACCACACCCTTCACAGCTACAGGCACTATGTTGTGTAAAACAGTTAATTCGGATATTATTATCTTCCTTATACATTTAAGTAAAAGAGCACAGAAATCTGAAGATATCTATTCTAGTCCATAAAACTTTCCACAATGCCCTTGTACCCTCAAGTGAAAAATAAGATAAAGTACCTAATAGTACAAGAAAAAAAAATAACTAAAGTAGCTATGCAAGCATGTTGCAAATGCTAGCTCTAAAAATCTTTCATGCACATTTATATTTGTTTTGTTGAGCATGTAGCTTTTGCTGGATTTCAGAGTTGCCTCAATAACTGATGCAGAATGGTGAAGACATTAGAAGTTGTTTTAGAAAATGCAAAAGGAAAACTGTTAATATTATAAAGGTGAATTATAAAGATAGCTTATAAAGATAGGATTTTGCAGTGATGTGTGAAGGCCCAGTTTTGTAAAGAAAATAATTCAATTAGAAAGGGGATACACAGAGATGAACATTTAATATATTTACACATATATACTGCTTTCCTCTGAAGTCTTGAAAAATAAAAACTGAAAAGGAACCTATTGGGCATGATCCACTTTTTATCCCAGGACACACACTATGTAACACTTGTCCCAAGAAACAACTATAATTCTCTCATACTAGTGCCTTCTGAAATATACTTTGGAAAACAAACATTAAGCACATGATTGCTTTAAAATTTATATATCTCCAGATCACTTTTCAGGTAAGCATTCTCCATATTTATAGCAAAATTCACTAACAATTACATTTTGGCTTATAGGAAGATTGCAAAATCCATGTAATATCTCATTTTTAGTGGAACACAGTTACTTTGATGAAAAGCAACAGTTGCTAGAATGAATAACACTGGAAGGAACTTTATCAAAGTTGGAAAGATTTTAAACTATTCCAAAAAATTCAATTTTGTGTGTTGTAGTGCTGTTACTTTAGATAGAGGTAGATGGTTTTATTTTGGGGGTTATTCCTTTGAAGCTCTAGCTTGTCTAAGCACAATCTCATGAGAATGAAACAGTAATAGAATTCTTATCAAGTTTTAGAAAGTTATATATTATATAGCTTAGCACTGACTAGAGCTATACTAGGAATTAGATGAAACATATATATATATATATATATATATATATATAATTACTAATACAGCAACAGCACAAAGGTAGGTAGAACAGATGCTGGCAGAAACCTTGGACAAACGACTTGCAGAGCTTCCAAGTTCAGGAATTCAGTCATCAGTGCTGGACTGTAAATTAATCTGGGTTCCAAGTAAAATAGCACTGCCAAATTTTTCAAATGAAAATATGGGATACTCAGTTAAATTTGAATTTCAGATAGACCACATTAATTTTTTGCATAAACCTTTGCCAATTGTTTCGTGGGACTTACTTAAACCAAAATGTGATTTGAAAATTATCTGAGGCTTGGGGACTAGAGAGATACAGCAAGCAGGGTGGTTGCCTTGAACAAAGCAAGCTTAGGTTCAATCCCCGGCATCCTAGATGGTCTTCTGAGATCTACTAAGAGTGATTCTTGAGTGCACAGCCAGGAGTAAGCACTGCTCCCTGGTGGTGTGCCACCCACCCAATTCTTTGAGACTCAGTAGGAACATGGTTCCGCTGAGGTGATTCTCAGCCAAACAACTATCAAGGCCAACTAGCAAGGCTCGAGGCAATGTTGACCATTTGGTTTGGGGGAATCAAACCTGGATTGGATACATGTAAGGTTTATGCCTTTATTACTTTTCTATTTTGCCTGTCCATGCATTCTATATTTCATATGACTACCCTTAGAGAAGAGTTGCTGATAGAAAAGAGGAGAGATGTGTATCTTAGAGGAGCAGTTATTTACCAAGAAATATAAAATAGTTCTGTATCTTAACAACCAATACAAACATGTTTTAGTATTTCAGCAGCCAATTCAGCTGAATTTTTGCTCTGACCTAAGACATCTCTGAATGTACATATTAGTAAATGTCAGGTAAATTTCCCATAAGATGTACATTCAATACCAAGCAAAGAACAACAGATATTAGATAGTCTAAGATCTTAAATCTTAGAAGATTGGGCAACTTCTTTAGGCTCACTCATCGGCTATCTCACTCACTCCAGTCTCAAGGACCCTGGTACAGAGATTTCAAAATGGCAGCTCAATAAATTTAAATGTCTTTAAAATTGTGGCCCTATAACATAATTTACAAAGATTGATTTCCAAAATGCCAAAATACCATATTGCATACCTGTTTGATGAACCCTCTTTTTCTTAATAGTTAACTCAGAAGTAGGAACAAATAAATTTTCTGAAGTAAAATGAACAAAACATATAAATAGCAAAAGCTACATTGACAGTTTAAGGTTATTTCAAACAGACCAAAGTTATCCTAAAATAATGTCTTCAGGGTCTCTACAGTATATTAGTATTTGTCTTTTATGAAAAGAGTTGTTGAGAGGATTCAGTGAGTTACTCTATAGTTAGTGAACAGAACTTTGTCCACACTTCTTTTTTCAATAAAAGAGATAATTTATTAGTCTTTATTTAATTAATAGATTCTTGTTTAAAGTTTCTGTATTACCTTCTACATTGCTAATGGCTTCATACAATGTAACAATGTTCGGTAAAACTTGTAAGCATTTCATTTAAATGCTTCCTCTAGCCTTAGTTTTCTGGATTAAAAGGAGCGTGACTGTATTTCACTCTAAGAAGGGAAGAGAAGACATACTTCATCTCACATGCCAATTCTAATGTTTTGGGATCCAGTGCTGGAGAGATTTTGAGGTTGCTTGCATTCTTAAGGAAAATGAGCTGTTTCAACTATAAACTCCTGAGAGGAAAAGCGTAGTGTACATCGCATGTCAAGTATATGCCCAATACCCCCATCTACTGGATGTAACATGCTTCCACTTTGCAGATGATGAAATAAACACCGACTGGTTTAAAAAAATATTCAGCTAACAGTGAAAATAGAACCTGGAGAACTCTCTTCAAGAGTAACACAAAGTCTTTTCAAAAGTAGTTTTCTGCGTTCTTTACATCCATTTTCCCCAAGTATTATGTTACGTGCAATCTCCAAATATAACCTAATTCAAAAGTTAAATGCTACAGCTAAAACAGCATGGAGGGTGAGTTTTTGTGCTACCCCTGTCACATTCCCACTCCTGTAGGCCTGAAAAATCCCATTCCTGATACATCAAGTATAAACTAATTTAGTTGTTCTTCCAAGAAAAATAATTTAAAAGTAATTCAGTAATTCCTATGCATATCCTTAAAAATAATCACTTTTATTATACTGGAATCCTCTTCCTGGACTACTACGTGCTATGCTTTTAATTCTAACTTTCCTGGTTCCCTACAAAGAGAAAGATTTGCCTTATATTATATGCGCAAAGAATCTCTTGCCCGTGCACCTGACTGAGTTCCCCAGGGCCCCTTCGAAGTGATAGGCTCCAGCTTCCCTCCCTGCCCCGAACAGAGCTCCTGGCAGCCGAAGACCTCCAGAACCTAGCTACAGCCATGCTCAAGGCCCCTCTCCACACGTTCAGACAAGCTTCACACATGAAAGTACTGGCAGAGGAACCCAGGTATGTGTAATCCCATCAACGGCCAACATCCAGAGACTTAAGAGCAAGCTCCCAGAAGCACTATCTTATAACCTACTTCTCCCTCTGGGAGAAACTAGCAAGCTACTGAGAGTTTCCTGCCCACAGGGGAGAGCCTCTCAAGCTTCCCATGGTGTATTCATATGCCAAAGCCAGTAACAAGCTGGGTCTCACTCCTCTGACCCTGAAAGAGCCTCCAATGCAGCATCATTGGGAAGGCCGAGTAGAGAGAGGCTTCTAAAATCTCAGGGATAGGATGCATGAAGAGGCTGCTGAGACCACTCGAGAAATTCGACGATCAACACGATGATGATGATGATGATGATGATGATGATGATGATGATGATGATGATGATGATGATACGTGCTTGTCACTTGAGAAGTCCAACAATTCAGCAGAAATTTTGTCCTTAGAACAAGACTGAAAGGGAGCTAGCAATTCTCCCAAGATTGGAATAATTTCAACGTTCTTAAATGAAAGAAGTAGGAATAACTATAGTGAAGGGTCTCAGAGACACTACAGAAGAGAGGGTGCTTTCCTAGGATATTACCAACCCAGGTTTGATCTCTGGCCATCCTCTAGGGTCCCCTGAGTCTAACAGAAGTGATTGTTTAGTGTAGAGCCTGGGGTAAGTCCTGATCATCATAGGTGTGGTTCCAAAACAAAACAAAATAAAATGCATAGTGATTACTGGGCCTGAGAGATAGTAAAGTGGGTAAGGTGCTTCCCTTGCATACAACCAACAAGGGGTCAAATCCCAGCACTGCACAAGTGCACCCTAAACACCATCAAAAGTGATCTCTGAGAACTAAGCCAAGGCCCGATGCCCGCACAGGAGGGGAAAGGTGTCTCTCTCTCTCTCTCTCTCTCTCTCTCTCTCTCTCTCTCTCTCTCTCTCTCTCTCTCTCTCTCTCTCTCTCTCTCTCTCTCTCTCTCTCCTCTTCCTTCTCTTTCTTGCCAGGGGTGAAGGACGTGGTGACCACCATATTATGAGGACCACAGATGGGATTTACGACTGCAGCAATAGGATGTGAGGGTGCTCTTGGGAAGTTGGGTGGCAACGGCCCCTCCCGCCGCCAAGATGTGATCCTGGGGAAGCACGTGTGTGCGGGCTCTCTGCAGCTGCACGAACGTGACTCCAGACGCCAGCTAAATTTTTTCGGCATGAGCAGCTCCTTCGCAGAATGTCTCCAGACTGAGAACTAAGCCGAGGCCCCATGCCGGCCCAGGAGGGGAAAGGTATTTCTCTCTCTCTAGCCTCTTCCTTGCCGGGAGTGAATGGCATGGTGACCGCCATATTATGTCGACCACTTATGGGGTTTACAAGCTTGCAATGATCCAATATCTGGAAGAAATCTCCCTGGACTTAGTTGCTAACGTACAGAAATCCAAAACCTCATATCTCTTCACAACAGGTCTGACTAGTGGGGTACTCCTAACAATAATAGTGAGGTTTGTGTTGAAATATTGAATGTAACCAAAGTAAATAGAAAGTAAAGTGAAATTTATCAGTTACATGGCAGGGGGCTGCGGGGGGGGGGGGCGGGATGGGAGGTGTACTGTGTGTTTTGGTTTTTTGTTTTGTTTTGTTTTAGTGGCGGGGTATGGGCACTGGTGAAGGGATGGTTGTTTCAGCATTGTATAACTGAGACTTAAGCCTGAAAGCGTTGTAATTTTCCACATGGTGATTCAATAAAATAAAATTCTTAAAAAAAACATGATCTCTGAGCAAAGAGGCAGGGGGAAGTCCTAAGTACCACTAGGCATGGCCCAAACATTAAAAAAAAAAAAGAAAAAGCAATAGAGATTGCTACTAATACCAAAACAGTCTTGAATTTTCAGAGAAGAGGATAGCTATAGAAATTCTGATATTTAAGCAATTAAAAAGCTGAAGTAGGGGCTGAAGCAATAGTGCAGCAGGTAGGGCACGCGGCCGACCCGGGTTCAATTCCACATGGTCCCCTGAGCACCACCAGGGGTAATTCCTGAGTGCAGAGCCAGGAGTGACCCCTGTGCATCGCTGGGTGTGACCCAAAAAGCAAAAAAAAAAAAAAAGCTGAAGTAGTTCTTCAGCACATACAGGATGAGAATAGTACATAAGTTACTACAAAATATCTCTGCTCTGCATAGTGGCCTGTGTAGAGGATAATCTCTTGGGAAGGAACTAAAAAGAGAAAAGAGAAAAATATCATTCTTATATCTGTCACCTATTCTTTTTGAGTGACTTGAAAATGCTCAATCAGGGAGGTACTTTTACCTTCCACAAATATTTATTGGTTCTCTATCTGTCAGGCACTTTGTAAAACATCAGAGATGAGCAATGAAGTAGATATGGCTCTGTTCTGAAAGCACCTCTCAGGTATTTGAATAGATCCATTCAATCAGTCATGCTAATTGAAGCCCAAAGAAACCCACAAGTTTCTAATGCAGAACCAAAGGGATATAGATACTAAGATGGAGTTTATGAATGATTTTCTAATAACGTTCCTTTATAGCACAAACTCAAATTTCAGCAATTTAAAAGTCTTCATATTATCATGTAATATAGAAATTGGATGTTACTGCCAAGATTTTTCGATGTCTTCTTTGAGGACTGAAAATAAATGTATTTCTTATTTTTAACCTCAAGTCATCTAACCCTATTTTAGAAGAGTTTAAAAGTCTTTAAAAATATTCATGAAAAGGGAAGCAATTGTTCTAATCTCTGTAACCATTAACCTCATAATCTAAAATGGCTATGATGCAGACTCATTTAGACAACAATTTCCTAAGAAAGGACAAAAGTCATGATGATTTCTGAAAGATGTGCTCTGTTTTTAACCTATAGTCAACAATTTCATTCACCCAATGCTTATTAACTACTATTGAGTACCTCTAATAATGACATGCTATTAAGAAAATAGACAGAATAATTTCTAATAAAATTTGTAACACTCTTAATTTGTAAAGTCAAGGAGACCACAGAACAAAAATGCAGACTCAAAAGAAACATTTAGCTTAAATTTATGAGCCTGAATGTATGAATCAGATTCTTGTACTCAATATCATTGCTGAAACATATGCTGTCAATACAGAAACAGATGTGTAGATTTCCAAAAGAAGCAAAGCACATGGCCTTACTTCTCAGGTGAAAAGAAGAAACCATGCTACTATAATCTCTGGACACACTATAGCCTTGAAGTTTTGAGGAACATTATTGAAGCCATTATTGCAACTATACTTCTCCAGAAGAGAGAGTAGGACAATTTTTGACAGCTCTAATGCCTTCAACAGCCTGTGCTATTTCTGACTTTCCTCAGCATGTAACTGGGAATCTTTCCTAAGGCCTTCATGAATAATAAATTAGTCAGCCATCTCCAGGAACAATCAGATTTTACAAGAAAAGTGAAGAGAACATGAACACTATTATTGATAATCTCACTAGAAATCACAATAAATGCTCAGATCTTTAAATATGGAAAAGCAAAGCTTGCTTCAGATTTCCTCTGCCCTCTGTTTACTACACATTTCAGGACACCTATGACTTTCTATGTGTATACACCAGCAATAATAACCATCATGTTAATTGGTGCCATACTCAAGACCACTCTCCACACATTCGGATGAGACTCATGCATGAAGGAACTGGCAGAGAAACCCAGGTGTGCGGGACACAGGACCGAGATCTTCAAGGCTCCTTGAATTGGGACTGGGCCTCTTCCACCCAGAGTCCCCACTTTCCAGTAGCTAGGCAGTCAGAAGAGAGTGATGCAGAGAGTCTCTTGCCCACATGCCTGCCTGTCTTCCTCGGGGCCCCCTCAGAGGGGATGGGCTACAACTTCCCTCCCCACCCTGAGCAGAGCTCCCGGCAGCCGAAGACCTCCAGAACCTAGCTACAGCCATGGTTGAGGCCCCTCTCCACACGTTCAGACAGGCCTCAGGCATGAAGGTACAGGCAGAGGAACCCAGGTATGTGTAATCCCATCAACGGTCAACATCCAGAGAGTTAAAAGCAAGCTCCCAGAAGCGATAATTTATAACCTACTTCTCCCTCTGGGAGAAACTAGCAAGCACCTGAGTTTCCTGCCAACATGGGACAGCCTTGCAAGCTTCCCATGCTGTATTCATATGCTAAATCCAGTAACAAGCTGGATCTCACTCCCCTGACCCTTAAAGAGCCCCCAGTGTGACATCCTTGAGAGGGCCAAGGGCAGAATGAAGAGACTTCTAAGATCTCAGGGAAATGACGAATGAGAGGTTACTGAGCCCGCTGAGGAAAACACGATTAACGGGATTTCGTGATTCATGATTCATGAGGCAGTCACACCCAGAAACTGCCCCAATCTCCGTGTAATCCCATCAGTGGCCAACATCCAGAGACTATAAAACCAAGTTCCTGGAAGGAGGGCGGCCCAATGAGGCTGTGCAACAGCTGATAGCCTTGTTCTCCCTCTTGGAGAACCTGGCAAGCTACCTAGAGTTTACTGCTCACACGGAAGAGCCTGGCAAGCTCCTGTATTCATATGCCAAGTACAGTAACAATGATGGGTGTCATTCCCCTGATCCTGAAGAGCCCCTAATGAGGGACCATTGAGTAAAGAGAGGCTACTAAAATATCAGGGCTAAGATGTATGGAGACGTTACTGGACCCGCTTGAGCAAATCGTTGATCAACGGGATGACAGTGATACAGTGACGTTGATTGGTGTGTTTGGGGGAATCCTTAGACATCTCTTTGTTTCTAATTTCTTTTATAAATAAATTTTATCCCAAATGCTGCTTCACTATCCTTTTCACCCCAGCAGCCTCAAAATGTTATTCTCTACTCTTTAGTCAGTTAACTGCTTTAAAAAAAAAAAAAAACACCAAAAAACCTGGGAAAGGCCGGAGAGATACAGTACAGTGGGTAGGGTGTATAATTTGTATGTGGTTGACCCAGATTTTATATTACGCATCCCATATGTTCCCCCAAGTCTTCCAAGAGTGATCCCTGAGTCCCAGGCCAGGAGCAATTACTGAGCACAGCTGGTGTAATCTCAAAATTAAAAAAATTAAATAAAAGATAAAATAAAAGATTGAAAAAGCATTGTTCAGGCCAGAGAGATTTCTTGTTTTGCATGCTGCTAATTTAGGTTCAATTTAGTATAACATATAGACCCCATAGCCCACCAGAAGTGTCCCAGATGATATAATAAATATAAATAAATTAAGAAGTTAATTAAATTAAGAAGTCCCAAGTTAATAAAAGCCCATCAATAACTGATGGAGATTTACCATTGAATCTAAAGAATGCTATTAAATTACTGAAAAAAGTACAAAATCAATGCAAAAAATTAGTTCAAAAAATAGATTAGTTCAAAAAATAGACTACTTGAGCACCAAAAAGATCTGACTAAATACTTGGCTTGATTAATCAATAAAATAAGCAAAACAAAGCTGAAAAAATATTTTTCAGTAGATGATATTTGTGGACTGGAGCAATAGCACAGTGAGTAGGGCATTTGCCTTGCATGCGGGCCACAAGGTTCGATTCCTATGTCCCTCTCGGAGAGCCCGGCAAGCTACAGAGAGTATCCTGCCTGCATGGTAGAGCCTGGCAAGCTACCCATGGCATATCCGATACAACAAAGATAGTAACAACAAGTCTCACAGTGGAGAAGTTATTGGCGCCTGCTTAAGCAAATCGATGAACAATGGGGATGACAGTGCTATAGTGCTAGAGATGATATTTGTAAGTTAGCTCACCTTAAGTAAATGAAAGTGAATGAATGAAAGACATAGAAGTGGAAAATTGAAAGTCTAATGAAAGAAGTGTAAGAAAATTTCTTTGAGACTTTACATGCAATGTTGTTTTATAAATAAAAATTAAATAAAACATAAGAAAAATGATATATTTGTTATCTCAGTGTAATTTTTGTTACATTAAGGATACCATGAAAAAAATTCTTTGAAAAGGAAATGTCAACATGATTGTATCACTGTATCATTGTCATCCTGTTGCTCATCGATTTGCTCGAGCGGGCACCAGTAAAGTCTCCATTTTGAGACTTGTTGTTACTGTTTTTGGCATATAGAATACACCACGGGTAGCTTGCCAGGCTCTGCCATTTGGGCGAGATACTCTCGGTAGCTTGCTGAGCTCTCCTAAAGGGGCGGAGGAATCAAACCTGGGTTGGCTGCATGTAAGGTGAACGCCCTACCACTGTGCTATCGCTCCAGCCCAACATGACTAAAACAAACAAAAATTGATAACTAGAAAAATATATATAGTTAGATATAGAATAAACTTCTTAAAATAATCCTCTCCAAAAAAGTCTATATTACAAGACATTTACTGGACAGAGAATATACAATTTGGGCCATGTTTTTGGCTCAGTGGTAGAATGCTTGCTTTGTGTGTGAGAGGGCTCAGGATCTGACAACACACACACACACACACACACACACACACACACTTATGGAAGAAAGGTGGTAACCCAAGAATAAGCATTTAATAGAGATGCCTAAACTAAGTAATAATCAGAAAAACGCAAATGAAAACAATATATCTTCAGGCCAACTACCCTGTCAAAAATCAGATCATTTTAAATCAGAGAACAATTGCAAAATATGTTGGGATGATAGAAACATAAGCTTTTGCTAGTGAAGATAGTATTGATAGACAAAGCTAATCCAAAAAACAACTTGCATTTCCTGAAGAATGAGGAATGTGCATAAGGTATGACCCAGAAATGTCTGCTCTTAGAAAACACATTCATAGTTGTTTTTTGATATTTTTAAATAAATAATTCTAGAAATTCTGGACCAGAGAAATAGTAAAGTAGTTAAGCATTTGGCTTGTAAGTCGTCCACCCTGGTTAGACTCAACATGTTTCCCTAAACACTATTAAGAGTAGCCACTGAGCACAGAGACCCTAAACATTGCTAGGCATGACACAAAAATTCCCACATTTTAATTATTTTAAGTTAAATTAAAATTTCAGTTTCTCAGCCACATATTTCCAGTACTTAAAAATGATATTAGCTGTGGCTACTAGTTCTAATAATATATAACAATTATAAGTAGAACTATATATGTGATAGAAATATCAGGGATCATAGGGATAGTACAGCAGGTAGGGTGCTTGCTTTGTGCACTGCTGAGTCAGGTTCAACCCCTGCCATTCCATTTGGTTTCCAGAGAACTGCTACAAATGATTCCTGACTGCAGAGCCAGAAGTAACCCCAGAACACTGCCTGGGTGAGACCCCAAAACCAATAAAATATTTTTAAGACACAAAGAAATATAAAAATAAAGATATGGACATTTTCAAATATTAAAGAAAGTTTCTTTAATTTTTTTAATCTATTTTTTTCACATTGATACTATGAAAAAATATGAAGTAGTTTGAGGAATGTATTAAATATTCACATACAATAAATACAATTCTTCAAGTCATAGTGACTAGTGTAAATAATTTGAAAAGTTAGATATATAGTAACATTTATAAAAGTTAAAGATTTGTAAACAGAAAATTATAATATTCATCATATACATCAACAAAGTTAACTTTTTCATCGGAAACCATTCACCAAAATTAATGGTCTTGCATACCAAAATTAATGGTCTAACAGGATTGGCAGGATAGAGTATTAAAAAAATGCACAAACATTTCATAGATGTTTGCACTGAAACTATATATGCTTCTTCTGTTTTTCCTTCTAGGCAAGATCCCAAGAACAATAAAACATGATTCCTAAAACAAAAAAAAAAAACACGTTGAATTTGAGTCAAATGCCCAAATATAAGCAGCACAAAACCATAGACTGGTAAGAATCCAAAAGAAAGAGAGTTATGAGAATTTGGAGGTGAGATATCAGGAATAACTATGGGAAGAAGTGTTGTTACAGATGGTGGGAGGAAATGATGAATTAGAGTAAAGGCTTTCTAAACACAAGATAACTTACACAAAGAAGAGGTAGTGAAAAATCACCCAAAAAGAATGACTTTTTTTTTTAATTGAAGTCAAATGGTTTTTGGCAATTGGAAATGGAGCCAGTGAATGAGACAGAAGGAGCCATATTGCCCAGTTCACCTGACGAAAGTCCTGGTTCATGTTGTTCCAGAATAATTAGGAAGGCATTGGTTCCCTCTCAAAGTGTCCAAGATTGGAAAGGAAAAAACCTACTATCTGGGAACAGGGGATGAAGTACTTGCCTTGAATACAGCTAGCCCTGATTCGATCCCTGCACCATCTACGGTCTCCCTAAAATTGTTAGGAGTCACCCTAAAAATAAACAAAAAAATCCTACAATCTGTCTCTGTACAAAAACAGGGAGATGAACTATTTAGCAGAGAGGTATATTAAGGACATCCTGGTTGCATATTGATTCAAACCATTCTATATTTAAGTAAGCATTTCTCTGGTGATCTCATAATAAGCACAAAATTCAAATGCAACTTTTAGAAATCACTTTTTCTGTAACAGTCAGGAATGATGAACAGGCCCTTTGGAAAAATGAAAAAATTTTGGTGGGCTTCAAGACAATCTGACTCATAACACCAATCTCTACTATAGGGAATTAGGCTCTAATCAGGCTGACTGGATTTCTCACCTAATGAGGTTCTTGAACTACCACTACAGTTACTTTAGCCAAAGAAAACCCTAAGACAGATAATATAACATTAAAACAGCCATTAGAGAGAGAGAACAGCTTGACTTGTATGCTGCTGGCCCAGGTTCAAACCCTGGCATTCAAATCCTGATCCCAAGACACCACTAGGAGTGATTCCTAAGTGAAGAGCCAGGAGTAGCTTCTTGGTATGGCCAGATGTGTCCAAAAACTAAAGAATAATAATACAAGTGCTACATGCTGTTATATTGTATAAGATCATGGGAGGAAAATTTGAATTGGAAAACTCAATGATATCAGAATGTATTTGACATTGTGATTACTAAAATTAAGTTGCTATTAGCACAATTACCTCAATTTTGGTTAAGAGGTCTTGCAGTTCTCCTGATTCATTCATTGACAGAATTTTCTCAGCACCCTATTAACAAGAGAGAGGAGGGAGGGAAAGAAAATCCATTTAGTTAGTATTTGAGAAAACATAATTCCAGACAAGAAAGCTTCATCCACAGAACACTCAGTGCACTTAGTCTCTTCAAATCTAAGAAAACATTACAACCAGAATGCCAAAGTGGGAGAGGACAGGGAGTCTCATTCCTTTCTTGTATTCTCCCACCTAGCAAACCTGACTGCAAGCAGGGAATTGTAGCTGGGAGGTGAGGAGCCCTGGGAAACCCACAGCTGTAAGAGAGGGAAGCTCCAGAGAGGGAAGAGAGTGAAGTTCAAGCACATGCATCTGACTTGTCCAGGAGTCTGCAGCCCAAACACCTGCAGCAGGAAGTGTGGGCAAATGGCTCACCTAGTGTCCTGCTTCAAGCATTCCTGGGCATACACTTTCTATCAGATAATGACAGTAATGAAGATAACAGTCCCCAGCACTGATCAGCGAGCACATTCTGTAAGCTCAACCCCGTCACCATGGAACTTAACAGGTGGGACTATGGAGAGCAGAAACTGAATCGTGGTTAGATTAAATAACGATTTCAAGGTCAGCCAGATAGGAAGAAATGACTTATTTCAGAGTCAAAGTTTTTATGTTTTAGCTTTTCTTTTAAGGGGATATCTGGAGTGGTCCTTCAGAGACCTGGGGCCCCTTGCAGATATTGTTGGCTTGCCATGCAGGTAGTTCACTGTGGGGGGTCTAAGTATGAGTGACTGACTGCTCACCTTTGAACATTTCAAAGGTTCTAGGAGCCTCCAAAACCTCACTCAGGAGAGTTTAGTCCTGTATCTGGTAATGCCTTAACGATCAGGCAGTCTGAGGATGCAGGGGTCTCTTTACGCAGTCAGGCACCTATCTCTCTGGGCCCCATAATCAATGTTTTTAATTTCCAGGATTATACTGTGAAAACAAAAATAGATTTCTTCTAGCAACATCTTTTCCTATTCTTTCCTCTGTTATCTATGTCATTACTCTCCTTTGAGGGGGGGGGGGAAGAACAACTTGAAGTAATAATTACTAATCAATGCAAAAACCAAGTCTTCCTCAATCACATCATTACCCCAGAGCAAAATAGAAAAGGTAGTGAACCAGTTTTGTTAATCAACAAATACTGAAGAATTTCTACACGTTCAAGAAAGAATGAAAAACAGAGGCATTTTAAAAACTAAAAAGTGGAAATTGCTAAGGAGGTTGCAATATACCTTTGTTTTGAACACAGCATTTTCACCCACAATGCAGAGGAATAAATCAATGATGTATGAAGTTGAAAAAGGATGTCAAGAAATCACAGGGGAGAAGCAGGGAAAGATCTGGACGGAGAACAGAGAACTTTCTGAGATGGGTGGGATTTGATCCAGCCCTGGAAGATAGGAGAGATTTCTAAGATATATTAGGCAATTGCTATAGTGAGGCTTTCATTCAGGCTTTCATTTTATTCCCAATTTTTTATATAAATTGCCAACAGAAATATCCATTTGACACATTAAAGAACATGAGGAATTTTAATTAATGCATAGACTTCAGGAACGGATGTTTCCTAGGAGACAGCACACCTAAAATTAAGGGTGAAGGTGACAAAAGTACCAAAATGAATAATTCAATTCTAAAACACCCTAATACTGGCAATATTTTACTTTTGCTACTTTCTATTTCTTTTATGAGTTAGAATTGTGAAATGCCTCTGGGGAATTTGGCCCATGAGCTAAAAATGTATGACTCATTTTTCTTGAATGGAAGAAAATGCTCTCCAGTGATTTCCAACAAAGTGATGTACCAGAGAGACTATCAAGCATATGCTCAACAATCCTTTTCTTATCTTTACGGAGAAGCTCGGTCAGTTGTTTAGAATATGATGCTTAACAAGAAAGGTCTAGGTCATTATTCTTAAATGCATGAAATTTGCTCTGCCTCAGCCAGCTCATCTCGGCACCATTAATCCTTGAAGCAGCCCCCACCCGCACCCCGTTCCAGGGGAAATTCACACTTTGATCCCTTGTATGCCTACAGGAATAAGAATTGATTCCCTCAATAACCCCTCTGGGGTCCCACAGAGGAGGTGGGTTGAATCTCCCTCCCTGCCCCGAGCAGAGCCCGGACAGCCGAAGACCTCCGGAACCTAGCCACAGCAATGCTCAAGGCCACTCTCTAGACTCTTGGACTAACCTTATGCATGAAGGAACCAGCAGAAGAACCCATGTGTGTGGGATCCAGGGCTGAGATCTCCAAGCCTGCTCAGATCGGGACTGGGCCTCTTCCACCCAGATCCCTCATTTTCCAGTAGCTAGGCAGTCATACCCAGAAACTGCCCCGGGATCAATAGCCAACATCCAGAGACTATAAAACCAAGCTCCTGGAAGCAACATCTTATAGCCTAGTTTTTCCTCTCGGAGAACCTGGCAAGCTACCAAGAAATTCCTGCCCGCACAGGAGAGCCTGGCAAGATTGCTGTGACGTAATAATATGCCAAATACAGTAACAATGATGGGTCTCATTCTCCTGACCCTGAAAGAACCTCTAATATGGCACCATTGGGAAGGATGAATAAAGAGAAGCTGCTAAAATCTCAGGGCTAGGACAAATGGAGACATTAGTGGGCCTGCTTGAGCAAATCGATGATCAACGGGGTGATAGTGATAGTGAATAATCCCCCAGATATAGTACACAGGGGGTGTTTTTAATTGCTGAAAAAGGAAGAGTCCTAGAAACTGAGAACCTCTGTCAATCTCTCAACATACCTTCACCAGTAACTCTTGCCTGGCTGTGCCCCAGATGATTTCCTTGGATTAAGTACTCAACTTCCTAAACTGGGAACTGAATAATACCAGTAACCAGCAGTTCTTCCTTCCCAAATGTCATCATTTGTCTTCATTATAGGTTGTACCAAACATTCCTGCCTTTTCCTTTGATAAAATATCCTCCTGATGTTCTAGATTTTTTCCCTATTTCTGGACATATTTAATCCCCTCCTGGGCTGCCCAGAAATTTAAGAGTAATAGAATTCCACTAAAACAGCCAAGGGTGGTTTGAATCTTTCTCAATAAGTTATAGTATCTTTTGATGTGTATTGGACTGGAGCGATAGCACAGCAGGTAGGGCATTTACTTTGCATGTGGCCAATCTGGGTTCAATTCTTCCGCCCCTCTTGGAGAGCCCAACAAGCTACCGAGAGTATCCTGCCCACATGGCAAAGCCTGGCAAGCTACCCGTGGCGTATTTGATGTGCCCAAAACAGTAACAGTCTCACAATGGAGACGTTACTGATGCCCTCTTGAGCAAATCAATAAACAACAGGATGACAGTGCTGCAGTGCTCCTTATTCCCTGAGATATGTCTCACATATGTGACCCTTGTTATACTTAAATTTTCTTCATCCTCTCTATCTTATTCTGAAAAACTCAATTTACATCCTTCAAATGGCAATTGAAAGTTTACCTTCTTAACGAACCGACTTTGATTCTTCCAGGTAAAATTCAGTTGTTCTTTATGCTGTGCTTCCAGACCTTATCTCACCCTCTTAGCAAAGCAATCCCAGTGTTTAGGCAGCATACAGCGTCTCTGGCTTCTTCATAGACCCAACACTTTGTATGGTCCACTAATAAACTCTGAGTAAGGATGCTTTATTCATACCTTCAGTCTTCTCTACAGTAAATACACCAATATATTCCCAGTGTTTTTTTTCTTATATAACTGCTAATTTAAGAGAAGAGAAATAAACATGAATATAAGTCAAACTGCATTTTGGTGGCAGTAACCCTAAGAATTTTATCTGTTTTAGGAAAACAGATGGTGAGGTTGGCATTCAAGGAGCTCAAACTATACCTATCACAATGTCTGCTAAGGGACGTGTCAATAAATGCTTGTTGTGGCTTCTATGTCAACTAGACTTGGAGAGCATTTATATCAAGCCTGGAGAGGGATTACTTGAGTCCAGCTGATGATAAACTGAAAATTTACATGAGAAATCAGCTCTGAATGTTGTCCAGCACATGAACAAATCCCATCAAAACCTTAATTCCTACAACAAACAGTCCTGGAAAATGTTCATAGATGTGTAGCAACATACCACCAGCAGTGTATTTTATAAAACACTGTAAATGCTCACATAGACAATAATTCTAAAGCATATTACTTTCTTATGTACCTGGCAGGAAATGTAAAATGTAAATTACATAAATTTACTTATCTAGTGAAATCATATAACCTAGACATAGACAGAACTTTAGGTGTTAAAAAGTTGCCAACTATAGAGATTTTTATTCTGTTCTTAATTCCTAGTAATTTTTAATGTAGCTGTAAATAATAATTTTTATAAAGGATAATATATATTGTTTTATCTATAAAATAAATTAATTTCAATGTGTTAAATGATATAGCATAGATATATAGATATAGATATACTCATATATGTTCTACTTAAGGTTGGAGGTCAACTCTTTTATTACTTTAAAAATAATAAATTCCTTACAATTTTTAATAAATCACTAGCTTGAGAAGAAAACTAGAAAACAGATTTTAGATAGTTGTGTACTTCATTATAAAGTTCTCTTTGCATAAACTAATTTTTACATTGCTATGGTTTAGCTCACAAAGGTTTTTCTTATTTCTTTTCTTTTCTTTTCTTTCTTTTTTTTCCCTTAATGCCGTCAATGTGCAGGCCTTATTCCTGGCTCTGCACTAAGAAATTACCCCTGGTGGTGTTCAGAGAACCATTTGGGATGCTGGGAATCGAACCCGGGTCAGCCACGTGCAAGGCAAATGCCTTACCTGTTGTGCTATCGCTCCAGCTCCACCAAAGGTTTTTCTTGAGTAGAATTTGAATTAAATCATTATACTTTCACCTACATATTAATAAACATGTATACATTGCCAAGACTATTTTTTCACTGTAAATGTGGCACAATAATTTTATAGTATTCTAATTATTTCATGACATGGTATATATAAACTTAAAACATTTCATGATAATATGGATTCAATAATTATCATCATCATTTATAAATATCTATCTTTCACACAGAATCAATGCATAGCATCGTTTTCACTCCAACCCCATAAAAAAATGGGAAGAAGAAATGAACAGAAGTTTCCTCAAAAAAGAAACACAAATGACCGAGAGGCATATAAAAAAAGATGTTCTACATTGCCAATCATCAGGGAGATGCAAGTCAAAACAACAATGAGATATTATCTCATGCCACAGAGACTAGCTCACATCAAAAAGAACAAGAACAACCAGTGCTGGTGCGGATATGGGGAGAAAGGGACTTTCTTTCATTGTTGGGATTGCGGACTGGTCCAGCATTTTTGGAAAACAATGTGGGCATTCCTTAAAAAACTAGAAATTTGGCTTCCATATGACCCCGCAATACCACTTCTAGGAATATATCTCGAGGGTGCAAAAAAGCACAGTAGAAATGACATCTGCACCTGTATATTCTCTACAGCATTGTTCACAATAGCCAGAATCTGGAAATAAGCTGAGTGTTTTTTTCGTTCAGTGAAACCACTAAGAACAGATGACTGGTTAAAGAAGCTATGGTAAATCTACACAATGGAATACTAAGCAGCTCTTTGGAAAGATGGAGTCATAAAATTTACTTATAATTCCTCTGCCCCTCTCAGAGAGCCCGGCAAGCTACCAAGAGTATGGAGTCCTCACAGCAGAGTCTGGCAAGCTACCCGTGCGTATTGGATATGCCAAAAACAGTAATAATAAGTTTCTCAATGAGAGGTGTTACTGGTGCCCGCTCGAACAAATCGATGAGGCTCCCGACCATCACCCTGCTAAAGAACCCAATGGTCCTTCACTGGACAGTTCACTCAGTGTTCATGCAAATACCGCACTTGGACATCCCAAACCATATATGTACAGCATAACAACTGCATGTGTATTGTTTCAAGGAATTTTTATTTCTTTTCAATATAGCCCTTGATAGTTTACAATATAAAGTAGCACTGTCATCCGTTGTTCATCGATTTGCTCGAGCGGGCACCAGTCACGTCTCCACTTCGAGAATTGGTGTTACTGTTTTTGGCATATTGAATATGCCACTGGTAGCTTGCCAGGCTCTGCTGTGTAGACGGGATACTCTTGGTAGCTTGCCGGGCTGTCTGAGAGGGACGGAGGAATCGAACCCAGGTCGGTCACGTGCAAGGCAAATGCCCTACTGGAGTGCTATCACTCCAATCCGATAATATAAAGTTCATAAAATTAAGTTTCTCATTTTAAATTGTGTTTAATATAATGCCGAAGTAAAAGTGAAATAAAGTGAAACTGAAAAGAGGGTTATATTCACCTCTAATATAAAATAATTTATGAGTTTATAAATTTATAAATTTTATACTTTATTCGGTGACTTGAGAAAGTCAAAAATCACCTGCATGTCTTTGAATGCCTTATTAGGCAATAGTGTGCTATTTAGGGAAACTATTTAAGAGTAAAACTGTAGAAATTATTCTCTGTGAAATATAATATACAAGGAAATATTTTTAATGAATCATTGTGAGAATCAGTTACAGACTTACAAACTTTCTTGATTATGTTTCAACTGTACAATCCTCAAACACCATCCCTCCACCAGTGCCCACTCTACACCACCAATGTTCCCAGTATCCCTCCCGCCACCCCCACCCCCGCTTTTTCACCCTCTTCCTCTGTGGCAGGAACAGGAAATATTCTTTAAAATAGCTTCAGCCCTTATAATATCTGGTGTCATGAAATATACAAAATGTCATGCCTCAAACTCATAGTGGAAAAAAGAATGGGTGTCCTCAAGATGACTGGATCCCCAGTTTGTGGAATATTCAAGATTAATACATTTACACTCTAATGTTCATAGTAATCTAATTTGTGGCTACTTTGCCACTTCATATCCCCTTGTTCCTTTATTAATAAAATGCAATTTAAACCATTTTAAACAGTACACAAAATTATGTTTGAGTGAAGTTTGTGTAGTTTTACCTCTCTAAATCCCTAAAATAACTTGATGCATTCTTTGGAACAAATGTATCACACCCTATTTTAATTAGAATATACCAAAATGAAACATAAAATTTCTGAAGATAACAAGTTCCATAATTTAATTCTAGAAAAAGTATATATATATATATATACACACATATATATGTGTGTTGTGTGTATGTATGAATATATATGTATATTAGAGCATATTTTGCATTAATTTACTGTGTAGGAAAGCAAATTATTTTTAAAAGTAGGTTAAACTGTTGGGCCGTAGAGAGGATAACTACAGTGGATAAGAAGTTTGCCATGAATGCAGCTGACCCCAGTTCAATTCCTAGTGGAACATAAGGAAGGGAAACTGTATATACTGGTAGAGAGAAGTGAGTACTGGTGACATGATTGGTCTTGGAACATGGTATTTGTGAAACTCAATCATGATAGTTTTGTAGCTCACAATTAATCAATAAAAAAATTGAAAAGAAGCACAGATGCTTCTCAAAGCCCACAGACGCAATCCCTAAGCTCAGAGTCGAGCGTGACCATCCTCCCAACAAGAAAAAAAATAAAGTCTCTAGTTATGTGACAAATATAAATAAAAACTAAGTATTGAATATCAAATAAAATATTTGAAAATTACAAATAATTTTAATTTGTAATTTTAATTGGCTTAGAATTATCAGTATAGGTGAGTATTTTTTTTGAGGTTTTGAAGTAATCATTATTTTATTTTATTTTATTTTATTTTTTTTATTGAGTCACCATGTGGAAAGTTACAAAGTTTTCAGGTTTAAATCTCAGTTATACAATGCTCGAATACCCATCCCTTCACCAGTGCTCATATTCCACCACCAAGAATCCCAGTATAGCTCCACCCCGCCCCCTCACACCCCAAAACCCCCCACGCCCCTACCCCTCCACCCTAAGCCCCCCCCGCCTGTGTAACTAATAAATGTCACTTTACTTTCACTTTGACTGCATACAATATTTCAACAAAACTCACTATTATTGTTTGGAGAGTCTCTAAACAATAAAATAGGTGAGTATTTTAGATGCACTAATCAGAGAAAGAAGTATGGCATGCAAACAGAAAGCAATGTTAGCTACCCATAGAGGCTGTAGGCAAAGAGAAAAGGAAGCATCAAGACATTGCCATAGTCAGATTAACAAAATATTAGTGTGTTCAAACGGAAATAAATTACAGAGGAGAATGGAAGATAGTGAAATCACTTGATAACTTGGGGTCACTTTTTGTGTAGTAATCAATTTTGACACTTAGAATGCCTTTGAGTAACATTTTTAATTTTTGTGTAAAAGGACTGGAATGATAGCACACCAGGTAGGGCATTTGCCTTGCACGTGGCCGACCTGGGTTCGATTCCTCCGTCCCTCTCGGAAAGCCCAGCAAGCTACCAAGAGTATCTCGACTGCACAGCAGAGCCTGGCAAGCTACCAGTGGTGTATTCAATATGCCAAAAACAGTAACAAAGAGTCTCACAATGGAGACATTACTGATTCCCGCTTGAGCAAATCGATGGACAACGAGATGACAGTGCTACAGTGCTATGGTCCGTATTTTAGTTGACTTTTAGAATACCTTTTAGTACCATTTTTAATTGTTGTTTTAAAAGGATAGTCCATATTTCAGTTGTTCAAGTTGTGACTACACTCTCCTCTCATACCTAGGGAAAATCTTGACAACAATGAATATGATAACATGCTTCAGAGATGCAATAAAAAAAATGTATTGCAGACATAATAGTATAACTTTGAAGGTGTTCCCATGGAATTAGCAAAATAAACATAAAATAATCAAAAGTGTCATGGTTGTAGTAAAGTTAATATATCACATGGAAGATTTTTTTAGGTTATAAGAAAGTTGCAGATAGACATAGACCAAGATTCAGCATTTCCAGCAACAAGTTTATGACATAGAGAAAACTAGCATGTGATACTTTTGAAAAATGTTAACATGATATTACTATCTCAAAATACTGAACACAATCTAGAGAGCAATCAGTCATGGAATAAACACATGGTGGAATATTTTCATGGCAAAATTCTAGAATAATACTAAGCAGGAAATATAAATAACAAAATATTATCTAAGAAATGTCAGAAGAAATACATGTTATTATAAATGAATTGTGCCTCTGCAGATTTCTATGATTAGCTTTCCATATATATTTGTGAATGGGTTCTCTAAGGAATGAATAAGGTTAAATGAAGCTTATGGGAAGGAAACAGATCCAAGAGCATTGGGTCCTGATAAGAGGAAGAGGAGACCCCACAAGAAGGATCTGCCCAGGGACTAAAAGTGATGTAGAGATTGAGCAATGAAGCCTGAAAATCAGGAAGAGAAGTCTCACCAGAACTTGGTACTCTGGTAATGGATTTCCAGTCTCTAAGAAAGATATCTGTTATTTAATCTACCCAGTCAAATTAAAAAGTACATTTTAATTTGGACATCTAATAATTTTTCATGCCATATTTTGTCATCTATGCACATGTGAAAAGATTAAACATACCAACAAAAATCTAGACAATACTCTCACTAATTGTATAACTAAGATTTGTAATTTGGTAAAGAATTAAAACATAAAACATTTTATTTAGGTAATTTATTAAAATCATCCATAACATGTGAAATATAATTTCTGCTTCCCATTCCTCTATTGATGCAATCACACACACACACACACACACACACACACACACACACACCTCCTGACTCTGGTTCACAAATGTTTTGCTGTGGTGTGCTATAGTGTTCAATGGGAGTTGGACTCCCTTATTTTCAATGCTGTCATTGGTCACACTCTTTAGTCATAGTTCTCATTTCCATTATGATTGTCCTGCTTGCTTGCTCCCTGGTGGGTCACGTTCCTAGCCACAGTTCTCACTAAACATCATTTTAGTTGTGGTTTTTTTTAGTGTCACACTTTAGTTGTGATGGTCACACACATCTGACTTTGATGCAGCAGAAATTGCTTGTGGCGCCAAAAAAATTGCTTGTGCTGAAAAAAAGGGGGGTTCCTAAGATCACATTGGGCATATTGAGTGTCACCAAGTACTGAACTCACAACTTCACACAGGTAAGACAAGTGTTTTGGACATTGAGCAACCTCTTGATCCTCATATGTGAAATTTCTTAAACGATTGGATGATACTGGATAGCTAGAGATGTTAATCAGGAGAAATACAAGAGTTATACAATACAATAATACAAGAAAAAACACAACAAGTCATCCATTTGATGTAGGGCCACCACACTCTGATGAATGATGCTGAACTATGCAACCATCCAAATCCTAATGGTCTAAAATGTTTTCCTCAATACCAAAGAAATTTCATGAATCAGCTCACCAGAGCTATTATACTGATCCAAACCCCGGGTGCAGATGGGGAGAGCTGCCAGGGCTCTCCCTCAGCTATATCTGGGAGATCTTTACACCTTGCTAAATAAAGTTGAGGAAAATTTATGATTTTGTTGAGTTAGGATTCTGGGTAGAGATATTTCAATGCTGCAATTCAAATGGACTTCATGGTTTTAGGAGACAGAAAACTTAACAAGTAGCTTGTCATAGTGTTCCATAATTACCAGAGGCAAAATTGTAACAACCTTTATAGCAAGCTCTGCCACACATAATGCTTTGACTTGGCATTACTTTTGAGCATAAACAACTATCTTCCTTGATGTCCATAGCTGAAAAAACAACTCTCCAAATGAGACAGAGTGAGAATTTAAGTGAAACGTCACAACTTTCTTGAATTCACAGAACAGTTTATTAACAATTATCATATTCTTGAATTAAAATATTCCTCTAATGACATCACAAATAAATACATAAAATATCTCCAGATTTTCTCCAATACATTCTGCCATATTTGCCACTGGATAGTTGCCTTGAATTGATATACATTGGGGAAAAAAAAAACAAAAATGTCTTGCTGAGGATCAAACAAATGTCTTGCTGAAATATACTGAGTAGTACATCTGTATTTGATTCTCCCTCAATATAGGGTTTCTAGAAATCATATAATCAATTGGCATAATTATTATAAAGTTATTATGGAAGGAATAGTGTACTTCATTCTCTTTAAAATGCAATAAATAAAAGTAGTAGCATGTTGTTGGAAAAATAAAAAACTAAATGCCATCATCAAAGTCTCTAAGGATGTAATGATAATATAAAGTAGTGATTTTTATGACAGCAAACTTGTCTCACAAATTTAACCCAGTCACAGAGACAGATGGGTCTTTGAAAATGACACAATTATGACAAACTTAATTAGGTAGGATAATCTGATACCAGCTGCAATCCCAGATGTGAATGAGGTAATCACTAGAGTAGAAAGAAGCAGATAAAAGTTTATTTTCCCACTGAAACAAAGTTTCATTAGTATATCTTGCTCTCATATGATGTAAATATATCCTGAAGTTACAATATGTACTAATTTCTGGTCAATTGCTAATAGAATGCTTCAATTTTTTAGAAGTTGGAAGGACCAAAATTGAAACTCGGAAAAAAAAATAACAATTCGAAGGACTTTTTGAGGAAGATATGAAAAACTATGTTGCACAGAAAAGGGAGAAAAATGTGGGAATATTTTTCCAAAAATTAACATTTTTCTAAGAATTTCAAAATAAATTATTAATATTTAGCTATTCCAAAAGACCCAATTAAAGAGTTTAATGTGATTGTATTTTGCCATCTAATTGCTTATTTACTGAGTATATATGTGTGTATATGCGTATATATGTATATATATGTATGTACATGCACATATATGTATATATATGTATATGCAATGCCTGTTGAGAGAAAACCATATCCTTAGTATCTGTTTTCACTTTTTTGCATGTTGTAGCAGAGATTTGCGGCCACACCCTACCCTGAAAACTATATTTTTAGGAACCTCTTATAGTTGACTTTCAAATACGACAGTCAGTGAAAAATAGTTGAGGGCCTCTATAGGACAGGGGAAAAGAGGGGAGGAAAAAAAGCATTTATTGTTTTCTCTCTCAACTCCAGGTGGAATATAGTCTAGTACAGTAATCTCATCTTGCCAAGAAACTTCTACAATTGGAGTACAGCTCCAAAGTATATGGTTTTATAGAAAGAATTATATATATGAAAGAATCACATAAAATTGCTCAAACTAAGCTATTGTTTTAGGTTGGAAGCCATTCTAAAAGGGTCACATTAAAGAGTTTAATGTGATTGTATTTTACCATCTAATTGCTTATTTACTGAGTATATATATGTATATATACATATATATATATATATATATATATAGCACATAGACTCATTATCCCTAAAAAACAGTGTGACATCCAATCTATTTTGTTGATGTCTGATAAATGATGCAGGGCATAGAAGCAGAGTTTTTCATAGAAGTAATAAAGAAAACATAACCAACAATATCTGGATGGTTTCCCTAAGCTGAGCATACTTGAGACCTTAAAATTTCCCCAGGATATGAATGGTTTCATGTTCTAATAGAAATAATTGGAAATAATGCTTCTGCAAATAAGATCAGAGAACCCAAGTTTCTCTGTCATGTTTTGTTAAGGTTCCAATATGTTAAAACAACATATTGTGCTCACTTCGGCAGTACATATACTAAAATTCGAATGATACAGAGATTAGCATAGCTCCTTCTCAAGAATGACATGTAAATTCATGAAGCGCTCTATATTTTAAAAAATATATTACTTTCAGGTAGAAAAAATGAAATCCAAACCTATGAAGACTTTAATCATAATATTGCTTTAAGTTCTAATTTAATCTACTTTGTCAAATCTATTTTTACAAATCTACTACTGTCAAAGAGGTCCTTTAAGATATGGGAATGTGAATGATTTTAAATAATTGTTTTACATTCTTAAAAAATGAATAATATGATAAATAATTATTCCAAGAGAAAAGGACTTTGACTTGGAAGCAAATATGTCATACTTTGAATTCAAGATAAGTTAATAATTGAATAAATTTAATATCTATTCCACAAAATCCTTCAGATTTGAAAGACTATAGATATGATGCACAATTAATTCAAGAAAACTCTTTGCACATAGTTGGCCTTCCTAAAATAATGGCTAATAATATTTTTCTGAGTAATTGGTGGTAATAAATAGAGAAATCAACAGAATGAGCTGAGAATTCTAAGACCTCCCTAGAAGACTCAGCTCCACACCCATCTTGCTGAAATTGTGTTGACCCAGAGACTGTCCTTGAATTTTCAAAACCTGATTTACCAACACAACAAGAGTGCATCTATTTCTTTAGGATAGGCTGAAGTACAAAGCTCACAAGAATGAGCTATCAAATCTGAAAGCTTAATAAACTCATTTAAGGTGATGATGATGGTACTTCTGAAGCTTGTATCCTCGGCAGTGTTTTTTACATTTAAAGAAACAACTTTGTGGCAACTCAAAACAAGAAGTTCCTATGTTCAACTTGAATGCGTTTTAATTTCACATGGAGGACACTCAGGAAAGCAATGGTTCCATTTTCTTCCTTTTCTCTCTTTTCTTCCCTTGGTTGATGTTGCACAATGGCTGAGGATAGCACACTCACGTGGTTATGGTGCTCACACATCTAGTTGTGATCTTCAAGGGAGTCACACTCCTTTATTTTGCTGCTCATACATATTTTTGTTATGCTACTTGTAGAGGGTCACTTATGTATCCTCACACATGTGGTCATTAGGGATTATGCTACTTCCTGCAATATACACATATCTCTTTGCTTGCTTAGTGTTGCACTCTTTTGCTGCAATGAGACAGCGTATTTGGCTGCATTAAAGATAAAAATTATTTGCAGCTCTAGGGAACTCAAGACAGCAGAGCTACCAGGCATTAATAACAGAGCTGACAAGATCACACTCTGCCCATTAGGTGGTACTTAGAAATCAGCTTGTGGTCTCACACATGCAAGAAAAGCACTTTTAGACACTGATCTCTCCTCAGCCCCTATTATTAGTCTCAAGTTTAATGGCTGCTTGAACAGTGAGTCATTGCAGCAGTGTTGAACTCTCTCCAAGTCCTGCTTTATACCATTATAAATCAATAATGTGTTGATTGTCAATACAACCGCAGTCACTCTCAATGACAGTTGCTCCATCATCTGATAAATAGAAATAGACTATTTTTCTCTAAAATTATAATTTATAGGCCAGGGAAAAGGTTCAGTGACAGAGTGGATGCCTCTTCTGTATAAGGCGTTGAGTCTAATGCCCTGTACCGTCCCAGTTATGAATACTGTTCATAGCAAGCTATGCAAAATAAATTATTTAGCATCTACCTATGGGGCAGGCTTGGATGGTGGTGGAAAAATTGGAAATAATGGTGGTGGAAGGTGCAATGGTGGTTGAATTAGTGTTGAAATGTTAAATGTAAATAACTATTGTGAACAACTTTATGAAAAAAATTATTTTTTTAAAAAAAGAGTAATGTGGGGTTCATGCCTGCTTGTCAGCTTAATCAGTGGCTGAACAAATAGCAGTACTCCTACATTAAAAATAAAAAACAATGAGAACAATCACAACAAAGTGTGTGTGTGAGTATTAGTGTGTGTATGTATGTGTGTGTGTGTTTATATGTGTAAAGGCTGAGTGCTCAACCCAAAGTTCAGGTAACATTTACACAGGTTTCATCCTGAGACTGGGGAATGTTCTAGACTTGTGGCTTGGGAGAGGAGTAAACAAGTTTCACTGGACAAGGTGATTCAGTACAGAGAAATAATAAGAGCAGAATTAGAAATTAAGTTTACCTGATATAGTAATGAGCACAAAGAGAGGAGAGGAACCAGACCAGACCTCCCTTCACAGGAATGAGACCTTTACTTATTAAAATGGATAAAAACCTCATAAAGCAGATACAGGAATCAGGCTTTCCTTCACAGCCACGAGGGGGTTAATCCAGAGCACAGAACCTGGAAAAGCCTCTGAGCAGCACCTGGCATGGCTCCTAAACCAAAATAAATAGGTGAAGTCCACACCCTCTTCCAAGTTTCCCAGATCAGTTATCTGTTCTCCGAATAGAGTTTCCAGAGCAGACAGTAATAGCATCATTGTTTTGTGCAGAAAATCTGAGAGAGAGAGAAAGAAAACATATTCCAGAGAGAACATGGTCTTTGGAGACATAGAGACTCAGCAAAAGCAAAAGAATTTTATACCCTGAATTGGAATACAGGAGACTCCCAGGTATGAAGTGTGTCTACAAAGAGAAACAAGCAGCTGTGCACCCATGGTAGACAGGTGTGACTTCCAGACAAGATAAATCACATCCTGTTCTTTTCCACTTTTGTCCAAAAGTTGATTTTTTACAAATTTTCCCAATGCCCTAGATAAGGGATGGGTTTCCATTGCTAGGATATTGGCAAGGAAGGACTACTGAACAGACTGTAATAGTTCTTGCTGGGTCTTTGATGGGTTCTTGAAGAGTTCGAGCTGGAATCACCAGGGACTTTTTTTCCAAATCACATTTTGGTTTTGACTGTTTTAAGATATGCCTTGAATTTTTCAAACCTTTTTTTTTTCCTCCCCTGTCCCCAACCCTCACTATCAACTCAACTGTTTCAGGAATATTTCTAATAAATAAAAAGTCTGAATCGTTGGTAATATGATTGAAAGATGATCTGATATTATGCTTTTCTGTTCTGCATATCTGACTCATAAATATGTTTGATCCGCACTGGGTAATCCAATTGGTTCAATCTCCTTTAACTCATCTAGAGAAAAGCTTATGCATTCATCAGCAACATTTGTTTCTCGGACAATCTTCACACTCTGCTCTCTATGTCATAGCAACACTTCTCCAAAATGATACCTTTCCTCAGTTATGATAATCATTAATTATGCTACCACAAGGCTGCCAGTTAAGAAGTCACTATGTCAATGTACAATGTTCTACATGTTTGTAATCTTGTTATTGAATACAAATTCAGATGCTGACAGCTTGAACGCAATCAGAGAAAAGAATTGCCAGAAAATCACTTTCATTCAGGGACTAGTAATGAGAGGATGGCAGAGTCATGTTACCCTAGAAAACAAAATTTCATCTAATTAGGGGTTTTTATAGGTGAAGAATGGGGATAAAGTGGTAGGCTGCAGACCAGAAGAAGTCATAATAAACAATATAATCTCATGGCTCAGTTCTCTGAGACTATTCCATTTTAGCTACAAACCTAAAGTAAGGACTACACTTTTTTATTTTGCTTTTTGGGTCACACCCGGCGATGCACAGGGGTTACTCCTGGCTCTGCACTCAGGAATTACTCCTGGTGGTGCTCAGGGGACCATATGGGATGCTGGGATTCGAACCCGGGTTGGCTGCATGCAAGGCAAACGCCCTACCCACTGTGCTATCACTCCAGCCCCAGGACTATACTTTTTGAGAATGGGTAAACTGAGGACAAACAGATTTTGGAGCCAAAGACAGTTATCTTTGTCTAGTATTTATCTTTTTCCTGGTTTCACTTTAATCTTTATGTTGATCACCACAGTTAAACTTCCTAATATTATTTACTTGATATCAACTTCAGAAGCTTATTTCTTCTAATTCCTGAAGGTAGAAATAGTTGCAAAATGTGGTTCAAATGTGTTACTTTTATTTACCATTATTACTTGATCTGCAACAACACAACACATTAATTATTATTCTTATACTCCCATGCTTTCTGGAACTATAATTTTATTTTATTTTGATATTTTCTCAGTTCTAAATAAAATGAATTCATGGACTCACTTTGTACATTAAAGACACTTACAATATGTATGCTCTGTTCAGAGTTGAAATTAACAGTTTTAAATAGTATAGTTACCGGAGTGCTTAGTATATTGGTAGCAAGTAATATTAAATAACTTTGTTATGTACAATTTACAAATATTTTTTGCAAACCATGAAAATTATATAAGCATATTAGCTTGATCACTTTGTTAATGTTACTTTTAAGAATCAAATTTAAAAATTGATGAGCAACGGGATGACAGAGATAGAGTGATATGGTGATAATTGTACTAATACAAATTTTGCCCTTGAGTTCAATTTTTTTTAACTTTTTTAAAGAACAGTTGCACAATAAAATAGAAATATAATATGATTCTGTATATTCTGTATTGTATACTCAGTCAGTTTTGAAGATGTAAAAAAAAACCTTATATAGTCAATTTTAGCCCTCGTGGAAATGGACACACCAATCTTCGCTCAGCACTAATGCTCACCATCTAGAAGACCTAGTCTATTAGTAGTGGTTCTATCTACAGTCTTTAAAATCAATACAAGCAAGACATTTACCCCCAAATCTAAATAAATATGTTTTCACTAAAATTATAGGAGAGCTTTTAAGTTGTGCAAAAGATCACTGGACTGTAGAGATTATTTTTAACACTAATAAAATTAATCTACATGAAAATGTGTCATATTTAAAATTCTTTCTCTATACATTAAAGTATTTAATGTATTTCTTTAACCAGTCATCTGTTTTTGGGTACTGAGGTTTATTCCAGATTTTGGCTATTGTAAACAGTGTGCAGTAAAGAAGGCACCATCATTATTAACAGAAAAGAGGAGCAGAAATATAGCTTTAAAAAGTCAGAAAAAATGATAAAGACTCCTATTTTTGTTTGTTTTTTCCTGAAGTCACTGTCACTGTCACTCTCATTCTGTTACTCATCGATTTGCTCAAGTGGGCACCAGTAACATCTCCATTTTGAGACTTCTTGTTGCTGTTTTTGGCATATCGAATACACCATGGGTAACTTGCCAGGCTCTGCCGTGCAGGTGAGATACTCTCGGTAGCTTGCTGGGCTCTCCAAGAGGGGCAGAGAAATCGAACTCGGGTCAGCTGCATGCAAGGCAAACGCCCTACCTGCTGTGCTATCACTCAGCCCTTACCTGAAGTAATAGTGCAAATTTTGTATATATTTGAATTGACTTTTATTTTTATTTTTTAATTTTTTTGCTTTTTGGGTCACACCTGGCGATGCACAGATGTTATTCCTGGCTCATGCACTCAGGAATTACTCCTGGCGGTGCTCGGGGAACCATATGGGATGCTGGGAATCAAACCCAGGTCGGCCCCATGCAAGGCAAATGCCCTACCCACTGTGCTATTGCTCCAGCCCCTTGAATTGATTTTTATCCAAGATTTACCTTAAATACATTATGTCTACCTGTTTTCGAATGTAAACTATTGCTATAATTCTTGCAGGTCTAGTCATTTAGTGTAAAATTTTCTTATTTCCCATTTGTTTCATTATGAAGAGTGGTTTGTTAATCCCCTACCAAATGAATATCTAATTCTAGATAAACACAGTGCCAACAATGTCTTTCTTCATTCTATCTTAACATTGAAAAGTACAATATTGAATAAATGGGTTCGAACCAATAATTTCAAATTTTTTGATAAGAAACATTGGGACACTTATTTTAAATTGGGACACTTATTTTAAATGTGTTTCCTCAAAAATTGGTAGGATTTAATTAAAAATGAATATTTAAGAACAGAATTCTGACTTGAATTGTCCATAGACCAGATGGAAGAAGTCTTAAAGTGGACTTCATTAATAACAAAAATCATTATCTCTTAATTATCATGGTTGCCTATTAAAGTTAAGATAAACTCATTCAGAGTTTCAGTTATTTCAAGTTCTTGGTCTGCTGTTTTGGGTTTTTCTGTTTGTTTTAAAAGTCTCATGCAGTGCTACCGGAACATACTTCCAGTTCAGTGCTCAGATGGGCCACATTGTTCTTAGATGTGGTACTTGTAATGGAAGTCAGAGCTCCTGCAAGCAAAACATTTGCTCAGTCATCTGTGTCCGAGCCAGGCTTGGGGGACAATATACTATGCAAGAGATCAAACCTGGGTCAGCTAGGTGCAAGACAAACATCTTGGGTGCTGTACTGTCTCTCTGGCCCACAATTGATTGGTTACTATAAATTTGAATTTATAATTATTGTTATGATTCTATTTAATTTGATCTATTTTTTTAAATTGTTGGGCAAAATTATTATTTTTTTTTAGTTTACACCACTGTATAAGCTGCAAGAGTGCTTCTACACCTGTTTGAAAAAAAGTTGTGAAGGAGCTGGAGTGATAGTACAGCAGGCAGGGCATTTGCCTTGCACTCGGCCGACCCGGGTTCAATTCCCAGCATCCCATATGGTCCCCTGAGCACTGCCAGGAGTAATTCCTGAGTGCAAAGCCAGGAGCAATCCCTGTGCATTGCCGGGTGTGACCCAAAAAAGAAAAAAAAGTTGTCAACCATGCAGATATCGTTAAGTGCAAATATTCCCCACCTTGTACAATTTAATGCCCTTCACGCACTGTGACCTAAATCCACCGCTCTGGCAATGTCAATTTTGCAGTGTAACTGCAAGAGTTAGCCTTGTATTGCTTTCATATGTTTATTCGGTAAACTATTGAGCCTTGATTTTATCACCTCAAACATTTGATTCCCTTGCCAGCACTACATAACCTACAGATTTGATGAATGTCCCTTCATCCAATTCATTGATGGAAATGTACGAAGCTAAAGAGAGACTCTTTCTACGTGCGGACAAGATACCTCCGTCCAAGGTTACAGTCATTTATTAAGCAAAACAAGAAGGAGCAGAGGGTGCTGTACTTGTTTTCAGTCGAGTATTCTAGTCCTTAAAACAAGCATTTCTTTGTCTTATCTATAATTGTGTCCCATCCAAAAGAATTTATCAACTGTTTCACAGGAATTCTAATAAACCTTGACTACGGCATTTCTCAAATCACAGATTTAGCAAAGATTGTTGTGATGGATATTTATTGGATTATTTATTGGACTTTTAGGCTCCAAAAATGACTCATTTTGCTTATTACCACTCTCTGAGAAGGACTTTTTATCTCACGCAAACAAGGACACAGAGGTTTAGGTAAGTTTTCAAGGTACATGATGTCACAAAAAGTAAAGGCGAGAGGGTGAAGTACATTTTTTTATCACTTACTAGCCCTGTGCCATTAAGAACAAGCTAAATCTCCGTAGTATACGAAGAGCATACATACATATTCTGCTCTGAGTAATCCTATATGCCCTGGAAATCTGTAACATAATTAATACAACAGAGAACCAAACAAACACACTTAAGGTAAGACAGATATTTATCTGTCACTTAAAAATTTCAGACAGGCAGTCCAGAGTAACGTGGTTATATGGTTCTGCACAGCTTTCAAGAGACACAGGTTGTTTCAAAGGTGTTTCTATACCATGCAGGACCTCTAATTTAAAGCTCAGTTCATTATTTATTACGAACCAAGCAACAATCCACAGTCCAGGCATCATAAAAGATGATGGAAAAAAACGAATGAAAAATGCATTTTGTTTGAGGAAAGAATTCTGACAGCTGCTACAGCCATTTCCTCAAGTATCTCATGGTCATATGATCAGATCTCTGCCAAGGAAGCTAGAATGTGTGTTTTTAAATTTGGTGTGGCCATGTGCCTCAGTTAAAAATGTGGTATTCTTTTGCTCTGGCATTTCAAATGCTCTGGCATTTGAAAATCTCTGTTCTAAACACTATAAATGTAAAATAAACTGGTTTTTGATAGACTTGTTTAATTGAATTTCTACTGTTACATAAAATTTGGGACTGGAGCAATACCACAGCAGGTAGGGCATTAGCCTTGTACGCAGCCGACCCGAATTTGATTCCTCTATCCCTCTCAGAGAGCCCGGTAAGCTACCGAGAGTATCCTGCCACACGGCAGAGCCTGGCAAGCTACCCGAGAAGTATTTGATATGCCAAAAACAATAATAAGTCTAACAATGGAGACGTTACCGGTGCCCACTTGAGCAAATCAATGAGCAATGAGATTACAGTGCTACATCACTGTCTGTATCACTATCATCCCATTGTTCATTGATTTGCTAGCTCGAGCACCAGTAACGTCTCCATTGTGAGACTTGTCACTTTTTTGGCATATCGAATACACCACAGGTAGCTTGCCAGGCTCTGCCGAGGGGGCGGGATACTCTCACTAGCTTTCTGGGCTCTCAGAGAGGGGTGGAAGAATCGAACCCAGGTCAGTCACATGCAAGGCAAACGCCCCACCCACTGTGCTATCGCTCCAGTCCTGGATCCTGACCGCAGGAGATAATAATATTTCTGAAGGTTTCATGTTAGGAAGTAATGGCAATGAAATATGAAAAGTAAGTCAATAGGTAGATAAAGTCTATCTTACAACATGTGAATATTTTCTTATTTACTGGATAACATAAACAGCAGTCCATATTATACTCTTTTTGAGTAAGTTTATCAGTAAACTTTTTGAATAAGCTTCTACTAAGTAAATCTTAATAAGTTGCACTCTCCCTGTCTGCAGTGAGGGGAACTAGAGGGAAGGAGGCTTGTCTCTATTATTCCTGTGCCCTTTTCAATTTTATCTATTTATTAAGATTTAGCAAGAGTAATCCCACTTTTTTTCTTAAAAATAACAATTAAAACATTCACTTAAATTATGGGAGTTTCTTTAACAAAATAATAACTTATCACAGAAGCAGGAAAATTTCTTTACAGGTATCCAATCTATTTGATCAGAAGATTTTTAGTGACTTCCACATCCAGGTTTAGCTTAAGATTTAGGGAATTAGATCATCTTTTATGATCCTCTGGTTCCTCATCTGTCCCCTTTCCAGACTCCAGCCTCTCCTCCAAGAGCAAAACTTCTTTTTAAGCAATGATTTTTAAGTTTTCTTCATGACATACAACTTTCTTAAGCCTAATTTCTTAATTGTTGTATCACTGTCATCCCATTGTTTATCAGTTTACTTGAGCGGGCACCAGTAACGTCTCTATTCCTCCCAGCCCTGAGATTTTAGCAGCCTCTCCTTACTCATCTTTCCCAATGATTGGAGGCTCTTTCAGGGTCAGAGGAATGAGACCTATCATTACTGGTTTTGGCATATCGAATACACCACGTGTAGCTTGCCAGGCTCTTACCATGCGGGTGGGATACTCTTGATAACTTGCCAGGCTCTCTGGGAGGGGTGTGTGTGTGTGTGTGTGTGTGTGTGTGTGTGTGTGTGTGTGTGTGTGTGTGTGTGTGTTCATCATCATCATCATCATCATCATCATCATCATCACCCGTTGATCGTCAAATTTCTCGAAAAATCTTAGTAACGTCTCCATTCGTCCTAGCCCTGATATTTTAGAAGCCTCTCCTTACTCATCCTTCCCAATGATGCCGCATTGGAGGCTCTTTCAAGGTTAGGGTAATGAGACCCAGCATTGTTACTGTTTGTTTGTTTTTTTTTTGCTTTTTGGGTCACACCTGGCGATACACAGGGGTCACTCCTGGCTCTGCACTCAGGAATTACCCCTGGCGGTGCTCAGGGGACCATATGGGATGCTGGGAATCGAACCCGGGTTGGGCCACATGCAAGGCAAACACCCTACCCACTGTTCTATCTCTCCAGCCCCTGTTACTGGTTTTGACATATGAATACACCATGGAGAGTTTGCTAGGTTCTCCCATGTGAGCAGGAAACTCTCGGTAGCCTGCTGGTTCTCCCAGAGGGAAAAGCATGCTATAAGAGGTTCTGGGAGCTTGCTTTTAAGTCTCTGGATGTTGGCAGTTGGTGGGATTACACGGCACTGGGGGTAGTCCTTGGGTGTGATCACCTAGCTACTGGAAAATGTGAAATCTGGGCGAAGAGACCCAGTCCCGATCGGAGCAGGCTTGGAGGTCTCAGCTTCGGGTCCCACACACCTGGGTTCCTCTGCCGGTACCTTCATGCATGAGGCTTGTCCGAACGTGTGGAGAGGGGCCTTGAGCATGGCTGTGGCTAGGCTCCGGCGGTCTTCGGCCGGGGAGCTCTATTCGGTGCAGGGAGGGAAGCTGGAACCCATCCCCTCCTAGGGGCCCAGGGGAAGACAGCCAGGCATGTGGGTCAGAGACTCTCTGCATACACATATATATTATATATAATTCTCTATTATTTGTTGCCTATGGTCTGAACTCCATCAAATATGGTGTGATGATTATGGAAAATGGGTAGGAAGTGTCTTATAATGTGTTGTGTGGTCTGGAAAGTGGCCTGGAGCATGGCAGCAGTTGGGTAGTAGAGGTGGACTGCCAGGGCTGTGTCCCTTGGGTTGGAGCGCATTCTCACCCGCTCTCCTCTGGGGCGCCCTGAGTGAAAACAGCCTGGTACAGAGTCCAGCGGCATGGCTATGGGGGCCTCATTTTATACTCCCGTCTGGGAGGAGAGCCGTTGAGAACTGGAGGATGACCAATGAGGAAGCAGGGTGTGGTAGGGTGTGACTTATGGGTGTGATCCCTGGGTCACTAGAGATTGGGGGACAGGCAGAGGATCTTTGCTTCGGGGCCCTGTTGAGTGTAGAGTCCAAGGTCACAAAGTTCCGCATTATCTGGGTTCCGTAGGACTTCATTCATGCGTGAGGCTCAGCTGGAGAGTCCGGAAAGCTTCCTTAAACATAATATATAATTCTTCAAAGACAACACCTAAATGAAGGGGCCTGATAAGGTTCTTGATTCGCAAGTGGCAGACCTGAGTTTGATTCCCTCATATGGTACCCTTTCAGGAATAATCCCTGAGCACAGAGCCAGGAGTAAACCCTGAACACTGCTGGGTATTGCTCCAATACCCGCAATATTGCCAACAATCCAATTAAAAAATGGAAAGGGGGAGGGGGCAGGAATGTGGTTAATCAGTAGCATGCCTTGAATATGTGAGGCTCTGGTTTCAATTCCATCCAGGGACTCGCCGTTCATGTCTCAGCGACAGCCTTGGCATCAGCAGGGCTCTCGAAGGTGACGAACGTGAAGCCCCGGGACTTGCTGGTTTCTCAATCTTTCACAAGGAGCACCTCGATGATGCGGCCAAACTTGCCAAACTCGGTCTCCAGGGCTTTCTCGTTGGTTTCAAGGTTGAGCCCTGAAATTTCTTAATAATAAATAAAATTGGATTTTCTAAGACCTCCTAATATAGAATATATACTTTAATCCTGACAAAATTAAAATTAAGCCACTGACACAAATTTTCAGCATATGAAAAGAATAGCGATAATTCAATTAAGATCAAATATTGTTATGTTCAGAAAAAAGTAGTTCTCCAATTTCCATGACCGAATGAGAAATGATCTTTTTCCTTCATTTTCTGAGTTGCACTATGGCAATAGTAAATGACATTTAGATATAGATCCTATGCAAGTCACTAAGTTTCTCTGATCTTCAGTTGTGTAATGTATAAAATGCTTATAGTAAAGATTTTATAGTGACAATTCAATAAGATATTAATCATAGATAAAATGCATAATACAATAAAGTAGACCTGGTGAATGCTAGATTAGATATACATTGAAAATGAATATAATTAGAATCTACAAAGTTGGAAATAATCCAATACAATTTAATTATTTTACAGATAGTGTTATTGAAGCTCCTGGAAATATAATTATTTGAAACATGATATGACATAGTGAATTCAAATAGTAGACAAGATTCTGTATCACCTTATTTCAGTTAAGCCTTTTCCCACTACTTAATAACATTTAAGCCAGAGAAATAACTCTCTTCAAATTACATTGTATAAAGGAAAGAATAAAAACAAAATAGCTTTACTAAAGAACACTTCTTTTTTATTTATTTTTTTTTACAGTTACAGATTTATACATTTTTGTGCTCATGTTTCTCCCTTACAAAGTTTGATAACCCATCCCTTCACCAGTGCCCATTCTCCACCACCAGTAAACCCAACATCCCTCCCCCCCTCCCCAGTCCCGTCTCCCCACACCCCACACTGCCACTATGTCAGGGTATTCCCTTTTGTTCTCTCTCTCTGATTAGGTGTTGTGGTTTGCAATAAAGGTGTTGAGTGGCCATTGTGTTCAGTCTCTAGTCTATATTCGGCCCGCATCATCTTTCCCCCACATGACCTCCAACCACATTTTACTTGGTGTTCCCTTCTCTGAGTTGCCCAGAATGAGAGACCAGCCTCCAAGCCATGGAGACAGCCTCCTGGTACTTATTTCTACTATTCTTGGGTGTTAAAGAACACTTCTATGGAAATTCAAATGTACCACCATATTGAATAAAAGAAACTTAGATCCTTTAAATCTCCTTATTTCTCCTAGACCATATAAGCATAATTTATGAAAAATAAAATAGGAAGAGAAAAGTTTAATGTAAAAGAAACTGAGCTTAAGGACATCTGCCTTAACTCTGTGTGATCTGTGAATGTTGAGAATGTAGACTTTTTAGGGGCTGGGAAGTCAGCAGTCAATTAGAGTTTGATTTCCAGCATCATATGTGGTCCCCTGAACCCAGAGAGAAGTGAATCTTCACAGAGTGAGTCAAGAGTACTTCTGGGTGTGGCACCAAAACAAAATTTAAAACAGCAACAAGACGTAGACTTTAAAATACTGAAAGAACTTTAGGAAGTCAAGATTATTTGTATTGCTTGTATTCTAATACTAAAAAAAATGTGAATAGTATCTATTGTTACAGTCTTATGGTTGAAGCCAAGATGATGATATTGTAAGTTATAGACAGGTAATGATTCTTTTGCATCTATTTATTTAGAGAAATTTTCTTAAGCATTTAATTTCTATAAGAAAGGGTACATATTAATGACAAGGTTAACCATATAGATGAAAATGTGCTTTAACATCCTCTGTTTTATATAGTATCAAATTTTGAGATAGAACAATGAGATTATGAATAGTTCCATAGACCTTCTCTCTGCCACTATCTTTGTAAATAATCTAATTGAAGGTATTTTACATCTGACTTGATTAAGCATGCATTCTAATGAAAATATTTTCACCCCATAAGATTTATTTCTATGTTTTGGGAAATCTTTGAAAGTTATCAATGCATGTGATTAACTTAAATTATATACATACATATAAAGTTTTAACTTCTATGATTGAAAAAGAGGTGGATGAAGTTCTATTAGAAAGACAGAAAATGGCCATTTGAGATTTAAAAAAGCACAGGCTAAAAGCTATCAAGTTTACTATAAAGGGGGTAAATGTTACATTTTTTGATCGAAATCTTATGTAATATGCTTCACATATGTGCACATATGTATCAGTTGTTCACTCTATAAAATACCACACAATCCAGAAATACGGACAATATTCAAATAGGGCTGTTTTATATTAGTTTTCATCTTGGGAAATTGTCCTTATGACATTATCCTGATAACTTGTAGTAGGTAAATAACAAGCTCTCTTTGTGCAAGTCACAAAAATTTGGAGGTGATCTCTATACAGAAAATTTAACTTATTATGACTGCTTCACATCTGTGTTAAGATGATTAAAATTACTGAATATTGTAGAAGTTTATACAATGGCGCTATGGTAATAATGAAAGAAAAGTCCATCTTTATATTAACATGTTGAATTCTTCATTTGACCCACATCCCAACCATTTTAGTCACAGTAATGTTAAGTATTATTTTTCTAGACACTAATGAGAAATTAATTTTCAAAAAGAAGAATAACATAACCATCATAAGAGCATTATAAAACAAGGATAAAAATCCATCACTGTCTACCACTCTCACTATCATCCCGTTGTTCATCAATTTACTCGAGTGGGCACCAGTAGTGTCTCTATTCCTCCGAGCCCTGAGATTTTAGCAGCCTCTCCTTACTCATCTTTCCCAACAATTGGAGGATCTTTCAGGATCAGGGAAAAGAGACTTATCATTACTGTTTTGGGCATAGGAATACGCCACAGGTAGCTTGCCAGGCTGTGCCCATGCAGGAAGGATACTCTCAGTAGCTTCCCAGGTTCTCCAAGAGGTATGTATATATATATATTTATATTTATTTATTGTATTTATATAAATGTGTATATACATACATGTGTGTATATACATATATTACTCTATGATTTGTTGCCTAATTAAAATTAAAATCCATATTTTAATTAATTTTTCAAATACATTTAAAAATACATTTTAGTTTTATTTTTGGCTCTTTAAAAAGCTAACTTTTCAATGTAAGAGCCATTCAAAGAAAATGACAAATAAAATGTAGTACTTAATCACCATGAATGTGGCTCTTCCCAAATAGTATAACATGAAATATGCATCATTATTTTCCATTTATAATTTCATTAAACTGTTACAAAAGAAGCTATGAAATATTAACTTGTACAGAGAAATTACATGTGCTTCATTATTTAATTGTTATAAACATCACTGAGTTTAACATAAATATTTTTATTTAAAACTTATCTTCAGTCTACCCTTAGACTCAAATTGCCCATAAAGGAGTCTACTTCACAAGCTGGAGCTTAATTAATTCAATGTGATATGTATTTACTAATCTCTATATGTAACAAACTAAGGGACTCTAAAATCATTGAAAAGTAGGTCTGTGAAAAGTAATTTGTCGAATGATAAATCTCTTTGTCATTTAATTTCTAGACCTGAAGTATTTATATGATGACACTATATGATGAATTATTTTCCAAAAATATTAGAAAAATCAAAGGACTAATATTTTAGAAGGCATCTATAACAATGCCCTCTAAAGTTAGATGTTCACACTTAGACTAACGAGGTTGGTTAATTATGTAGTTTAAAATAGATTGAATGTCAATGAACATTTTACTTATGAATTTCACCCTGTCTAAGAGACACCTCAATTAAAGATGAAAACTGTTGCTTTATCTAGGGCATACCCCAGAGGGCCAGTAGGATCATTCTTTCCAATTAAATGTCTTTAATTTAGTGTAGCCTACTTCCTCATGCTTCTGGCTATGGGGTTTCCACAATACCCTTTGCTAAAAGCAGTCACAATCAATCCTACTGACAGAAAATCACTGAAGGTATCTGAAACAACTTTATTCTTTTAACCATATAACTGTGACATTAGACAACTTATAGTCACACTGGAACTGGAAAATATTAATTTAAAAGACTATGTTCTCCCAGTCAATGGGAGGAAAATATTAACAGGTGAATCTACCATCACACCACTCCTAAATCTATCATCAAATAGAATGAAGATAGAGATGATCTGTGAATTTCACTAATACCACTTAAGGTTTTTGTGTCTTGCTCCACTTCATATTTCTTGCTCCTTATCGAAGATTAAATGATCATATATTTGAGGGTGTGTATAAAGAATTCAACCCTATCCCATTGGTCTTCAGATTTGTCCTTATTCCTATAACATGTTGTTTTAATTATTACCACTTTGAAGTACAATTTGAAGTTGAGAAAGGTGATTCCTCCCATCTTCACTCCCCCACACTGAAGAATTGCTTTATCTAATCATGGGGGCTTACTTTTCCATATGAATTTCAATCGTGTTTGATCATTTCTTTGAAAAATGTCATGGGTATCTTTATAGGGGTCACATTGAATCCGCATATTGTTTGGGGGAGTATTGCTATTTTGATAATGTTAATTCTACCAATCCATGTTTCCATTTCTTCGTGTCCTTTTTTATTTCTTGAAGTAGCATTTTGTAGTATACTTTGTACAGGTCCTTTACCTCCTTAGTTAAGATGATTCTGAGGTACTTGATTATCTGAGCCAAGGTTGTAAACAAGATTGTTTTTCTTCATATCACTTTTCTTCACTCATTATTTTCATATAGGAAAGCCATGGGCTTTTGGGTATTGATTTTATTGCCTGCAACTTTACTATACAAGTCTTCATTATTTCTAGGAGCTTCTTGGTATAGGTTTTAGGGTTCTCTAAGTGTAGTATTGAATGTCATCTGCATTTAATGAGAGCTTGATTTCTTCTTTTCCTATCTGGATGCCTCCATATCTTTTTCTTCCCTCACTGCTATGGCAAGTACTTCCAGTGCTATATTGAATAGAAGTGGTAAGAGTGGGTATCCTTGTCTTGTTCCTGATCTTAAAGGCAAGATTATTCCCATTATTCTTAGTGAATAATGCTTGCCATGGGATTGTGGTTGATGGCTTTGACTATATTGCGGAAAGTTCCTACAATTCTCATTTTGCTGGGAGTTTTCTTTTCTTTCTTTTTTTTTTTTTTTGCTTTTTGGGTCACACCTGGCGATGCACAGGGGTTACTCCTGGCTCTGCACTCAGGAATTACTCCTGGAGGTGCTCAGGAGACCATATGGGATGCTGGGAATCGAACCCAGGTTGGCCGCGTACAAGGCAAATGCCCTACCCGCTGTGCTATTGCTCCAGCCCATTGCTGAGAGTTTTCTTCATAAACGAGTGCTGGATCTTCTAAAATTCTTTCTCTGCATCTAAGAAGGTATGCTTTTTATATTTTCTTATATTAAAATGATATATTATGTTGGTTGACTTGCAAGCCTCTTTGACAAGTGTTGCTGGCAAAACTGAATGGCTATATGCAAGCCATGATGCCCAAAAGTAGAGAGAGAGTATGGGGAATATTGTCTGCTATGGAAGCAGGGGGAGGGTGGGAAAGGGGGGTATACTAGGGATATTGGTGGTGGAGAATGTGCACTGGTGGAGGGATGGGTGTTTGATCATTGTGTGATTGTAACCCAAACATGAAAGCTTGTAACTATCTCACGGTGTTTCAATAAAATAAAATTTAAATTAAAATAAAAGGCTCAGACTTCTACCAAACACAATGAACAAAAGTCAGATCAAAATGAACTAAAGATATCAACATCAAACAAGAATCCATAAGGTACATTGATGCAAAAGTCAGCAAAATCCTCCACGATATTGGAGCTAAAGGTATCTCCAAAGATGAAATACCACTGACCAAGCAAGTGAAAGCAAATATAAATAAATGAGACTATATTAAACTAAGAAGCTTCTATACATCAAAAGAAGCAGTGACCAAAATACAAAACAGCTGATGGAATGGGAAAGAATATTCACCCAATACCTTTCTGATAAGGGGTTAATATCAAAATTATAAAGGCACTGGTTGAACTCTACAGGAAGAAAAATCCATTTTTTAATTTTTCCCCAGCATGTGAAAAGACAGCTGGGATAGAGAAGGGACCACTAAGTAGACGATGCTAGGAAGGCTCGCTCGGGATGGGAAATGCGTGCTGAAAGTAGACTATGGACCAAACATGATGGCCACTTACTACCTGTATTGAAAACCATAACACCCAAAAGGAGAGAGAGAATTAAAGAGAATGTGCCTGCTATAGAAGTGGGGGATGGCGTTGGGGGTGGTGGGTGGGATACTGGGAACATTGGTGATAGAGAATGGTCACTGGTAGAGGGATGGGTACTCGATCATTGTATGACTGAAATGTAATCATGAAAGTTTGTTAGTCTGTAACTGTATCTCATGGTGATTCATTTAAAAATAAAGAAAAAAAGAAAGAAGAAAACATCCAATCCCATCAGAAAATGGGCTGACAAAATGAACAGAAACTTTCTTAAAAAACAAATTTGAATGGCCAAAAGGCACATGAAAAAAAATGTTCTTCATCACTAATCATCAGGGAGATGCAGATTAAAACAACGGTGAGATATCATCTCATACTACAGAGACTGGCACACATCCAAAAGAACAAAGCAACCAGTGTTGGTGTGGATGTAGAGAAAAAATGGGCTCTCCATTGACAGTGGGAATGCCAACTGGTCCAGTCTTTAGAAAACAATATGGACATTTCTCAAAAAACTAGAAATTGAGCTCCCATTTGATCCAGCAATACCACTTCTGGGAATATACCCTGGGTGCCCAAAAACACACAGCAGAAACACCATTTGCACTATGGTTGCAGCAGTATCCACCATAGTTGGAATCTGGAAACAACCTGACTTCCCAAGAACAGACAAATGGATAAAGAAACTATGGCACATCTACACAATGGAATATCATGTAGCTGTTGGAAAAATGAAATTAAGAATTTGCCTACAAATGGATGGACATGGAGAATATCATGCTGAGTGAAATGAGTCAGGAGAGGGACAGATATAGAATGACTATATTCGTATATAATACAAATATATTTTTTTATATATTTCACTGTATCACTGTATCATTTTATCACTGTCATTCTGTTGTTCATTGATTTGCTCGAGCAGGCATCAGTAACTTCTCCATTCGTTCCTGTTGCATGCTAGTGTAGCCTGATGGCATATTGGGGGCTCTTTCAGTATCAGATGAATGAGGACAATCATTGTTACTGTTTTTGGCATAACGAGTATGGCAGGCTCTGCTATCTATCTGTCTATCTATCTATCTATCTATCTATCTATCTATCTGTCTGTCTGTCTGTCTGTCTGTCTGTCTATCTATCTATCTATCTATCTATCTAAACTGGAGCGATAGCACAGTGAGTAGGTCGTTTGCCTTGCACATGGCTGACCCGTGTTTGATTCCTCCATCCCTCTCGGAGAGCCCTACAAGCTACCAAGAGTATCCCGCACACACGGCAGAGCCTGGCAAGCTACCTATGGCATATTCAATATGCCGAAAACAGTAACAAATCTCACAATGGAGAGACATTACTGGTGCCCGCTCCAGCAAATTGATGAACAATGAGACGACAGTGCTACAGTGCTATATATGTGTGTGTATTATATATATATATATATATATATATATATATATATATACAAAAAGTGTAGGTAAGATGGAAAAGAGACCAGTGACCATAATAGCCTGGAATTATCACACTGGGGAGAAGATCTGAGGATTAAAAGTAGGCAACAGGATTTTTCTTTTTCTTGATTATCAATATTGAAAGCCACAATGCTCTAAAGGAGAGAGAGAGAGAGAGAGGGAGGGAGGGAGGGAGAGAGAGAGAGAATATTCTTTCCATAGAGGCAGGCAAGAGGTAGGGTTGGAGGGTAACTGGGGACACTGGTACTGAGAAATGTACACTTTTAGAGGGATGGCTGTTGGAATACTATATGACTGAAATCCAATTATGAACAGCTTTGTAAGGGTCTATCTCACCGTGATTCAATAAAAACATTTAAAAAATCAAAGACTCGTGTCTTAGTAGAATAATGTCTCACCATCATCGTTCCTACATCATAGTTCCTAGGTATGGAATACAGAAAATTAACTAAGCTGAAAAAACTGAACTTTCAAGACCAGGTACTGAAAATTACATTCCTTTCATTTTGAGAAATGAAATGTACTCACATGCCTGTTATGTATTGCATACCAGTACTTCTGACAGTTAACTGGTGGCACTGAAAAATGGAAATTGTTCATGGAATATGACTTTCTGAATTCTATTTTCTAAATGAGGAAAGTAGGAGTATTACATAGGACCTCTGTAACACTATAGAGGCAATATTATTTTCATATTTCTCATTTATTTTTCTAATATTCCTTTATGCTTAACATCCCTGTAACTTCTTTACTATTCCATTGAATTCTCAGAGTTTTAATTACTGTTCTCAGTTGTATTATTTGTATGCTATTTTCTTTTTTCTTTGAGAATTTTTATTCATAAAAATATGATATCAATATTCCCCTAAATTTTCTTTCTAAACCCTGTCTGGCTTGTTTGGAATCCCACTTTGGCTATATATATATATATATATATATATATATATATATATATATATATATATATATTTCTTCATTTTATTTTGTCTTTATAGATCATATAAATGCATATTTTTCTCACTGTTTGAGTGTTCTCATTAAATTCTTACTGTCAATGGATATTGTCATTAATTTTTATTTAACAAGTCAGAATAATTTCTTTTTGAGGAAGTAGATACACAATTATATAGGCCTATAGCTGAAGAAAGCCAGTTAAGTTTTTATCACCTAATAATTTTTATCACCTAATAATTATCACCAAGATAATTGATGTCCAATATTTTATTTTCTTAATTGTCAAAGTAGTATAGCACTGTAGCACTGTGGTCCCATTGTTCCTCGATTTGCTCAAGCAAGCACCAGTAAGGTCTCCATTGTGAGACTTGTTACTGTTTTTTGTCATATTGAATATGTCACGGGTAGCTTGCCAGGCTCTGCCATGCGGGAGAGAAAAGCAAAATATAAGGAAAATGAGTTTCCAACATGTCTATCCCAGGATAATCATTCATAATTTGGAACATGGAGGTCGTATAATAAGCTTAAACATAGTAAAAAAAAGATCTTAGTAAAGGATTATCATGGACTTGAAAGGTGTTGACAAAGCCCTAGTCAGAGCCAAAACACAAAAAGATGTACTGTTGAACATCAAGTCCACAGAAAAGGAATGGATTGCTCACCTTCATACATTTTGCTTTTATTATTTGATTTAAGATCTCATTAGTGGTTGCCAGAAGGGGAGGGAAAGGTGTTGTATGTGATTCAGGATGGAATGGCAATTTTACATTAGCATGGAGGATTCAGCTTTTAGTAATGAACTTAATGTTCTGTAGACATGTGGATTTTCAGTGATACAAAGCTGAAGCCTACACAATGTTCTAATATAGAATTACTACAAAAAGCAGATAGGAGATCACAGATAAGCCCAGAGACATGAATTTGGAATATTTTAAGAAGAAAATCTCAAAAGTGAAAATTGTGCTTTCTGTATTCTTTTAAAAACAGCTCTCTCTGTTTTGAAAAATTCAGCAATCTTACTGATTCCTGGCCCAACTATCACTAAGAAGATGCATTAGTGAGCCATAAAAAGAAACCAATAACCCACTAACGGCTCCTTTGTCTCCTGAACAGCCATGATCCCAGAGGCACACAAACCAATCTCGGAACCCAGCGGCTTTTCGCAGAAATGCATCCGGACTGAGCATTAAATTAGGGCTCTGTGCCACCCTGGGTGGGGAAAGGTGTTTGTCCCTTCTGCCTCCCCACCCCCTGGCAACAAGGTAGCTGCCACCTTTTCAGAGCCTATTGGACAGCCAAGTATGAGGCTGCAGTGACAAGACATGGGGCTTCATGGGAGGGGGGTGGAACTGTCCCTTCTCCCCGCCCCAACAAGACTCCTAGTTGCCGCCCACGAAGGCTCCTCTGGCTCCTGAACGCCATGATCCCAGAAGCACACAAAAAATCTCAGAACCCAGAGGCTTTTTTGCAGAAATCCCTCCAGGCTTATTACTAAAATATCAGAAATCCAAAATTGTGTGGCCGCAAAGCGGCCATGCAACATCATATGCTCTTCATAATCAGCAATAGAAAACAAATTATCTAATAATGCCTTTTCAGCAGGTCTGATTGTTTGGGAAAATTCCAAAGAATAATGGTGGGTCTTTTGTCGAAATACTGAATGTGATCAAAGTGGAGAGAGAGTAAAGTGGAAATCGTCTGCCACACAGGCAGAGGAAGGTTGTGGGATGGTGGATACACTGGGGTTATTGTTGGTGAAAAATGTGCACTGGTGAAGGGATGGGTGATCATTGTATGACCAAGACTTAAACTGGAAAGCTTTGTAACTGTTCTCACTGTGATTCGATTAAAAAAAAAAAAGAAAGAAAAAAGAAAAAAAGAAACTAATAAAATATTCCTTCAGTATTGTCCTTTAAAATTATTTACTTAGTATTAAACATAGTAAAAAAAATAATCTTAGTAAAGAATTATCATGGACTTGAAGGGTGTTGACAAAGCCCTAGTCAGAGCCAAAAACATTTTTTATTTCCTACAAGGTGGTAATTATTAAAGTCAACAAACTGTTTTTATTCCAAAGTTTTAAATATTTCACAAGCTCAAGTAAAAGGGAGATATCACATCACTACTAAATTACCTAATAAAATTTGGGGTAAGCTTATTTTTTGACATAGGAATATTTAGAACTTAATATATCAATGTAGAAGCTGGTATAATAATACAGCAGGTAGGGCATTTGCCTTGCAAGCAGCCAACCTGGGTTCAATTCCCAACATCCTATATGGTCCCCCAAGCACCACCAGGAGTAATTCCTGAGTTTCCTGAGTGCATGAACCAGGAGTAACCCCTGTGCATCGCCTGGTGTGACATATCTCTCTCTCTCTCTATATATATATATAGGTGTGTGTATGTATATATGTATACATATGTATACACATGTGCATATATATATGTGTGTATATATATATACATATATATATATATATATATGCTCGGAGGGCCCGGCAAGCTACCGAGAGTTTCCCCTTTACAGGGCAAGCTCCCTGTGGTGTATTCAATATGTCTTATACAGTAAAACAATAAAAGTCTCATTTCCCTGACCCTGAAAAGAGCCTCCAATTATTGGGAAAAACGAGTAAGGAGAGGCTGCTAAAATCTCAGGGCTGGATGAATGGAGACATTGCTGGTGCCTGCTCAAGTAAATCGATGGACAATGGGATGAGAGTGATACAGTGATACATTGATATATATATATGTATATATGTACATATATCAGTGTAATGTATCAATGTAAATAAAATGTTTCTTAAAACTATTATATATAATTAAGGATAAATCATTTACACTAACCAAAATCATCACTGGTAAAGTTAGAACAGTCCATCTTCTACTCTTTTGTAGTCCAGTTAGGATAAAATCCTAGATCGGCTTAAAGAAATAAACATCATATCTAAAAACATCCAAAAGATTTGTGCTATTCTGTCATTTTGCCTCACACTATGAGTATTTTATATATTTTATTTTGAGTCATTGTCTTCTTTAGATTTCCTAATCCTGTGTTCATAAAACCTACATAAATCAAAACATTGTATTTAAACATTTCTATATTTTTCAAATAAAATAGACCAATTTCTATCTGACCCATGCTGGAAGTAATAGGTTTATCCAAAATACATTTAATAAGCAAAAAAGGAAAACAGAGAAGTCATTATGCAAATAATCTCTATGCAAAGATGGCTCTCAGAACCGTTCTGTTTAGAGAAGATAAAATGCAATGTGGAAGGAAGGGGCTTAAATATATTCAGCTCATTTGATGTCAAATCTATTGCTTGCTTAATGTTTCTATCTACATGAATACTGACCAAGTATCCTTTTAGTCTCCAGTTTGATATATTTCTGAATACTATGTCTAGTCATTTTTCTTAACATTTTAGGCAAATAATTTTCTATTCTAAGAATGTAAATTTCAGTAATGAGTGATGAGACGATTTGAAGTTTTTTTTTGCTGTAGCTCAGTATAGAGCATAATCAGGCACAGAGGAAATGAACATCAATTTATTTTAATAATTGTTGAGTCTCTTCTATTTAGAAATAATAAAAATAGTATTCCTAATGTACTTTGGGAAAGGCAAATAAAGAAGAAAAATGAGTTTTCAATATGTTTTAAAGGTTTGAGAATAGATATCTGTGTAATTTGCCTTTATGCATTCACAACAAAAAATTATTTCCTTCCAGGAATCAATATTAAATCATCAAACAAAATATAACTGATAAAGATTATTTACAGAATTATTCCTAGATGTTCATTCCCAGAGAAGAAATATTAGAGCATTTTTAAATACTTTCACTTTTGTACAACCCCAAATCCAATTTAAAACATAGTTCCTTCACATTATTTCTTCCTCAAAGATTCCTGAAAGCAATAATAGTGTGATAATAAGCTTTGTTCACTATTTTATCACCTGAAAAAAGTATTCAGACCTTTTCCAGAGGAGCAGTGCTTCTGTGAGAAACTCATTTTATATTTTCATTTAGAAATTAGAGAAAAAAATTAATTATAATTTTTTGCATCGTTCCAGAAAAATCCTTCCACCTGCCTCAAGGGCTAAGAACAAAATTGGGGATATTTACATTGTTTTGGTTTAGGGTGATGGGCAATCAGTAAGTATCTTTGATGTACAGTTGAAGTCATGGCAATTTCCTATCCTTTTATAGCATGAAGTTCCCTGCTTGCACAAATTTTTGCTTTCATAATTGTCTAAGCTAAACTTGTCTAACTTTGGATTTTTATTAGAGGGAGATTTCCTCCCCTTAAAACCTCTGTCCTTCTTCTGCCTTTTCCTTTTTAATCAGGGATTAAATTGCCCTATAGCAATTAATGCAAAAATTCTCAACAGAATCTTAGTGAACCAAGTTTAGCAACAATTAAGGGCCACAGAGAAAATACTCTCTTTCTCTCTCTCTCTGTCTCTGTCTCTGTCTCTGTCTCTGTCTCTCTCTCTCTCTCTCTGTCTCTCTCTCTCTCTCTCTCTCTCTCTCTCTCTCTCTCTCTCTCTCTCTCTCCTGACACTTGCCTTACATGCAGTCGACTAGTTCCAATCTCTGCCATCACATAGGGTTCTCCACACCATGACCTGAAAATAGGGCTATGAGTAAGCCTTGAGCTGGATGTGGCCCCCAAAACAAAACAAGCAAGGTAACAAAAATTATATATCCATATCAAGTTGGATTCATTCTGGGGACACAAGTCTTAAAATATATGCAAGTCAATTAATGTAATACATGAGGTTTTTAAAAAATTTTTGAAACTGTATGATCGTATCAATGGACAGATAGTAAAAAGATCATTGGCTACCTTTTCCGGTTATAAAATTACAGGGTTCAGTGCACATTATTAGATAAAAATTTTGGAAAAAATAGTCCTTATGTTGTTTGATTCACCTAACATTAAAGAGTGAAACAATGTTTGAGAAAAATTCTGAAAAAACATCACAATTACAATAAAATCAAGTACACGAAAAATATTGGGAGTGAGCATAGATGAAATTCCTCAACTAATTTGAAGACTCAATAAAAATTGTTTTTTTAAGATTTATTTCAAACATGAATTAAATGCTCCTATAACTTTTCTAGAAAAAAAATAAGTATTACACTTAATTAGGTTTTTTTCTGTGTAAAATCAGTGCATTTATGTCAACATCACTTTAAATTATAGAAATTTTACTGAAATGTATAATTAGCAGCAACTGTTTGGATTTCATTTTCTAATGTTATTGCAATATATTTAATAACTTAGGAAATGACTAATTGCCTTAAGTAATTATGCAAGTCTTGATTATATTATCAAATAACTTACTATAGGGAGAATTAAGTGTTTATTTATAATAATTCTTTAAATATCCTGATTAATTTTAAGATTTGCAAATTGTAAACAGTGTTAGTGTTAATGTTTTGAATTTTTTCTGTTTTTTTTCTTTCATCTATATAAGATCAAATAAATTATAGCCAAGTTAGATCTGGAAAATCACCCAGGAATAAAAGAGGATGGGGGAAATGAGTGGAATTGAGGACAATACAAAGTCAAAAGTTTTTATTCTTGAGTAAAGTGTTGTTAAACCTATCAACATAAAATCCATAATCCAACTTTTAAAATGAACAGCGGATCTAAATAGCTACTATACCAAGAAGACAAATATGAGGCAAGTAAGTGTAAGAAAAGATTCCACATCACCTCACAGTTATGATAATAGCTATTATACAAATGGTATAAGCAAGTGTTAAGAGAATGTGAAAAGTTAAAAACTCTCCACTATTGGGGTAAGTAAATTGGTGAGATATTGACCTCAGGTCTCATTTGACCATACAACATGAGAGCTGAGGTCAATATAATATAATATAGTATAATATAATATATATAAACAATTATGGTTATGATGATACTTGTCAAGTGTAACTCTTATTCATGTAATTTTAGCAGTGTAAGTTTCTATTTGGAGTATTATCATAATATACTTATTCTTTCCCCTATTTAAATTTAGGTATTCTCTACCCATATATAGGCATTTAATCTATATATGTATATACTTTTATATAGAGACACGCAATGAAATGCCAGTTATCAAAAAAGGTGAAATCTTGTCATGTACAAAACAAATTTAGGCCATATAGGCTACACTCTAGGCCTTCAGAAAATAGATTGATAATCCTTGTTTGAATTTGAAAAGGGAATCTCATTCAGGCAAAGAGATGGTACATGATATACAAAGATCACAGCTCAATGAGTAAATTGTTCTTTGTGCAAAACTAAAAACAAGAACTGAAAGAAGACAAATAAACCTCAGAAAAGGAAGAGAGCAACATGCTGCAGAAGTGCCACTTGACCCCGCAGCAGGCTGTTTCATCCAGAGCAATCCACAGTTGGGCAAGTGAGTTTCACCATCCAGCCCTAAAAAAGCCCCTGCAGCAGAAAATCTCCAAACCTGAATCTCAGGCATGCTCAGGGCCGATCTCCACAGGTTAGGATGAGCCTCATCCATTAATCTGCTGAAAAACCCAGGTAAGTGGGACTTGTGACTGAATTCTTCAGGCTCGCCAAGTGCTGGGAATGGGTGACCGACCCCCATCTACCTGCACTTCAAGTAGCCTGGCAGTCACAACCATGAACTGTGTCTGGTGCCATTTAATGGTCATGATCCAGAGCCATGATCAGAGACTCACAAATAAACCTCAGAAGAGGAAGAGAGCAACACCCCACAGAGATGCCCCTGGACCAGACCCCGAAGTCACTATCCAGTTAAAAATTTAATTATTGCTGTATCACCCTACTTAAAGTCTTAAAATTTCTGGAGTGTGGCCATGCAACATCTCATAATCTATACAAGGGCTTAATGGCTTCAGGGTGATACAACAATCTTCACACACTTTACTCTAAGAAAACATTTTTGGATCTTCTTTAATAGATTATTCATAACAGGCAATACAAAGTAAATTATTATGCTCTGCTTTGGGAACAGACTGGGGATTGGGGTGTAATAACTCAAAATATGGTGGTGGGAAGGTGTAATGGTGGAGGAATTGATGTTAAAATATTGAATGTAATTAGCTATTGTGAACAATTTTGCAAAAATAAAATTAAATTTAAAACAAAAGAACTGAAACAAGGATGCTTCTTCCTCTGCTAGGAACCCATTTTAGCCAAGCTATATTTGTCTGCAGCAATAACACCCTGAACATGCCCAATCTCATCTGGCCAGGTTAGATTCAACTTCTCTCTTTCCCTAGGTTGACTCCAATTTTGCCATGTATAAGTTACACATCTGTGCACAGCAGCATGGGTATGGTTAAACACAAGTTAGCAGAACTGCAAATCAAACTCAACATTGTGCATTTCCATTATTAAGAAATTCAACCAGATGTGCACTGGTGGAGGTATGAGTGTTTGATCATTGTGTGATTGTAACCCAAACATGAAAGCTTGTAACTATTTCACAGTGATTCAATAAAATTAAAAAAAAGTCAACCAGAAATAACAACACCAATATATTCTGAGCCTACAATACCATCCATCACCTTGGGACAAGTTTTTCTCAGTATCTGTACCCCTGATTACTTTTATCAAGTCTTCTGTGAAAAAAGTTAAGTGGTCTGAAAATTCTGTTGTTTTAAAGGTTTACTTTCCAGATGTCCCAGGGGCAATTTCTCAAACAATAGCTTAAATATTCCATAGGTCAGTCTAAGTTTTATAAAAAAACAAACAGGAATTGAAATGAAACAGGAAGAAATACAAATCTGCTGAAAGAAATAATAAATTGACATTACTAAATATAACAGATCTATTAATTATTCTTTTAAGTTGTTTTTCTAAGGAGATCCACTTTTCATTGATTTTATCTTTCACTGCCCTAAGCGAAATAGCACAAGCATAACTTCAATTTTAACATTTAGTTAGTAGAAATTTCTCTCAATTTTTAAGTGATAGCCCTTCACTTTTTAATTTAAAAGTCACTTAGGCTCACTTCCTGACTAAGAAAAGTCCTATATTGTACAAGAAAATCTTGATCAGAAACACATAGAAATGCAGAAAAAAATATTTTATTATGTACATATTCACAGTACTTCTATTTTCAAATATATTAAAACTTAAGTAGTTTCATGTGAACTTGGTAGAATCATGAAAACATTTGAATATAAGCAATCATCCTCTGATCTCCATTATTATTATTCATTCACTGTCCAGCTAAATTATCAGGGATTATGACTTCAATACATGAATGGGAATCAATATAATTCAGCTCATAACATCAAATAATTCATAAATAATGTCACAATTCTGAAATTTATCTGAATCTCAAGTAAACTCCAGACATTGAAAATCAACTGCTATTGGTAGCAGTTTGAGAAGAAAATAATAAAAGGTAGATTCATAAATACATTAGATTTCAGCATTCATCTATTTAGGTCCTGGAAGATTTTCATATACATCACTAGTCCTATCTACCACATTGACTATCATTTTAACAAATTCCACTACGTAAGTCTCCAAAGGATGGATCTTTAACTTTTGACTTAGATCTAGACGATCTTTAAATTTGATAACTGCACTAAAGGATATAGTCCTCAAATTGTGTCTAGTTATATTTAAGTTCTTACCCTTGCTATTTTGCATAAGAAATTAATTGCAAATATGCTAAACTGAGGATATCATCATAATTATTCATATATTGGACCTTGGACTTTTTATTTTCCCTGAATACTAAAGAAGTGCACAGGAGCACATGTCATGCACATATGACACAAACACACATACACACATACAAGCACAACATTGAAAACAAAGCAGAGCAAAACAAAAAGAAAAAAATATTGATATTTTATATACCAGCTGATTTATTTAAAAGGAGATCAGAAGACTTCACCCTAGTGATTATAGAAAATAGATTAATGTTGAGTTTAAGTTATCAGTTCTCAAAGACAATACCTATTTTGGAAACAATTTTAAATTAAATAAATTAACTCATGAAAATTGAAAATGAAAAACCAGAAGCGTTAAATATTGGGTGTTGCCAACAATCATCTCATTTAGTATTTCTGGAAGGTAGAAAACTTCATTGCAAATAAATTATAACCATCCCTATGCTTCTATTCTTGCATTTTATTTCTTATTTTGTTATTGTTTTTGCATTAGTGTGCATTAGTGTGTATCTGATTGATTTTTTTATAATTGTTTTACATCTGCTAGACTTCCATTTTCTTATCAATAATAGTGATCTTAAAGATTTTTTTCTCGAGGCTGGAGCAATAGCACAGCCGGTAGGGCATTTGCCTTGCACACAGCTTACCCGGTTTCAATTCCCAGCATGCCATATGGTCCGCTGAGCAACACTATAGTAATTTTCCTCAGTGCATGAGCCAGGAATAACCCCTGTGCATCGCCGGGTTTGACCCTAAAAGCAAAAACAACAACAACAACAACAAAACAGATTTATTTCTCATTCAATGTCACAGCTTAATTGCTTTTGAAATTATTCCAATAGGCAGCACTGTGGATCCAATGGCAAGCGTTTGCTACCATCGGTAGCTTACTCTGGAGAAGTTGGGAGGATTTTCAAGAAGGCATGAGTTGCTCTTAGTCTCCCATGTTATGCTAGCTCTCTGTCCATCACTTGTAGGATGGTGATTTTTCACAATCTGAGATACGTTTCTGCTCCTCCCATGTATCCCCGCTGGAAGAAGCCATCCATGCCTTCAGCTGTCAATCGGATCTCAGACATGACAAGGGGAGAAGTCAGAAACTACTGGAAACTCTTTTCTTCTTTGAGACACCGTGAAATCCTGGGGCAAGGAAACCGGAACCTGCAGAGCCCAAGCCAGACTCCTACACGTCCCCAAGATTCTCCGAGTCAAAAACACTCCATCGAGCAGAGGAAATGCACATCTTCAGTGATCAGGGGAAAAACCATCTCGGGATAAAGCATCATACAGTTTGAATGAGAACTGTGATCTTTCAGAAAGTCCAAAATTGCCCCACCTGAAACTTGTGATGGGAAGCAGGGACTTGAGGACAAGGCAAATGTGTCCCATCCATATCCTAAACTAGGGAAAAGAAGTAGCCAGAAAACTCTCCAAAAAACAGGAGTGATCAGAAAGCTTGGAGAAGACTCCACAAGTCTTCCAATAAAGGAAAAACATCTGAAAAAACTAAAGTCATTACTCGATAGTCAGTTTTGGGAGCTAGATACAAAGTCGGAAGATCCCCATTATCAGCTCTTGTCACTGCAGAGAAAATTGCCCTGACGATGTGATGTTTCTCAGAACTCAGGTTGAACTCTCATGTCCTGTGGATAGATCATGACCACCGATATAGACAACTCTACAAGAAGTGGGATGGTGACCAATGCTATGAAGTGAATAAAATGACCTGTTCCAACAAAAATAAGTCCTCTTTGCGGAAAACCTCGAAATCAGAAGTGCTGGCTTGCAGCTATTTTCCAGAAGAGAGAATCAAATAGCAATCAGAAGCTAGATGACATCAAATTTCAAGGTCTTGACTGTACCTGTCTTAAGGCATTATTAAGGTCCTGGCCTTCCATTGAAGCCCACAGTAGTTCTGAGCATCACTCTGGGAAGGAGGCAGCTGACCCCAAAAGAGTCCAGAGGTGTTCCAGTGGATTCACTTCACTTCATTCCATTCACTTTCCTTGTCAACACCACATTTCGGAAATCCTAAACCACAGCATACGTGTCTGTTATCTGTCCAAGTAATGTTGACTGCTTTCTTCTTAGTTTAACCCCTGCTCATTGATTATTATTCAAGTAGACAAAGGTTGTTTTTTCAAATCATGTTTCATTGGGGCTGGCACAATAGTAGTGGGTAGGGTATTTGCCTTGCACCTGGTCGACCAGAGTCCCATCCACCTCCATCCCATATGGTCCCCTGAGCACTGCCAGGAGTAATTCCTAAGTGCAGAACCTGGAGTAACTAACCCCTAATTGTGACTCAAAAAAGCGAAAAAAATCATTTTTAATTAATACTGAAAGTAAAAGTGGAATAATATGAAGTTCACAGGAGAATTGTTTACCCTGAATAAAAAATGATTTCTAATTTTATAAATTTATGAGATTTTATGTCATTTTGATCAGTGACATAAGATAACCAAAATTAGATACATGTCTTTGATTGAATCACTAGAAAGATGGGTTTATTAGAGGAAGTATCAATACAACTGTAGGAATTGTCTATACTACGTAGGCTATAGTTGAATATCTTTAAATTAACTGCAACCCTTAAAATTTCTCATGCTTTGAAACATCACCCTCTTATTCCACATTAATAAAATGTGAATTTAAACTTTTAAACACTACACATAATTTATGATTGAGTCAAAAAAGTGTAGCTTTGTCAGTATTATGTCCCCAGTACACTTGACTCATTCTTTGGGACAAATTATTACAGTTCATTTATGTCTCAGACCTTTTAGTTTATTTTATTGGGGTGGGCACACATGGTTACATGCTACACTCAGAAATTACCCCCAGCAGTGCTCAGGGGACCATGTGGAGTGCAGGGAATCCTACCCTGGGCAACCAGCTGTACTATCACTCAAGCAATTCCCTCCCCACTTTTAATTAAAGTATGGCAACAAATGAAACAAAATTTCTGAATATCACGAGTTGCATGATTTCATTTAGATTAAATATTCAGGAAAGGATATATGCATGTAAGATGTACATGCAGAAATCTTAATGGGCTGATTGCAGAGAGTATAAGGGATTTCATCTGAGAGAAAGGCATTTTCTCAGTCTGAATTGTGCTAAAGTATACACAGTACACAAATTTACTAATTGTATACCTAAATTAGTGATTTTATAATATCTAATTTTACATTCATAGACTGCTTAGGAAAACAAATTCCCGCTTTTAATTTGAAAGTACATTAAAAAGTTGACCCAGATAAATAGTATAGCAGATAAGTAAGGAGTTTGCCTTTGATGCAGCTGACCTTCTTAACAATGGTGGATGGATGAGCATTTTTTATTAAGCTCCAAGAATGTGGCCCATTAAAAATGGGTGAGAAGATGCTGAGATAATTATCTCCTATGGCAAGATCCAGGACTGGAGCGATAGCACAGCGGGTAAGGTGTTTGCCTTGCACGCGGCCAACCCGGGTTCAATTCCTCCATCCCTCTTGGAGAGCCCAGCAAGCTACCAAGAGTATCCCGCCCACACGGCAGAACCTGGCAAGTTACCTGTGGCATATTTGATATGCTAAAAACAGTAACAAGTCTCACAATGGAGACATTACTGGTAAGCAAATCGATGAACAATGTGGCGACAGTGCTACAGTGGTCAGGATCCACAGGTTCTCTCACCTAAGTCAAGACCCTTGTGACATTCCATTGCAGTAATTCTTTTGCTTAGGGCCATATTGTTTATCTCACTCTGCCTGCTCTCCTTTCTTCCCTATCAACATTTTGAATTTGAAATGATTTTTTGACATCCCATGTAGATATTAAAATCTAATGAAAGTAAAAAAGACCAAGATCAAAACAACAGCAGCTTACGTTTTAAGCTTATTTTCAAAATATTTTCTAGCACGTATAAAATTAATCCAGTGACTAGAGTAAGGAAAAATAACCCAAATGATAAAAAAATATTATTTTGTTTAAATTTTCCCTTTCCTTATATAATGCATAAGATATGTCCCTCTGCCTTCTAGAGAAGCCAGAGACACACGAACTATTTAAAACAGAGGCGTCTTGGGAAATGTCACTGGTATGAAATGCAAATTGACCTGCCCAAGTCCTGACCTTGCTCTGTTTTCTTTGTTTGATATGTTTTTTAAATTGAAAATCCACAGTTTTAATTTTTTTAAATAAAATCTCATCATTTGGTGATTTTTTTCATATACACCTTTTTAATTTATTCTTAACCGATAGTTCTTTTTGCTTCAGAAGCTGTGATTTTTCTCATTTCCTATTTTTGGACATATGTTGTAGAAGATTCTCTACCTAATTAAATGTACCTAGAGCAAATTGATTATATAAATAAAAAACAGAGTTCTCTGTTTATGGGGTATAAGTTTCGATATATTCATTTCAAGTTGTTTCTATAACAGGAAAAAAAGTAATTTAGCAAGACGTGAGATGTATGAATGTAAAAGGAGAGGGAGTTTCATTTGATAAACAATGCACTTCAGCAGATTAAAGCATAGGTGAACCTTGCAGTTAAGAATACAGGCACTCAATTTAGAAATCCTTGTTCTACTTTGTTTGAACTTCATGGCTGCAGAACCTTAAATAAATTTCTTAATCTATCACAGTATCAGTCCATTTATTTATAAAATGGGGGTTCATAGCAGCACCCACAGATAAAATAGGAAGAATTCAGTGACAATCTACAGATAAGCACCAATATCAAACCTCTCATAAAGTTCTCTATCAATGTAGGCTTGCTGAATATTGTTGGCGCTAAAGAAATAGTTCAACAAGTTGAGCACATTCTTTTTGTACAGAAGTCTGGGCTCCATCTTAGCGCTACATGTTTAGGTCCCTCCCACTGTCAGGAATGACCACCAACCACAGAGCACAGAACCAATAATACTCTCTGACACCAAAGAAAATAATAGGAAGGTTTCTCAAAATTAACAGAAGTATAAAAATATTGGAGGTCTCAGCCCTGGGTCCCACACACCTGGGTTCCTCTGCCGGTTCTTTATGTGTGAGCCTCGTCCAAACATGTGGAGAGGGGCCTTGAGCATGGCTGTGGCTAGGCTCCGGAGGTCTTCGGCTACCAGGAGCTCTGCTCAGAGTGAGGAGGGAAGCTGGAGCCCATTCCCTCCGAGGAGGCCCCCGGGAAGACAGCCAGGTGCACGGGCAAGAGACTCTCTATGTCTCTTTCTTTTGGGAGCTGGCTTTTAAGTCTCTGGATGCTGGCCGTTGACGGGATTACACAGCGCCGGGGCAGTCCCTGGGTGTGTAAACTGCAAGGCTGCTCGGATCGGGACTGGGCCTCTGTCCAGATTTTCCATTTCCCAGTAACTAGGCAGTCACACCCAGGGACTTCCTCAGGGGCTTCAAGGCCTCGTGATATCTTATAGAGTACTTCTCCCTCTGGGTAAACCTGGCAAACTACTGGGAGTTTCCTGCCCACATGGGAGAGCCTGGCAAGCTACCCATGGTGTATTAATTAGCCAAAACCAGTAACAAGCTGGGTCTCATTCCTCTGACCCTGGAAGAGCCTCCAGTATGGCATCTTTGGAAGGACAAGTAGAGAGAAGCTTCTAAAATCTCAGAGTTTGGATGAATGGAGATGTTACTGAGATTGCTCGAGAAATTTGACGATCAACGGGATGATGATGATGATGATGATGATGATGATGATGATGATGATGATGATGATGATGATGATGATAAAAATATTAGGAAGAGGAATTCAGAATACTGGGTAGTGATCATCTCATTGTGAAGAAACAGATAAAGAAAGGAACATATATGCATGCTGTAAGATATTCTTTGTTTCTTCTTTTGGGGTCACACCCAGAGATGCATAGGGGTTACTCCTGGCTCTGCACTTGGGAATTACTTCTCTCAGTGCTCAGGGGACCATATAGGATGCCGGGAATCAAACCTGGGTCGGCCATGTGCAAGGCAAATACCCTACCCACTATGCCATGGCTGCAGCCCTACTATAAGATATTCTTAATCATTTATTTCTACTTATTGATATAAAAATCAACTTATGTATAACACATAATAGAGCCTGTATTTCTGTGGAGATCTTTTTCTGTAGAGATAAGCTTTTCTCCACCTTAATTTTTGAGAGTGTGTTATGGAGACTTCAAGGTACTATAAGATTAACAGAGCTCTACAATAACTCATTATATAAACTCACAACAAAAAGAGCACCTGACCATTTTTAAAGCAAAATGTTAAGTGATCCTAAGAAAATATTCTTTCATTAGAATTACAAAACACGTCTTCAAAAGCATAGCTTATTAGTCAAAATTTCTTCATTGTATAAATCAAAGGGCTCACAAGTAAAAGAGTAGGAGATGGGAACACAAGATGATATATTCTCCAAGCTACTTTAAGTCAAAGTTAAAGATAACTTATTAGGGTCATAAAATAGCACTATATGTAGTAAATTCATGTCTTTGCTTTTCTCCCTGACATTTTGTAACCAAAGCTATTTCTACCCGGCTATAATGTGTATTTTTAATCAGACAGTATTAGCCATGCAGCCCAAACTACAAGTCACAAGGACAGATGACTGTAACTCTATTTATGTAAGAGATAGATTTCTGTGACATTGCATACAGAGCAGGATTTACAAATCAAATTAAATTTCCACTTCACTTCCTCAAATATTTTTTTCTAATGAAATCATTTTGACCCTAAACTTATCTTTTCAAACATGCTTGAAAATATATATATATAATTTTTCTGCCATTTTCTAAAGTATATAATAATCTGAAAATAAATTACTTTGTATTGATTAAATACTGCCTGTGATAAAGTGGCATAATGAAATTTAAAGGTTTGGCATTATTTGAAGTATTTTACATTGATAGACAGAGAGAATATACACTTAATAAAATACATGGAACAAGTAGAATAACATCATTGCCTCTGTGAGACATTGAACTTGGACACTTTATTGCTTCCACTGCATTTGCAGTTGGATCAGAGCAACACATGGTTTTAGGTATTCATTAATTTTGTGAAATTCGAACAATCCACAAAAGAATTTTGGTGATTTCCTAATTATCCAGTACTCTGTAGTAAATATTAATTAGACTGTATCACTATCACTGTCATCTCGTTGCTCATCGATTTGCTAGAGCGGGCACCTGTAACGTCTCCATTGTGAGACTTTTTACTGTTTTTGACATAGCAAATATGCCACGGGTAGTTTGCCAGGCTCTGCCATGCAAGCAAGATACTCTCGGTAGCTTGCCAGTCTCTCCGAAAAGGGAGGAATCGAACCCGGGTTGGCCGCATGTAAGGCAAATGCCCTGCCCGCTGTACTATCACTGCATTAATTAGACTATTTGCTCTTTATTTATTCTTGTTAAGTCCTCAGATATTCTTAAATAATAGGTACCAACGATTAACAATGTTTAACTTGTATCTTCTGTGGTCCTTGTCTCTTGTCTCTTTGCTTGTATTTTATTTTTCCTGTCTTCTCTTGATATGACTTCTATCCTAAGCCTTCTACTCTACCCTTCTCCCAATTGACAGTTTCTAATCAAGAGAGAATAATTATTCAAGATTTATCTTGTGTCAGTTCCTCCTTAAAACCTTGAATCTTTCAATGAAATATTCTTACTACATTCCAGTGAAATATTTCATATCACTTTCACAGGTAGAAAGGTCTTCCCAAGTCTTCTTAGGGTAAATATTACCAAAGAATGATTTATGCTCACTGTAAGACTCTAGCTAATTTTCTTCCACTTAATTATTGACGAAAGTTATAGACAGAAGTCATATCTGTACTACTCTTCAGAACATACATAGCATCAGTAAAAACACTGATGCCTGCCAGAAGTTTAAACATGTTTCTTTGTTAAAGTTAAGTCCTTAAAAATTGGACCATAATATTCCAAAACTGATAAATAGACCCCAGTTAAAAGCCATACATACCCTCACTGTGCTTTTCCACTGTTCCAGCTCAAGCTAGGGATCTATCAGGAATTAACTCTCCAGAGTCCAGGAGAAAAAAGAAAGAATACAATAATAAAGAAAGAAGAGTGATTCAGAATGATATAAAAACAAATTGCTCACTTCTAGAGCACATTTTGCTACTCCTTTAATTGTATGTTTGTTTTTCCTGTGAAAGATGAAACACACTTTTGTCGGAAGAATAGATGGAAAGGAGCCATGAAGGAAATCCCATCGTTAATTACAGCAGCACTTGCAATTTTCAATATATTGGCTAAATTCTAGTATGTTGACATTTTTAAAGAAATGAAGTGGTAAAAGGGAAATTGTATTCTATTTTAATGCCATCTTATAGTTATATTCTAAAATTTTCTTAGGAAACAGTAATATGGGTTTCTGGTAAGATTAAGAAAAACTTTTGTGACTAACGCCTTTATACTTCCACTACTCAACTTCCCATGGAAATGAAAGGGAATTGGGAACTTGGGAATTTTTGATTTAATGATATTAGAACAGGCAACATTCATGTATCAGACAATTAATGGAAATAGAGCAAATGTAAGGGCAGACAAGAAGGAAAATTCCAAGAACTCTGTCATACAGGGATGACAGGGATGGGAGAGAGGGAGGAATGGGAGGCGAGGAGAGAGAGAAAAAGGAGAAAGAAAGAGAGGTGTGGGGGAAGAAAGCAAGCAAGCCAAGTTAACTCCTTAGAGTAGCCACAAAGAAACACAAAATGCCCAATATTCAAGTGAAATGTTAATTGCATTCTTCAGCCCCACCCATTGGGCAGTGAAATGAAGTTAATTGAGTGGTCAACTAAAGCAGATGCTACTTGGTCAGAAGTAGCACTTGGCTGAGATTGGTAAGAATTCGAAATGGTTATCTTCACAAAGTTCTAGGTCATATGTCCCAAAGAATTGAATAACTGAACATTTTTGGTATATCAAATCATACTAAACTTCTCTGAAATAATTTTTTTGAGTGGGCATATTATATTTTTGTTCCTGTTACCTACACCCATTTTGTGAACATTTAGTCAACCTGAATATTCACTTAAACATTTTATCTTCAGGAATCCTTCACTGGTATCTAAAGTAGATATTTTTATTTTGTAGAGGAAAGAGTACACTGACATACACACTTATTTTCCTGTACTACAATACTGTTAAGGACTTATTCTGTTATCTGCCCTCACATTGAGTTCCTTGTGGACAGAGCTTGTGATGTTATGGTTTTTACTATAGTTTACTATAGTTTCATGATTAAAATAATAGCTAAAAATCAACCCTACAAAATTCCCTTTTAAAGATATTTGTACAGACACAGACTACTTAATAAGAAGGTTGAAGATTATTCAGTATAGAGTAAGAGAAAAACTGCCTGCCATAGCGGCAGGGAGAGGGGTAGGACAGGGAGATGAGGAGTACTGGGGACATTGGTGGTGGAAAATGTGCACTGGTGGAGGGACAGGTGTTTGATCATTGTATGACTGAAACTCAAACATGAAACTTTTGTAATAGTAGCTCACAGTAGTCAATAAAAAGAAAAGAAAAGAGAAAAATTGGAAACAATTAGTCAGGAAAAAAAGTTTACTCAGTCAAATATGGAAAGACTGATTATAAATAATTGAAATTTTGTCATCAATAAGAAGTTGATTCTGATAACCCCAGGTTTTTTTTTTTGATCATTTTCTAGTTGTAGTGTAAGACAACTTATACAGGAGGGATGACGTGTAATCCATACACAATTATCCCCTGTGTACTCATATTCTTAGTCTAATGCAAGGTTCTGGCATGCTAACATCACAGGCTCTATTGATTCTAAATCTTTCAAAAGTGACATAATATGTTCCAATTTATTTATTAAGTGATTACATCAAAAGCATCATAATCATCAATGATGAGGAGAAATTCAGATATTTGTACGAAGTCTTATTCTACAAAATAAAAATTATACTGAAGTGACGTGATTAAAAAACTATAAAGAGAAAGCCAGATTATTTCAGTCAGACATGAAATATAAAGAAACATAACAAAGCAAAAGCCATCAAATTAAATAAAGCAAATTAATCAAACCCCTGAATTCATAGAAGCATATTTCCCAAAGGGGAGCAAATAACACAGGGGTACTACAATGGGGTGTGATAGAGGTACATTAATATTTTGGGCTCAGAAGAGCAGGGTCAATGTTTATAAAGGTACAAATTTGTCAAAAAACATAAACATTATTTATAGCCAATTGTATTTCAATTTAAAATGTTTTTATAAATTAAGAATGGACACTCCAAAAATAAGATTTTGTATATGGTGAGGACTCAACAATTACTAGTGTTAGCATTCACTAGTAAGCAAATATTGGATTGTATTATCAATTTCACTTTTCTTATAATATACTACACCACACGTTGTAATACATCTTAAAACCTGCTTTGAAAGCTTGGGGGAATGTAATCTTGAAAGAATAGTGTGGAGGTGAAGGAGAGAAGGTTACACTAAAGGTGACATAGAGATACTAGTGAAGAGTCATGGACTCATTGGTGGGGGTGGTTTTGTACATCAACCATAAGTGTTAACATTATTGTAACAACATAAAATATAATAACTTTTAAGAGAATTTTTAATTAGTGTAAATAATCTGAGATTTGCGCTAAACAAAGATGGGAATATAGACTTCAGGAGAAATTTTTTTATACTAATTTGAGAAATAATAGACAGTCAATATCTATTTACCTCAGTGCTCTGACACTAAAAGAATAGAATTGATTACTTTCCCATTTTAACTTGTAATATTTTTTCGTTTTTTTCAAGAAAATAAATGAATGGAAATAAACATTTAAAATATTTTTTGTTTTTATAACCTTTTTCTTCAAACATCTAGTTTGTTATCATGAATTTATCATGATATTATATATGATTACCAAATGTCTCACACAGCGATTAAACAAAGTAAATCAGTACTGTGCCAAGAGACAGACTTCCTTGTTTACAGGTAGAATGATGATACATTTTGTTGTGGTTTGATTTTATTTCAATCACTCTGGGACTCCCACATTGGTTGAGCTCAGCCCAAGATGCCTCTCTCTCCGAAAACAAAAATTAAGCTAAAGAACCTAACCATATGTTTTGTCAACAAGACACAGTTGACAAAGTGAAGCCAGGATTCACAGAAAAACATTCCCCAAATGAGAGCCAGGCCATCTTTTCACACCCTGTAACCACATGTTGAAATTCTCTTGATTTACAGGGGTGAAAGATTATTGAAGCTCAAATTAATCTCCAGAACACAAGACACTCTAAAAATAACTGCCATCTATATGAATCCTAATGCGACAAATAGGGAAACACTTCATGTCCTCAGTAGTCTCTGGTGCCTTTCAGGATTTTTTATTTTGTGTTTTCAATAAAATGGCAAGTAGGAAGAAAACTATTTGCAATCAGCACGGAGTTAAATTGTATGTCAGTGAAGTACCACACTCTTTTATTTAGTTACTAATGCTTTAGCAATATCTATGCTGATTGGCAATTCACTTGAGAAAACTGATCACGAGTCTCTGGAGTTCTTTTATCCTGTATTACATCCTCTAGATCGCTCTCAGAACTGAACTGAATGACACCTCATTAAAAAGAATCAGAAGTGTTCACACGTTAGGTATCGCATTAAATTCTTTCTACACATTTTTATGCTAGAGAGAGGTGAGACATATAATTTGGGGCTCATTCCCTCCACTGCCTAGGCAATTCGTTTTTAACTCATTTTGCCAAGCAGAGATCAAATGCTGGCTCTCTTCTTAGAAATGATAAAGCATACTAAAAGAGAAAAAGTAAACAGACAGTCATCCCCAATTCAGGTGATAAAACAAACAGAAAAAAAAAAAAAAACCCAAGAGCCAGGAGGCTGCTGAAGGTCTGTCTGAGGCATGGCCAACGGGCATATTCAGCACGTTCAGGATGCCAGGGACTTCCAACAAGGAAATGAAACAACTGGCAAAACAAAGACTGTGAAGGCGTAAAAGGTAATTGGTCATCACCAGGCAACTTCCCACCAATCAAAACTCCACCACCGTCTGAAACGCTTTGCAAAAGAGGAGCTAAATGAGACTAGTTTTTCCCTTTCTTGCCCACACGGGTATCTTTTTCTGCTCCTGGAAGCACTAACCTTACGTAGCTGAAGATCTTTGGTCTGTATCTGGGAATAAAGTTTTGAAGTTATGAAGCCCCAATAAAATCTGCAACGTGTTTTTAGCTGTAACTTTTCAGAGGTAGCATTCTGCAATAAAACACATGAGCCGCAAGAAGGTGGCAATAATTCAACAAAACACTTTCTGTATCAACAGACAAATTTCCCTCAACATCTTGATTAAAAGCCCATCATCTGCATAAATTTCAACATAACAGTAATTAAAACTTGTCACAGTGGCATTCAGTGACTTTAAACACATAATCACTGTCATAGAGACTCAAAATTTAAGGGTCGGAGGAGAATATGCACACTTACCATAAACTTTGAGCCTGGATGACAGGAATTACATGTTTAAAATCATTGAATGCCTAGAATATTGCCCAGCGCTTTATAGGATGAGGAGTCCCATGACTTGTTCAAGGACTCTTCAAGGACTCTTTGCCCTGAGCTTTTCAGTGACCCCTTTTATAAGAAAGACAGAAGGCTGTAAGATATCCTAAATGCCCCTCCCACACCTACCTGACTGTAAATCATCATGTAAGCCCTGTATTTAACACTCTAGCCCTAGTGCTAGAAATCCAAATAAAACTGGGCAGAAGGGGAATTTTAGATAATTGTCCTTTGCTGAACAAAACCTTCAATTAATTTTTCTTTGGTTTAAATAATCAAGGAGTACCGGATTCATGGGACAGCAGACTGGTTGCTTGCCATGCACGTAGCCTACCAGGGTTCCAGACCAGACAATCTATTTGATTTCCCCGTGCCCACCGGATGTGACCCCTGAACGCAGAGCCAGGAGAGTGGCCCCCATGCCGTTTTTTGTGTGTGGCCTAAAAAAAAAAAAACAACCCTAAAATATTGTCAAGGAACATGGAATGCAATAAAGTGTATGAGCGGGAGTGTATATAGCATATTTACTCCAGGAAGAGCTTAGAATCACTCTTGTTTGAATGACCCCCTCAGGAATAGTCAAATACAGCACTAAGATACCACGGAGAATAACTACAAGATGACTAATTCTGATTCAGCCTTCACTGTGGCTTCTCAAGATTTCAAAAATCAGAGAGCAGCACAAAGGGAAAAACACACACCCCCCGCCCCCTACTCAGTTTTGTTAATTTCTGCAAACTGATTCAGGTTAGGAAGAGTAAAGCTACGACTCCGCAAATCTACTCTTCAGGACTTATTGTTGGACAGGTGGTTTGCTTCATTTTATTCATTCTGTTCATTCTTTTTGTCTAATCCAGAGAATAAACACCAGCAGGACCAAACATATGGTTAGGTTCTTTAGCTTAATTTTTGTTTTCGGAGAGAGAGGCATCTTGGGCTGAGCTCAACTAACGTGGGAGTCCCAGAGTGATTAAAATAAAATCAAACCACAACAAAATGTATCATCATTCTACCTGTAAACAAGGAAGTCTGTCTCTTGGCACAGTACTGATTTACTTTGTTTAATCCCTGTGTGAGACATTTGGTAATCATATATAATATCATGATAACAAACTAGATGTTTAAAGAAAATGTCATAAAAACCAAACAAGAATTTTTCAATATTTACTTTCCATTCATATCTTTTCAGTTAAAACATAAATGATATTTTAAAAATTTCATAAATTTTTGGAATTTTTTAATTCCAGGATTAAAGCCTAAATAGTTTAGGATTAGAGCCTAAATAGTATCAACATTATTATGACTTTTATTTTAAAGTCAATTTTTTGTTACCCTAAGAGTAATTTTAAGATGTTAAAAATTTTTTATTATCTTAAGGGGAATTCTGGATTTAAAAGTTTATCTATAATTCACATTTTCTTATGTTCATCTATAAAGAAAATAACATGATTTTCTTTCACTTATGTTTAATATTATTTCTTGTATTGTGAGAGCCCTCTAGTGGTTAGAAAGAGACTAAATCTCTGCTGATAAAATTAAAGTATAGTTCAGTATTTGAAAAACCTTTCCTTACTAGAATACTGAATAAAGTATCTTTGGATATTGTTACCTTTTAAAACTTATTTTGGCTTTTTCCCGCTCACAGGATGGTAGACTAATTTATTTTAAACATTTTGTATGACCAAATGAAAAGATCTTAAATCTTTAATTCAAAATTTTTAAAAAAAGCAAACCTCCGATTATGCACAAATACATAACCAGATTGAGAATAGTTAGAAATTTATATCTAAATTGAGATATAGGTAAATTGACTTCAGAATTTTCTATTTGTTAGGTGACATATTTTATGTCCTCTTTAAGTCACAAATAAACCCACAAGTTAAGTGGGTTTATTTGTGACTTAAAGAGGACATAAAAAAACTTATAGTCCATAAGTTCGAATCACTAAATTTAAGCTCAGATTTTGAAATATTATGTAAATCTTCAAACCATGGACCTACTGAACACTTTTGAGAGAGTTAAAACAGGCAAAACTAGAAGTGGCAAAGTTTTAGGCAAATTGGGCAATAGATTTAAGTTTATAAAATGATAAAGCTAGGGTATATATTAGGAAATACCTTAAAGATGAAATGGTCTCCTGCCAATATTAAATATTTGCATGTCTCAATAGTCCTCTTTCTTTAATGACCATTTTTTGAAAGACTTTTGAATTATATATAACCAGTTCTCAAGTACTTACTATTATATAAGTTTTAATTTCATTGAATTCTTGAAGCATCAAAATATAAAATGAAGAATTTATAATCACTGTAATTCCACATTTCTTTGTAAGAAGGAATATTCATGCATAAAATGAAGTTGGAAGTGTAGATTTGCTTAGTAGACTAAGCACTATACACAATGTTACCAGTGATGCTACAAGATAACTAAAGGATGGTTATAAGATTGGACATATGAAGAGGACTGATGCTTTGATTTAGTTTCCACATAGTTTAGATAACAAACTTTCCATAAAACAACTATTATTGACACCTGGTAAAACAACTATTATTGACACCTGGGATGTTAGCATAATAGCATAATAACTGACCATTTAGGGAAAAAAATCTTTAATCCTATGTCAATCATGTCAATGAGCATCCTCAGGCAGAGCCAGGATTATATGTCAAAATTCTGCATTTGGTACGTGATTCTATTACACAGTGTCATATATACACTGTACACTGTACATGATAGTAACCCTCACGTATGTAGGCCTATTCTATTCTCATCATCTTAAATCTAGCCCTGACTATGTGACCTCTAATCATAGGGCAAAAACAAGACCTGAGGAGAGGCTTTAAATATGTGTGAACATTGAGGTGTACCCTCTTTCGTTACAAGGACCCACTTTGACAAGCATTTAATATGTTTCCAGCTAGTGTTCTAGAGAAGAAAAAAACGTTTTTATATATGTAAATCACTAAGCTCTAGCTAGATTACTAGCAAGTAATAAACTGCAATGAAGGCAGCCAACACTGTAATCCATAAAATAATTGGTGTTCTAAACCACTAAATTTGGGGATACTATTAATAGAGCAAAACTTAGGTTACATCATGCAATCTGAATTTTGACTCTGGTTTGGTACCAAGGCCACATTTGTCTGGAGGTGGAATGGGAGACATTTGATAAGTTATTTTCTTCTTGGTCTAAGGAGAAAATGTAGTACCACTCTGAGCTGCTTGAAGCTTCTGAGAAGGACAGTAACCAAAAATCATGAGTTATGTCTCAGAAAGTTTTAGCTTCTTGTGGTTTTAATGATTGTTCATTAACCACACTTTCATGGGGAAACAATTTTTAGATCTAGTAAAATGGATCATACAACTAAAAGTATACAGTTAGTCTTGACATGGTATAAGTTCATAAGAAAGTCACATGAGTGTTTTAACAGTCCAGAAACACATTACAATTTATCAGAAGATACAGATGCTTAAAGTAACCCAAATCCAGAAATACCGTATGATTCATCATGAGATATAAATGTTTTAAAAAAAACTAAGTCCCGTTAATAAAGGAATCTGCCATGCAAATAATTTATAATATTGACTCTAATTTTGCTTGCCACACTTAAAGATTGGACTGGAGTGATAGCACATCGGTGGGGTGTTCGCCTTTTACTCGGCTGACCCGTGTTCAATTCCTCCATCCTTCTCAGAGAGCCCGGCAAGCTACCGAGAGTATCGTGCTCGCACGGCAGAGCCTGGCAAGCTACCCATGGTAATTGGTTATGCCAAAAACAGTAACAAATAAGTCTCACAATGAGAGACATTACTGGTGCCTACTTGAACAAATCGATGAACAACAGGATGACAGTGACAGTGATAGTGACACTTAAAGATTAATTGTGGCCTTGAGAGAATGGGATGTGAAAGTTCAACTAACCATAAGGTAAGGTAGAACTTAAGGAAACCATGAGAAAACTATACATGAAGTTCTAGTTAAAACTAAGGAGATGCAGATTTGAATTGCTATAGAAGAACAATTGTGTGAATAAAGTTAGAGGTGGATTTTTTTCCAATATAAAAAATAATTTTCTAATGTGAAAGGAATACCTCAATAAAGGGCTGGAGCAATAGCACAGTGGGTAGGGCATTTGCCTTGCATGCGACCGACCGGGGTTTGATTCCTCCATTGCTTTCGGAGAGCCCAGCAAGCTACTGAGAGTATCCCGCCCGCACAGCAGAGCCTGGAAAGTTACCTGGGGCATATTCAATATTCTAAAAACAGTAACAACAAGTCTTACAATAGAGACATTACCGGTGCCCGCTGGAGCAAATCGATGAACAATGGGACAACAGTGCTACAGTGCTACCTCAATCAAATGGTTGGTTTAAACAGAAGTGATGTGGCTGTCACAGAGCATATTCAAATATAATTTTCAACAAGAATATGGTGAATAGATCCATTCACCAGACGAACATTAGACAGGATGCTCTCTAGGACTACTTACAATATGTCTATCATCACATTTTTCTTTTAAAATCAGATAATTAAGATTGCTGCAATCACATCCTACTGGTGTTCCTCCAGCCTCCCTATTTGATCCTGATATATTAGAAGAGGACTGAAGAATATAATATATGAGCCCTGTTTGCTCTCTCTGCTTCTTATTTAGGTACAGATGTTAAATCTATTAGCTTAGTTCATAGAGCATATTAGAAGTCAGTTTGTATTTTAATATGATAAAATTATTTCTAAGATTCATGAGTAAGATTTTATTTACTATGGAGTGATAGCACAGAGGTAGGACGTTTGCCTTGCAAGCAGGAGACCTGAGTTCGATTCCTCCGCCCCTCTCGGAGAGCCTGGCAAGCTACCGAGAGTATCTCGCCCGCATGGCAGAGCCTGGCAAGCTACTCATGGTGTATTCAATATGCCAAAAACAGTAACAACAAGACTCAAGATGGAGACATTACTGGTGCCCGCTCGAACAAATAGATAAGCAACGGGATGACAGTGATGGTGACAGTGATTAAAAAAAAGAGTAGGAAATTGAAAGTCATATTTTAAGGGAAAATCATCAGAGTGTATAATCATCAGAGTCTTATATACAAGTTGATTTAAGAGTAAATAGCTATATTTTAAATAATTTGTTAGGCTTACAGGCTTATAAAATAGGGCTTATAAAATAGCACAATGGGTAGGGCGTTTGCCTTGCTTGTGGCCAACCCAGGTTTAGTTCCTTCATCCCTCTCGGAAAGCCCGGCAAGCTACGGAGAGTATCCCGCCTGCACTGCAGAGACTGGCAAGCTACCCGTGACATATTTGATATGCCAAAAACAATAACAAGTCTCACGATGGAGACATTACTGGTGCTCGCTCAAACAAACTGATGAACAACGGGACGACAATGACAGTGACAATGATTAGTATGTTGGGAATAGTATAATTAATGTAATAGCATAATTAGTATATTAAAAGATAGTATAATAAATAGCATAAATATAACAAATAGTATAATAAATAATGTAAATAAAATAAATAGTGTAAATATAATTGTAGCACTGAAGCACTGTGATCCCATTGTCCATTGATTTGCTCGAGCAGGCACCAGTAACGTCTCCATTGTGAGACTTGCTGTTACTGTTTTTGGCATATCGGATAAGCCATGGGTATCTTGCCAGGCTCTGCTGTGTGGGCGGGATATTCTCCATAGCTTAGCTTGCCGGGATCTCCAAGAGGGGCGGAGGAATCCAACCCGTTGGCCACATGCAAGGCAAACGCCCTACCTGCTGTGCTATCGCTCCATGCCCAAATATGATAGTATAATAAACAATTCGTATAATAAATATAATAGTAAGAATATAATAGTATAATAAATAGTATAACTATAACAAGTGATATAAATAGCATAATTAACTAAAATATTAATAACTTACCTGGAATTAAATTAACAATTATTGCAGATTTGATTACTGTTTGAAATTCATGGAAAAGTGTTATGAATGGAGATAAATATATCTATAGTCTATTAATCTGTTCATATGACACTTTACACCAAATTATATTTATTCCTAAAAATAAAAACACTACATGCCAAAACCTGGGTACTGTGCAGGATCCTCCCCATATAGATTGATTGGACATTTGGACATTTGTGTCTCCAGGTGTGCTCAGATGATACTCAATTTCTTTTCTTCTCTCCTAATTTACTGAATGAGCCTTGTCCTAATTCTCCTTATTTTTTCTATCTATATCTTAAATACAAGCCTTTACTGAAGATTTTGCTCTAACAATAGGAAATGATTACTAAGTGACACTGTGTTATAGGCAGAGTGGGTTTCTTTTTTCTTTTGTTTGCTTCATCTAATTTGATTATCATAACACCATTTTATTGATATTTTATTATCTTTCTTGCATTGATATTTTATCATCTTTGTCTGTGAGTAAATAACTTGACCAAAACCCTTAACAAGAAAAAAAACAACATAGTCTTCCCTACAAGTACCTGCTGCCACTTTGCTTTGCTACTTTTACTCTCGAAGAGGAGCTCCTAAAAATGTGAAGATTGAAAGATGAGTGACTGGGTAAATACGAGAAAGAGGCATCACAGTCAAGGAAAATTAAGCTATTGGACCTCAGTGGCTAAACAATATAGGATCATCTAGTGGAGCGGGGAGAAATGGTACTGGGGGTCCAGAGCAATAGTACAGAAGGTAGGGCACACAGCTGACCCAGGTTCGATCCCTGGCATCCCATACGGTCTCCGGAGCAAAGCCAGAAGTAGCTCCTGAGTGCAGAGCCCCTGAGCATCGCCTAGTGTGACCAAAAAACGCCAAAAGAAGAAAAAAAAGGTATGGACTAAGAGACTAATTTGATTACCTGGGAAGGTAAGAAAGTGGTAAAACGCATGCCTAGTATGTGTAGGACCCTAAGTTCCTGTAACTTGGTAACACAACCACGTATCACTGCAGGCCACACAAGCCAAGCACTCCCAAGTGTCCCTGGGAACCTGAGTATCCCCAGGTATATACCCTCCTAAAAGCAAACCAAAAAAAATGATACTAATAAATAATCTGGAATAATTCTGATTTTTCCCACTTTAATTCAATACTACCAAACAGGGGTTAGAAAATAGTACTGGAATTTAAGATCTTGCCTTGCACACAGATTTCTGGCACACTTTGTCCTCTATGCACCTCCAAAAGTGACCCAAAGTATCTCTAAAAGTGATCCCCAATAATTTCCAAGTGTGGCCAAACTCCCAGAAAAAAAGAGAAGATGAAAAAAAAAAACATACTAGAATAATCACTCATATTAGTTTTTTTGTTGTTGTTAAATTGCTGTAAAAAGCTATCCTTAGTCAGGGGGTAGGAGGAATTATACAGAAAATATCACTTAATTTAAATCACAAAGACTGGCTTATGGTTAAAATTCTCACTTCTTCAGGTCTGTACTGAAGAAGTAAGGTAAAAAGAGCTAACACTTCAAATTTTGAACAGAAAAACTTGAAGATCAAATTATATCTACCTTCAAAGAAAAAAATTATAAAAAACATTTTATCTACCACCTACCTCATATCTACTTTTATACTACCATCACATCTACCATCAAATAAGATTTAAAACACAGTAGTACCAGGGAAATAGCTCAAGGGAGCATGTCTTGCTTGCACAAAGGACCCAAGACTGATATCTGAAAATCATCACATACCTCCCCCAAGCACATCATGGTATAACCATGGAACCCCCAAGCACTGTCAGAGTGGTCCAATTGACCACTAGCCATGAGCAGCAACATTGTATAGCCAGGCCCTGTCTGACCCAGACCTCTATGCATATTTATTATTTCTTTCCCTTGCTTGCTTATTTTTATCTTTATATTTTAGTTTGTCTTGTAAAAAGTTAGCAAGAAAAAATAACATATTTTTCTGCATTATTCCATTCTGCCCACTGAACTCTGTTACTTCCCTCTGATGTATATGATGCAATAACTCATCTAGTTTGGTACCATTGATCTTGGGTGGAGTAGTAATAATGGAAGTAAATAAGGGAACTGCAAGGTGTTCTCAAACTCTTCCAATCCCATCTCATTTTTTCCAACATTCTGCCTCCACATGTCATTCTGTCTGTCTTCCCCATACTCTGGCCTCTGTCTTTGTCTTTCATTTGCCCTGCTAAAGTTGTATTGCACAGATGATTGACAAATCTGGATTTTTACTTGCTAATTTAAATTAAATAGGTGCAAGTGATTGGGTAAAGATGATAGATGTTAAAGAAATTACCAACAATGGTCTCTTTTCTTCCCTAAAAATTGTTTCACAATTTGACAAAAGCCAGCAGAGGGCATACTTCCATTTCAGATATATGAATACTGCAGGGGGAAAAAAAATCAAACTACCAGTCTTGACACTGGGATTAGAATAAATGGCCATTGTACTGGGTTTTGGGTGAAGGTAGAGAGAATTTAAGTAGTTCTGGAATGTTTAACTGTGTTTGGGATATTTAATAATTGTTTTTTTATCAGGTTTATATCTATATAGGTAGATATAGATATATATGTTTATACATGATGTCTTTTGTCTCTCTCCAGGTTGGGGCATTAACTACAAGTTTCAGAAATTAGGCAGAACTTATGCAATCCTTACACTTCTGGGCTACCAAATGTGTAAATAAATTGATTACAGAGAAAAAGTGAGAGAAACCTGCTCCGACTTTCTTTGTTTCTTTGTCTTAAAACAAAGCACAGGAAAGATCAACATGCTAAGTAGTCTCAGGTAGGAAAAAGATGTCAAGAAAATCTATCAGGTGAGGGAGCTGCTACTGTTTAATTAGGCACGTGAGAACCAGGTGAGATCACATGAGAAATTTTCACAGAGATGAAGGTTCCAAAATGAGTAATAATTTACATTTTTTTAATAATGTAAGAGTACTGCTATTTGCTCAGCCATTGATTAAGCGGATTGAGTTGGGCATGAATTCCACATTACTTATTTTTTTATTCTATTCTGAATGTTAATTTTATTATTATTATTTCTCCCATTTTTTTTTATTCACTCTGAGATACAGCTACAAAGCTTTCATGTTTGAGCTTCGGTCATACAATCATCAAACACTCATCCCTTCACCAGTGCACACTTTCCACCACCACAATCCCCAGTTTCTCCCCACAACCCACCCCCACCCCCATTCCAACCCTTACCCTGCTTGTGTAGCAGACAGTTTCCCCCATACTCTCTCTCTACTTTGGCTACATTTGATATTTTGACACCAGTCTCACCAGCACTCAAACCTACCAAAAAGGCAATGCTAGACGATTTGTTTTGTATTGCTTGTTATGGATAGAATATAATGTCCAGGATATTATGTGTCATTCTCTTCCGGAAGCTTTAGTTTATAGCCTCTGGGCCTTGGCCACTGGTGAGATTGGGTCTTGGGTGAGGCTCATCAGAGCGTGAGGAGAGTAGCCTCTGGGTTTTCCTATCGGTCTGCTCTCTGGTGAGGTTCATCCCATTTCGGGTGAGGCTCGTGCCCTCTTGGGTGAGGCTCGCCTGAGCATGTGGAGCGTGGCCTGGGGCATGGCGGTGGTTGGGTTCTTGAAGTTTTCGGCTACTGGGATTCTGCTTGGGGCAGGGAGGGAAACTCAACCTGCCCCCTTCCTAAGTGCCCCGGTGAAGACAGCCTGGCGTGGTGTCAAGGCATTCTGCGGAGCTCTCTTCTGGGAGCTTTAGTTCATAGTCTCTGGGTCTTGGCCATTGATGAAAGTACATGGTGCCGGGGTAGTTTGTGGGTGTGACTGCCAAGCTACAGGAAAACGGGAGGTCTGGGGGAGGAGGCTCAGTCCCCATCCAAGAGAGCCTGGGGCTCTCAATCATGGATTCCCACCTACTTCTGTGCTACAGGCCCTAACTGCATCTTTTGATCTCTTTTGAGATTTATGGGTCTCTGAAATAAGGTCAATAAATGAGCATATGTAGTTGAGCTGGAAGTGGTTAATAGGTGTGTCTCCCACATACCTAACTTTCGGCCATTTAATTCTTGGTAAACTTGGCCCCAGGTTGTTGGGGTCTGACCAAAGGCTCAAGAGCAATTTGGGTATCTGGAAGTCTGAAGTCATCATCAAGCTGCTCATGCACTCCCCCCAGGTAAAGGTTTACTTGCTGGCAACACCATCACTGTATCACTATATTACTGTCATCCTATTGTTCATTGATTTGCTCGAGAGGGCACCAGTAACATCTCCATTGTGAGACTTGTTGTTACCGTTTTTGGTATCTCCAATATGCCACAGGTAGCTTGCCAGGCTCTGCTGTGCAGGCAAGATACTCTCGGTAGCTTGCCGGGTTCTTTGAGAGGGACGGAGGAAATGAATCCAGGTCGGCCACATGCAAGACAAATGCCCTATCACTATGCTATCACTCCAGCCCCATACCCCAATAATTTACATTTTCAGAGAAAAAAATGTTTTCAGTTAAAAGGTAAATGCCATAAATTTCAGCAGTTACTTCTTCCCTGTGTAGATGAGTTTCAGATACTTTCCTTATAGTATTTTCCCTTACGTATTAGAGAGAGAAGAGAGGAACATGCAGGAAAAAACACAGCATAATGTAGACATCACTTAGCATATGTTTTTGGAGCAGTAGGTGCAAGGTCCTGTTTTTGGTGCCAAGAGTAAATAAGCAAACACGCCATCAGAGAACCCCTCCTTGGAGAAGATGTACCAAACAGCAACAGATTGAGTAACCAGCCAGACCCTTACCTTAGAATCTGGCCCTGCCTCGATACCAGCATGTGACTCAAAGAAAAAGAATTAAAGTTCTGTCTTGTAAAACAGGAATAGTATAAATATTCAATGAAACATATACACACATTTCTAACATAAAATCTTCATATGAGCCTATATATGAGTTCTACTATCAATCTCCTTCCACAAAATCAAAAACAAAGACACCAATTTATAGATTACCCAGAATCAAATGGAATATATTAAGAATAGGAATATGAAACAAGACTGATTCTGGTATGCCTCCTAATCAGTATGTCATATGGAAGGCCAATTTCTATTGCTAGTTTGAGGATTACATGATAAGAAATATAAGTAACTGATAGTGAAGATAAAGATAAATGTAGTATATATATGTATGTATGTATGTATGTAATTCAATAATTCAAATCAAAATTCCACTGCTTCAAAATGTAATCTGTGCCTAGTCTGATTAAAGGTAATATCACATAATGTCCTATCAATTGAATCAGCTTTTCTGCATTTATTTTTCCTTAAGATGGCAGGGTGCTTCTAACATCTTTGACTCGAGATAATATGATAACACAGATTACCACAACACAAAGAGGAACATCTCTAGATTTTTCTGATCTTCCTGAAATCTGAAGTTACAATCAAGTTCAAAACTAAACATAGATCCACGTAGTCATTGAGCCCTAAGACCCCACCCTTCCTCGCTGAGAAGGGACCAGGTAGTACCTCTCTCTCAACCTTTCATTCTTTTCCAAATACATTTCCACAGTCTTCTATTAGTTTCTTGCTGATTGGCAAGCTCATTGATAGAAGAGTTAATCAAATTAACCTTATGATTCAAAGGGAAGTGCAACAGGCCTGTTTCATTGCCCCTGAGGGAGTTTCCCCCCTCCCCACCCCATGGTCTAAGTCTGAACTGGTGTCTCACACTACTGCATTACCAAATTCATAACAACCAGAAAATAATACTCTAAATCCGAGCCTCATATATTATTGATTTTCTTTCAAGATTATCATCACAGGTTTATTAGAAAGGAAACTGAGTTTTGATGATACGGTGTATCTACAAATATTCCATGTTTCTTTGCCTACACTAAAAGTCATTTTTATAACACATACTAAGCAGCACAATGCAAATGCCAAACCAATAGAACATCTTGAAAATATATCCTATTCCTCTAACAATTTCATGCTGATTTCATCTCCCATGTTTTACGAACACATGATTGGGTATAAAGTAAGTGCATCATAGCTTTAGTTTGAACTCCCCAAAGTGCTTTGGTAGTTAGGTATTACATGTTGCATTTTCATAGTCTTCCATTTCTGTCAGCACCCCTTGTTGGGAGGAGGGGGTGTATGAAATTTTCTTTTTCCATAACAGATACTTACCCCAAGGTAATGGCCATCTATGAACACAACAGGGAGGGATGGAGCTTCAGATACTCGTCGGCAGCGTTCATCTAGCTCTTTGCCATAGTCGCCATTCAATGCTATGTTTTTCTCTTCAAATTTTACTCGATGATTTTGGAAGATCTTTCTAACCAGTTCACATCTCTCGAAGGTTGTCCGTACCACACGAAGACAAGTGGTATATATCACTACACGGTCAAATTCTAGCTCAGTTGATGGTTGCTGGAAAGAAAATGTTATAACATAAATATGTTTGCATTTTCTTTTGCATCATTTAATTATTTTAATACAATTAAGTTTGGGGGAATCAGTACATAATACAGAGACTAAGGCACTTGACCTTGCAGATGGCTGATTCCATTTCAATCTTCAGCACCAAGTATGGTCCCCTGAGCACTGACAGAACTAATCTCTGAGCATAGAGTCAGAAATAAGCTCTAAACATTGTCATGTGTGACCCTCAAATCAAAACAGCACCCAAAAAAAGTTGTTGGTATATGCCCTTTACATTAAAGTCATGCAATGAAGGTTGAATGAGATGTGCCCTTCTAAGATATGCCTTTCCATTGGGATATTTGTAACTAAGAGGGATAGCAACCCATAAAATGACAAAATATGATGTGACAGTATATTTTATGTCCTTAGAGGCATGTAAAATAATGGAGTACCTTAAATTATATTACAAGACAGACATATTATGTGGGGAAATAATCAATGATTGAGTTATTTTTCCTATGGCATGTAGCAATTAAATACTTTACCTGCCAAATAACATTCATTGCAACAGAGTAGTTGATGTTAGTATTTAAGCATTTGATAATTCTTCTATTTACCAATTTATTAAATATTGTATATTTTGAACTGATTTCCTGGAAATGACAGGATTGGATTATTCTCTGGTCAATTAGCACTGAATAAAAATATGTTTAGTGAGTGTCAGGCCTTCCAGGTACAAGAATTAGAAGATTGAGTGACTCAGAAAATGTGCAAAGATATAACACGCAGCTGGGCAGTGGTGAAAAACATTCGGAAGGAATAACAAAGAAATAGCACACTCAAACGAAAGGCAAACGATTTTCAAAACTAAGGTGAATTCATATTTTTAAATCTTTTGTTTAGTATATCAGATAACCAGAAAAGTCTTTCATTATCAACCTCTCCTGGAGAAGACAGAACACAATACAACCCAATCATGGGATACGAAGATACAGGAGTTTTCAAGAGGTGAAAATTGTATAACATAACTTAACTGCTTGAAAATCTCCAAGAAATATGTTTTGATCAAAATGGATGCATAATAAAATTATGAAGTAGACTAACTAAATACTACTTTTTATGCAATTGCAAATAATGCTCTAGTGGTTCAAATAGCCTTTCAAATTAATGTTTTGATATGCTTTGTGATAAATGTCTATAAGAGCCAAGGAACTAGTATGAGACTGCAAGTTTAGTGGTATCATTTTGTTAAAAGAACACATTGTATCCACATAATTATATATTTTATATTAAAACACAAAAATAAATCAGTGTAAAATGATAAAATTAATGACAGGAAAAAAATTAATACTACTTTTTTTATTAAGAAGATATTTGGATTTAATAATTAAGTACAGGTCTTGGAGTCCATGGCTCCAGTATACATTCATGCCTGTGGGAATCAAGGAACTTTAATAAAGATTGTATATTTAAGAAGTGTAGTACTCTTTTCTGGTTATATTTTTTTACTACTTATGCATTGCTTCTCCAGCTAAAAAAGTTGCTATAACTGCCTTTGGTTCTACCAAAATGATTATTTTCCTTTCTTTTATTTTTAGATATCCACACTTACTTTGATATACCTGTTAAGTATATTAGTGCTATGAGTGGACAAACATTGAGAGTGAACAATTCTCCTGCGGCATTAACCAACCCACATAGAATTATCTCTGTTCACAATACTCTAAAGTACCACTTCTCTGTGTGTCTATGAAAAAAGAGAATTTTAAAATACTAATAAAATTTGCCATATAGCCTAATGCAAGGGATGACAAAAATATTTCTGTGCCTAGTACTGGCAATTAGTTTTGCTTGAAATTAGTGAATCTTTATTTTAGAATAAACTTGAAAATTTCTCATACTATTGACCTCTTTTAGACCTCTTTAACTACAAATGTTCCTCCCAAGCACTTCCAGGAGTATGTCTGAGCACAGAGCAAGTAGTGACCCCTCAAAATAAATAAATGTAAAAATTCTGTGACAAGGATTGGAGAGATAATCTATTAATTAAGGCACTCTTTTTTAGGCAGATCTGGTTTGATCCCTGGCACGATATATGATCCCCTGAGCAAAACCAGAGGTCATTTTTTAGCAAAGAACCAGGAAAGATCAAGGCACCACTGGTTGTGACCTCCAAAATAAAACAAACAAAAAAGAAAATCATTGTGTAAGTCACATCTTCCATATAATTCCTTGACATGAAAATAAGATTGAAAACAGAGTTGAAAATCTGGTCATCTACTATGCTAAGCCATGGAAAATTATCATATTGCCTCATTTGGTGAAATGATTTGGAAGTGGATATTTCCTAGAGATGAAATTGGGTTGAGTATTTCTCAAGGTTTCCACATTTGTTATGGAAATGTTAAATGATGTTGGTTTTGGTTGAAAAGAAATCCTCTTCAAAATTTGCTTCATTTTCTTTTCTCAACAGATTTCTCAAAGCATCTGGCCAGAAATCTAAAAATAGCCTTTTAGTGGTTAACTGTCCCTCCTTTCCCTTCTAAAGGGTTACCATGGAAATCACTCAGTGAAGGACGGGAATGTCAGAAAGAACACTCTGAAGCCATTGGGATTTACAGCTGGCTTATTCTGGCAGAACTGACCTAGATGTTAATAAAGACAGTCCATTTGGTTCTGATTGAAAAGATGAGTCTTAGGAATTGCCCTGACAACAACCTGCAGCACATACAGTTGTGTTGGCAAGGGATAGAAATTTCAGTGAATGAAGTTAATGAGTTACAACTAATGAGCAAATGTATATCTTCTATGTACCTTGCACTTGCAAAAATTGCTTTGAACCTGAGTACTTTAGTCACTTAGTCATCTCGTAACAACAGTAGAACCTCTCCACACCCACTGAAATTGTCCTGAAATTCAAGCCAAGAAGCATTAAACGCTCTCCAGACCCAATAACAAAGACAGAATTATAAAGGACAATACTCAATTACCAGGATGGAGCAAATCCACTGGTTAATTTATATTTGGCTCATTCCCTAAAAATCTGGTATGAGTTTGAAAAATCAACCTGATATTGGCTTCCTACTCTAATTCTAATAAGGTCCCTAATCACCAAGTAACTGCGGGTTTCCACAAAACGCCATGACTTTTGTCTTAAACAAAAAATAAAAACAAAATAATCTCCAATGCCATTGACAGACATGATCTAGCAACTTTACTTCACCATAATTCTATTTATAAATCTAGAATCCTATGTGCAAAGACCACAAATGTCATAGAGAAAAGAGCTATTCAGTAAACTCTGTTCAGTTTAAATTAGAACCCTGGTGCCTATCCTAACATCCATTAGCCTTCCACTGAGCCACGCAGACGGAGTCACTCTCGGTTAGTTTACGCCCTGCTCCCATGCATAGAGTTAATTTCCAAACAGACTGCTGTCGGCCCCATTTTCTCCCCAAGAGATAATTCTTGTGATTTAAGGAAATTTGTCTCTTTAATAATTATGCTCTCAGATATAATGACAATGACTCACTAAGCAAAGGTTGTGGGGAAGGATTTAAAGCACTCTCAAATTCCTTTGATATAAGTAGAGCATAGAGGTAGAGGGTTTTTCCCCCCTCATCTAGTTAAAGGCAAAGAGGCAAAGAGCGATACAGAATGTCAGAAGAAATTTGGGGGCCAGATCCGAATTGCCTGATTATCAGGCAATGGGCCATCCACGCTCAAGGAACCATAATTTTAAACAGCAGACACTTGATTGAGAGTGAGAGCAAAAAGTAGGACATGCATATCAGTTGTGATTAAAAATGAAAGTCCAGGTACATTTTCAGTGACATGAAAAAAATGCATGGGAATAATATTTGCATGAAAGAATTTCTCTAGGGAGTGTTTTCTGCTTGCACAAATGCTCCAGGATCAAGCAAATAAATATAAATTTTTCATCAGAATGATCTATTTGTCCAAATCAGCTACTGAATTGGTCTAATCAATAATTCATAAGTTAAGGAGTCTAATAAATCCCTCATATAAAAATGGGAGAGATTTTTCCCAAAAGTTCAACACTGGCAATGCTGATTTGCACACATCTTAATTAATGAAAATGTGGGTGCTCTGTTCCACCACCATTGAGACCTTAAAAAGGAGTCATGGTTTACATTAACCAAGTGGAGGGTGGGTTCATTTAAAAAATCTAGTGTTCCTACTTCTCTAGAAAAGGCAGAAAAATCTGACAACAGTCATTTTGCACAGAAAAGAGAGTCTAGTGTCTTGATTCTGGCAGAATCTTTCTCTTCATAGGGCTTTGATATCACGTCCTATACCATCGCCCCAAATCTTCAGTCTTTTCTTTAGCATTGCCTTTGTGACCCCTTCAGATATGAATGTGTGATATGTCTAATTTAATGCATCTGTGTGCATATTTTGCATGGAAGGAAACTGAGACTCATGTTTAAGTATTTGCAACCTCTCCTCTAACACCTGTGCTATAAAGTTTCAGATTAAGTATATAAAGTAATTAAATCAAGTATTTTTAAGAAAGTAAAATTAGCACTCAGTACAAGTCAGAGTTTGGAGACATCAGATAACATTCTTGGACTAAGTTTTCTCTTCATAATATAGAAGTAATTTAAAGAGCAAAAGTATGTAAAATCTTATGTAAATGCATATGGTAAATTTTCAGACTTTACTAACACATCAATCTTCATCATCCCCGAGAGTTAAGCCGCTGGTAGAAGTGTGGAAAGAATCTTAAATGGGAACTTCCCTTTAACTGAACTAAATTATCTATGTCCAGATAAGTATAGTTTAGCTTTTATGAGTTTATCACACAGGGCCTTAAATAAACAGTACAGTATTTTCCATGCATGTCTCTGATAAGGGTTAAATCCCTGGCACAATTTATAAACTTGCCACATTGTAGGATAACATAGCCTCGGGTAGTTTAGGTTTATTAGGAACTTTCCTCTGTGTTTATTTATTTAATTTATTTTTTAAATTTATTCTTTTATTGAATCACCATGTGGAAAGTTACAAAGCTTTCAGGTTTAAGTCCCAGTTATACAATGCTCGAACACCCATCCCTTAACCAGTGCAAATATTCTACCACCAAGAATCACAGTATACCTTCCCCCCACCTCCCACCACCCCGGCCCCTCACCCCACCTGTGTAACTGATAAATTTCACTTTACTTTTTCTTTACTTTCATTAAGTATTTCAACAAAAAAAAACACTATTATTGTTTGGAGTTCCCCTCAAAAGTCAGACCTGCTGAAAATGAAGCATTTGATAATTTGTTTTCCATTGCTGAGAATGAAGAGATATGAGGTCAAGTGGCTGCATTAGCAGTCGTACGGTTTTGGATTTCTTTATTTTAGTATTTTAGTTACTAAGTCCAGAGAAATATCTGCCAGAAATTGCATCATTGCAAGCTTGTACCTCTCAGCTACTTTATATTCCACATATGAGTACAATCTTTCTATGTCTGTCTCTTTCTTTCTGACTCATTTCCCTCAACATGACAACTCTCCATGTTGATCCACTTATATGCAAATTTCATGACTTCATGTTTTCTGACAGCTACATAGTATTCCATTGTGTAGATGTACCAGAGTTTCTTTAACTAGTCGTCTGTTTTTGGGCACTCTGGTTTTTACCAGATTGTGGCTATTGTAAACAGTGCTGCAATGAACATAGAAATGCAGATGTCATTTATACTATACCTTTTTGCCTCTCCAGGATATATTCCCAGGAGTGGTATTGCTGGGTCAAATAGAAGCTCAATTTCTAATTTTTTGAGAATCACCATATTGTTTTCCAAAAGGGCTGATCCAGTCAGCATTACCACCAGTAGTGAAGTAGAGTACCTTTCTCCCCCCATCCATGCCAACACCAGTTGCTTTTGTTTTTTGGGATTTGGGCCAGTCTCTGTGGTGTGAGATGATATCTCATGGTTGTTTTGATCTGCATCTCCCTGATAATTAGTGATGTTGAACATTTTCTCATGTGCCTCTCAGCCATTCGGATTTCTTCGTTTGGAAAGTTTCTATTCATTTCATTACCCCATTTTTTGATCGGGTTCGCAGTTTTCTTCTTGTGGAGTTCAACCAGTGCATTGTATATGCTTGATATCAACCCTTTATCGGATGGGTACTGTGTAAATATCCTTTCCCATTCTGTAGATTGTCTTTGTAGTTTGGTCACTGTTTCTTTTGAGGTGCAGAAGCTTCTTAGTTTGAAATAGTCCCATTTATTTATTTCTGTTTTCACTTGCTTGGCCAGTGGCGTGTCAGCTTTAAAGATACCGTTGGTCTCAATGTCGTGGAGGGTTTTACCAACCTTGTCTTCAACATACCTTAGGGATTCTGGTCTGATGTTGAGGTCTTTAATCCATCTTAATCTGACTTTTGTACATGGTGATAGGTGGAGGTCTAAGCCCATTTTTTTGCATGTAGCTGTCCAGTTTTGCCAGCACAGTTTGTTAAACATGCTTTCCTTGCTCCACTTCACATTTCTTGCTCCCTTATCAAAGATTAGATGATCGTATATTTGGGGGTGTGTGTCAGAGTATTCAACCCTGTTCCATTGGTCTGCCGCTCTGCCTTTGTTCCAGTACCATGCTGTTTTAATGACTACTGCTTTGTAGTAGAGTTGGAAGTTGGGGAGGTTGATTCCTCTCATTTTCTTTTTTCCAAGAATTGCTTTAGCTATCCATGGGGGCTTATTGTTCCATGCAAATTTCAAGAGCGCTTGCTCCATTTCTTTGAAGAATGTCAAGGGTATCCCTATAGGGATCACATTGAATTTGTACAATACTTTGGGGAGTATTGCCATTTTGATAATATTAATTCTTCCAATCCATGAGCAGGGGATGTCTTTCCATTTCCTCATGTCTCTTTTATTTCCTGAAGTAGCGTTTTGTAGTTTTCATTATACAAGTCCTTTACCTCCTTAGTTAAGCTGAATCTGAGGTACTTGATTTTTTGAGGCACAATTGTGAACCGGATTGCTTTTATCATGTCGCTTTCTTCTCTCTCATTATTTGCATATAGGAAAGCCATGGACTTTTGGGTATTGATTTTATAGCCTGCAACTTTACTATATGAGTCTATTGTTTCTAGGAGTTTCTTGGTAGAGGTTTTAGGGTTCTCTAAGTATAGTATCATATCATCTGCGAATAATGAGAGCTTGATTTCTTCCTTTCCTACCTGAATACCCTTAATATATTTTTCTGTGTTTATTTGTAACTTCTTTCTTAATGTTCTGTTGACTTGTAAATATTGTGTTTCTCTTCTCCTTGAGTCATTTGTATAGTTTATTCAGAGCCATGTCCTTTTGTATGGGACAGGAAGCAAATGTTCTGCTTTTGTAACCTGGGAATCATTTGACTCTACATGTTATTTTCCTCCTGGGCATCTGTTCTCTCTCAGACCTAAGCCTCAGCTGCCCTTACTTCCTAGCACCCTCAAAAGCAGCATCCCGTTGGGACGGGACAGACCCAGGGCAAGCGGTGAGCTATGTGCTACCCTGGCATTGAGATAGGCCTGGCCAAGGTGCCTAATGTTTAACTGTAAGTTAAGAGCTTGGCCATGGGCAGATGCTGTCATGATCCAAAAAGTAATAACTAGATTCGGACCCTGATAGGGTTAGGAATGATTAATCTGGCCTGAGCGCTGTAGTGAGTCTGTGGCAAGATGTTGCCAGGATAGCTGCCCTATAAGCCTCAATGTATCTCTTACTGTGTCCATACAAAAATAACTAGTATTAAGATGTTGATGGAGTTTTTAGACTGAGGAAAGAAGAAAAACACCTTAAGAGGTATTTTGCCTGCTGGCAGTCAAGAAGGGCTTTGGAATGCCCCTAAGTGGAGCTTCCTTTGAAACCCATGGGCCCTCAGGAAGGGCTTTCTTATGTTGATTTTGCTATCAGACTGTGTGTAGCCTAGAGGGCAAGGTGGAGAGAGACAAGTAGGGAGAGAGACTAGGAAGAAGAGGAGAATCCAGAGAGTGGGGATGGAGGAGTGAAGAGCTACGAAAGAAGAGTGCTGGGGGAGAAGAGACAGGAGAAATGGGGAGCTCAGAGAGACTGGAACAGGTGCGTGGAGAGAACAGAATAAACGGCAATTGATCAATCAACCAGCTTGGCCCACGTTTCTGTTAGGGCATGGTTCTGGATCTCTGACCACAGACAAGGACCACACAGGAATGCAGTTAGCAAGCGGGTAGTTTATTAAGCTGGCTAGCCAGGGTCGTGCATACGCATGCAGGGATAGTTCACAGCGATTCGCAGGTCCGTTTGCGAGGCCAGTCCCTGAGCTTCTTCAAAGAGATCTTATATAGGCCTTCACCGACCATTACAGCAGAGCCGCGCATTTCATAGCCAATAGATTTGTAATGATACATATTTTCCTAACCAATCCATTTAGAAGGACATCACTCCTTAGCCTACAGTTTTAGAGATCAGCATTTGCATCAATGCTCAGGAGTGTCCTGGGTTTTAGGGCAGTGGTGGGTCTAGTGGCATGGGTTTTGTAGGACGCATCTAAGAGGCATCTGGTTATCTGGTCTGACTTGCAACCTGGGGCTCCTGTATCCGAGTTCCTTGCTCAGGGGCAGAAAAACAAGTTATTCTGCAGTGTGGGCTCCTGTAAAAAGAATCTTGAGAAAGCTAAGCTAATTCCTACGGTCTGTTCTGGGCCAATTCCTCACAGTTTCCTCCTTCATCTGCCCCATGGCCCAGGCTGCTCCAGCTGGGCAAGCGGACGGGGACTGAACCCCCCGAGCCCTGGGGGTGGCCGACGGGGAGAGCCACTGGGGCTCTCCCCCGGTCACCCCCTGGCAGATGTTTTATACACCACATGTTTCCAGATCCCTGAGTAAGCCAAAAGTACCACTGAGTGTAGCCCCTAAAGAAAAAAGATTCACTACTATAAACATGCGTATTGGCATTTGATATTTTATTTACTCTCTGAAGATTAACTTGATGTTCAGGCAAATGACAAATTCATTATATTTAGGAGCAGGCAATCCCAAAGCAATGAGTTCACAGTAGCAAAATGACAGCCAGCCAATGAATCAGAAACATCTTGCAAGTGGAATGATTACAAATATTTTTTTTTCCAGGGCAATGGAGGGATAGTGCAGTGGGTACAGTGCTTGCTTCGCATATGGCTGGCTAGAATTTGATCCCCTGCACCTGATATGGCCTTCTTCCCAAGCCTGCCATGTGTAATAACTGAGCACCCAAATCCAAAACAAAATATGAAAATTGTTTTCTGGGTCAAAAGAGATAATACAGAAAGTAAAGTACTTGTACATGAACTCAAGTTCCAAAATCAAATGGAACAATATACTAGAAGGTCTAACAATTAACATAAGCATATGAAGTACTTAGGAAACCCCATATTGACCATTTCAATCATTTTATTTTTTACAAAATCCCAGGCTTTTCCTTGAAAAGAAGGATGCCCCTTTTTTTCACTCTCTTAACTGCATGCATAACATTAAAAACATTAAACAATTAAAGATTCAAATAGTCTCCATTTTCTACATCAAATAAAATGTTTGAATAATTAGCTAAGTGTAGCTAATTCCTTTTAGAGTGTTTAGCTATAAAAGGAATCTATTTTAGAGTATTAATACCTGCATTAAAAAACATCGTAGCTTGAAATGCATTATGAATTCCACTGTAATGAAGAGAATTCTCTGTAGAATTCCCAGAATAGACTAAAAACTGAGAGGAAGAAAGCAAGTGAAGTTAACAGTTAAGAAAATCTGACTGAACTCAGGCAATTCCTACATTTCTGTCCTTCCCACACCTTCTGATTTAATTCCACTGACCCGATTATACAGATGTTTATGGTTCAATCACTTCTGAGAAATTATTCTCCATATTGTAAACATTATTCAGGTCAAACAAGATACCCAAGAAAGCAATGATGAAAAGCTGGCACAGGTAGGTACATTTTGAAGCATTAAGTCATTTAATTTTTTTTGGGGGGGGGAGTTTGGGTCACACCTGGCGATGCACAGGGGTTACTCCTGGCTCATGCACTCAGGAATTCATCCTGGCGGTGCTTGGGGGACCATATGAGATGCTGGGAATCGAACCCGGGTCGGCTGTGTGCAAGGCAAACGCCCTACCTGCTGTACTATTGCTCCAGCCCCAAGTCATTTAATTATATCCAGAAAGTACCTTAACTTTTCAGATGAAAAAACAAAGACACAGAGAGATGTGAGAAGCTTGAACTCTCACAACTAGAAATGACTTGTGGTACGTGATCCAAACACATCACCGGATCTTTATATGAGCCTGTTGGTGATTCAATGCCTTTGCTAACTCTAAATTCTATTTTCCATCCAATTTGCAGGAGAACAAGTAGCTATGAGACAAAGAATCATGAACCCTAAGGTTTCGTAAGTATATAGAGATTTTATAGAGATAGTGTCCTTGCTCCTTTGGGTTGTAGAAACAAATCACCACAAATTTAGTAGCTTGAAGTAATATCTATTTTTGTGATTCTAGAGGTTACAATTTACAGCCTTGCTGAACACATACCCAAGTGTTGGCTGACACAGAATCTGTTGCATTGCTTTGTCTTGCCTCCTTTCTGGTGGTAACCTTGACTCCTGTTGTTCCCTTTGCCAACTTTAATGTACTTTTGGCAAACTCTGCTTTCATTGTCTCATCTTCTCTCTAATTCTGACTTTCTTGCCTATTTCAAGATTCTGTTACATAATTAAGTCTGTCAGTAATTCAGGATAATTTTTTTTGCTCAATATTCGTTAGTTATACCTGAAAAGCTTCTTAACATGTTCTGTTTCTGAGGATTAGGAAGTGGCTTTCTTCAGTTCAGGAAACAACTGAATCTTATTCAACTGTTGAGATTATAGATTCTTTCTAAGATACCATTTTTTAAAGGAACAAAAGAATTTCAAGTTATATAACCTTAACAAGAAAGCAAGCTTAGAAGCTAAAGAGCAACATCAAAACTACATTTGAACAATTGGCTATCTTACTAGAATTTCATTGTGTTTATTGACTTGCTATATAAGCCTATAGTTCTAAAGAAGTATAAAATGAATGCCATTCCTATAAGGAAGACAAAAACGCGTATATATTTCTTAAGAGCTCTGATACCATGAATAATGAATAAGACTTTTATCTAAGTTATAACTTAAGAAATTAAAAAGGTATTTTTAAAGCAACTTTATTAAAGTAAAATGTGCCTACTCTTTATGATGATGAGGGGTTTCATTTTTCTCTTATATATACATCATTCCATCATTTACTTTGTTTGACCTCTATCTCTTACTGTCAATAATAACAATAGAACATTTTCTGAAAACTAAATACCATCATAAACAAATGGAGGAAATACCTTGTGTTACCTGAATAGGAAAATAAAAATCAAAATAACATTTCTACATCAAAGAGTTATTGATTTTGTCATTGAAATCACAATAAAATTCTAGCTATTTTTTAATGCAGCTTTAATATGAACCATAAAATAAACATAAAATTTCAGAATCAAAATAATATCTTAAAAATAGAGATTTTCTTCCATATTTCCTGGAATTTACCCAATTTATGGTGTTTTAATAAAAACAACTAAGTTGGGAGGAGGCACCTCAACTTAATGAAAACATATGAATAATCAGGATAATTCTCAAATTTTTATATTCACATATTTCCCCACATACATAGAGTATTACTTGAGCTGGCCAATGAAATTTTATAAGAGGTGTTATTTACTTCTGGTTTTATATTTATAAAATAAACCCAGGGTTTTAAAACAATATTGTGCACAGTATACTCCAAAGGAAAAATTAAAGTTAATCTGGACATATTCTTAATCAGACTCCACTTAGTTTGATAGTGTAACTCCTTACTGGAGTTGGTCATTGGATTTTGAAGATTCAGCTATAAGAAAAGCAATGTAACAAAATTGCTAAATGAAACAATAAGTACCAAGAATAGAAAATACAATATTCTGTATTCACCTATTTTAGCAATAACCTCCATGAATATTGTAAAACTTAAAAGCATATCTTTGATGAATTTTATGTTTTAGGTATTATGCCAGATAACTTTTTATTGTCATAGTAACCCTCATCAGTATATTGCAGTAGAATCATTATTTCATTACCACTACAACATAAACAAGTCATAGAGATATTGCATACTTGCTCAAGGTCACAAAATATGTCTGTTTTAATTGGCATTATTTACTATCCCCATTTTCTCCTAGTTCTCTTTTACATAGTACTGTTCCTTCTTCAAATTAAGCTACTCTCCAAAGCTTTTGGTTCCCATAAATTCTTAGCTTGGTCCATTGGCTGCCTAGTCTCTGTGACTTGTCCAAATTTTCAATGGCTTCACGAAGGCTGATAAACTCTTAAATGAATACTTTGAGGTTCTTAAATGAGATAAGACCAATAAAATTCCACATAAATTCTTTATAAATTTCTGAATAAATTCTGTCATTTATTTTCCCTCAAATGGTCCTAAATCAAGGTCTACAATATACTCATACTTCTTCCCTGAGGTCATTTATTTAAAGATCACAAACCCTATGCCAAAAATGACTATTTGTAATAAAAGGCAGGAAATAAAACAAAACGTGGTCTTGTCCTCTGTAGTTACTGTGCAAGACCAGTACCAGGGTGAATCAGATCTAGGAAAGATAAGGGACAGAGGTGTTTGGCTTATGGGTAGGAAGGATGATAAGGAATATCTATTGGTGGTCGATCCACCATATCAGCCCACATAACTCTATGGCATTCAAAAACTGCTTCAACCGGATCTTGATGCTATTTTGTTGTGTGTTTGGTGTGTGTGTATCAATATGAACCTGTAAAAGATAGGCTGGATAAGTATAGAAGTTCATATTTATATTTAGGTAATCAAAATCTGAGTTAGTCCCAGATGTTAGGGGCAGCAGTTGAAAGACACTGGAGTCAACCAAGCAGTGCCAGTCAATACATAAATAACTAGCGCTTGTTACTTTCAATCAATTTTCTTTATTCTCAGCACCAGGAGATCTAGCAAAGCATATAAGACAATGAATACAGATGTTTTCTGAGCAGACCACATCTATTAATATTTCTAGCCCAAGGTAACAATGACCAAAAGAGAAGGCTTGAGTAATACCAAGAAATACTTAGGAGTAGAAACCTCTGGACACGTTATAGAATCTGTCTAAGATATTGAGAAAAAGGAGATTGGAAAAATATATTTAATCTACAGTAATTTGAAAGGAATAAAAGCATCAATTGTTTAGATTGCCACACATCGTTGCATATTTTACATCAGTCTTCTATAACCAGAAGTCTGACTTTGTTCTGAGGTCTCAGGAAAAGGAAAACTAGAAGTGAGCTGAGAGTACAAACAGAATTTGTACAGAAAGTTCCTTGGCATTTATCTTCTTAATAGAGACTTCAGAGAAACTGGCTAACTAAATCCAAAGCAAAGTATACTGGGAATAATTTATTAGTCTCTGCTAATGAAGGAGACAGGAAGTGGAAACCCCAAAGAAATGCTATTAAGTTGCTATTAAGGATATAATAATTATTTCATCAAGATTAGTACAATAGCCAATAGGGAAGTAAGAAAAAAGGGAAACATTTTCCAAACAGTTGATTTTTAAACTTTGTAAAAATGACTCAAAGGATAAAAGAAATAGGAAAAAAAGCAGGAAGGGAATTAGGCAGGTGTGAGAAAGGAAATGGAAGGGAAAAGGGAGTAAAGGAAGAGGAAGGAAGGAAGGAAGGAAGGAAGGAAGGAAGGAAGGAAGGAAGGAAGGAAGGAAGGAAGGAAGGAAGGAAGGAAGGAAGGAAGGAAGGAAGGAAGGGAGGAAGGGAGGAAGGGAGGAAGGGAGGGAGGGAGGGAGGGAGGGAGGGAGGGAGGGAGGGAGGGAGGGAGGGAGGGAGGAAGGGAGGGAGGAAGGAAGGAAGGAAGGAAGGAAGGGAGGAAGGGAGGAAGGGAGGAAGGGAGGAAGGGAGGAAGGGAGGAAGGGAGGAAGGGAGGGAGGGAGGGAGGAAGGAAGGAAGGAAGGAAAGAAGGAAGAGAGGGAGGGAGATGGAGGGCTAAGAGAGGAAGTGGGGAAGCATAAAAGGGAGGGAGGAAGGGAGAGAGGGAGGGAGTGTGGTAGAAACAGGGAGGGAAAAGTGAGGAAAGGAGGGAGGAAGGGAAGGACAGACCAAGATAGAAGAGAGAAAGAGAAAGATATAGAGCAGTTTAATAGAGAGAATAAATTATTTCTGAGCTCTGGGCATTAGGAAGCAGGAGTGCCTATTGCTTTTTAACAGGTTTTATATATAGACACATTCTCTAACATTCCATAATACCAGGTATGTTTCCCTCATGAAATATTGCTATTTGTTATTTCTACACGATGCCCTATCCTCACATATATACATAATTTCACAATTAGATTTGAAAGCTATTCTTTCTGCTGCAGACATTAAGTACAGATGGCAAGTGTAGGAAATTGTGCTCATACTCATCCATCATAAGACGTGAAATAAAAGCCTTCTTGGCTGAATCAGCAAGCATACTATTAGGAACATCACAGAGTTCTCTTTCATTGACATAATTGCCAAGGATGACACTCACATTGCTCAATGTTCACACCCAGTCATTTGTCAGTACATCCATTGTTCCACATTAAACTCCTTAGCAAAGCACGTTTGGAAAGCTCCAGTAATGGATAATCAGCAGTGCTTCGTTCCCTGCCAGCGCCTCACTCTCTGAAGTCTGTCGTCCATTCATTTGCAACAACAGCCATCCTTCTTTGCATAAAGCAGAAACTTTACGGGCATGTTGGATATGGAGACATAGTTGTCCACAGTCCAGACATCCAAAAGTAAAGTTGATGGTGTAGGAATCAACTCCTTAAGAGGTATACAAATATTAGCAAGTAGGTTCCCAAGTAAGTAACATATATGGAAAAAAATTATTATAAATTTTGTCTTTATAAATTAATATTTAAGCTCCATGTAAAAAGAAAAGATGAGCTATTTGAACAGATATTATTTAATTTGTTCGAGGGGCCACACCCAGAGGTACTTAGCCTATTCCTAGCTCTGAGCTCAGGGATATTGAACCTGGGAGGATCATGTGCTGGAAGATTTTCCTTGCTACAGTTGCTGCTGTAACACTGTGTTTTAGTTTTATTTTTTATTTATCTTGTGGTTGTTAATTGTTCATTCATGAGTGTAAGCATACGGTTCTTGTTTTTCTCCATCAGACTAATTTCACATAGTATTACACCTTTCTGGGCACATTCATGTTGTTACAAATGACGGGATTTTATCTTTGTGATTCATAAGCTAAACTTTAAAAATGCCTTTTACTAATTAGCTTCTATATCAGACTTAATAATGTTCAAAAACTAATTAGTTCAGTCAATATTGCATGGGTTTCCTTAAAAAATATTAATAGGTCTCACTTTTTTTGCTTTCCTGTTTGTGTTTCATCATTTATTCAAAAAAGCCCTTACCTAAGCTCTTATGACATCTTCTGTACTTTCTTTATCCTGTTGGTAACCTGTTTAAGATATTAATTAAAATGCCTGTCTGGTGACCCATTTGTCACTCTCTCTCTATAAGTGAGAGAAATGTGAAAGTCATGTTTTCTGCCAGCAAAACCCTCACTGGGGAGCTGCAGATAAACAGTATATTCATCAGCTGTTTTTCCGACCTTTCACTTGGGATTAATTACTCTGCAAGAACAGTCAACTTCATATAACAAAACAATTTTCATTTATCATATGTATATGAGACTAATGAAAGTCACAGTCTCTTGAAATGAAATACTGAGCTCTCATTTGCACTATCAGTACTGAAGGAAATAAGCCACTTTTTCCCCTTCTTAATGTATTCGTGCATTCAGCAATAAACAGGATTGGACCTTTATCCATGCCAATGGTGACTCTTTCAATGATGTCACATGTTTGAATATAGCATATATGTAATATTTAAGAAAAGTGCTGTCTATATACACAGTCCCTAAAAGCAATGCATAAAAATAGATTGTGTATATTCTCTTCTTATCTGTTCATTTTGGACTAGAGTGATAGCACAACTGGCAGGGCATTTGCCTTGCATGTGGCTGATCCAGGTTTGATCCCTTTGTCCCTCTCAGAAAGCTCGGCAAGCTACCGAGAGTATCCTGCCTGCATGGCAGAGCCTGGCAAGCTACCCGTGGTGTATTCAATATGCCAAAAACAGTAACAATAAGTCTCACAATGCAGACATTACTAGTACCCGCTTGAGAAAATCAATGAACAATGGGATGACAGTGCTACAGTGCTCTGTTCATTTTAAGGAGCAATTGTTGACTTAATTTCCACCCAGGTACCATCTTTGACTGTTAAGTAACCATACATTTTTAAGATAAAACAGTTTTATGTTCTCAGATTTATCATCAGTTCACATATACAGTAACTTTGCTAAAATATCCAACGCATACACTAGAATAAGAAACTTACTTTTTGACTCAAATGCTAAAGAACACAATTGGACTTTTTTATAGCAAAGAATGATGTGATTCAGTTGTAACTTACATTAAGAAAAGATGATTCTGGGGCTGGAGTGATAGCATAGCGGGTAGGGCGTTTGCCTTGCACACGGCCGACCCGGGTTCAAATCCCAGCATCCCATATGGTCCCCCGAGCACCGCCAGGAGTAATTCCTGAGTGCAGAGCCAGGAGTAACCCCTGTACATCGCCAGGTGTGACCCAAAAACCAAAAAAAAAAAAAAGAAAAGAAAGGATGATTCTAAGGCAACAACAGAAAACAAATCAGAAGAGTTACTCATATTTCCCACAACACAAATTTACTAAGCATAAATTCCATTCAGGAAAAAATGAAAAATTTTAATAAGAAAATAGCACTGATAACCTCAAAAATGACTAAACAGATGACACTTACTGATTGCATTTTAGTAAAATGTACATGTACATGTTTTCAGTATAATTATGCAGTTAGAGCTTGTATTATGTTTTGTTCATATGGTTTGTTACTGTTTATGATGGTGGTTTTACCTCTTTTTCTTTATCTTTCCCTGTTCTGATATTCTCATAAACTTATTGTAGTGGTGATGTGCTGGTAAACTACATTTTAGGGCAGACAGTGTGACCAAATTAATGTATACTTCTGTACTGAAGCAACATCATCCATGGCCAAATTCAAGGTGCCAACAGTTATATAACAAGTTACTCACATATATTAATATTTAATGGCGCTTTCTGTACCACACCATTTTCAGTTTTCACAGGAAATGTGCCTAGCCAGTCAGAACTCTGGTTACTGATTCTCTGATGAAATGGAACTTGTTCACTGCTTTTCAATGTAATGCCATAAACAGAATTCCTAGTACCCTAAATCCTGTTCACTTCCCCATTCACATTCACTCCTCCCTGTCTGCATAAAACAATGTTTTATATTTACAAGAAGTAGAGAGGCTCTGGTATGGGTCACAGCCATTTCATTTCATTTACCAGGCTGGTGCATCATTAAGGGTGTCTATTGTCTGTTCTCTCTGTATATTTCTCTAGACAAAAATATTAATCTCTCAGCTGAATGGAAACTACTTCATCTGGGAAATTAGAATGGTAACCACTTACTGACATGAACAAAGAGGCTCACATTGGGGCACCTCTATTTGAAACATAATCTCATAAAGACCTTATGAGTCTTCCTGAGACTTAAACCTGAAAGCTTTGTAACTTTCCACATGGTGATTCAATGAAAGAATAAATTTTAAAATAAATAAATAAATAAAAATCTGAAGCATAAAAAAAGACCTTATGAGTCTTCAATGGGACCTGAAGCGGAAATCCTCTGCCCATTCCACCGCCCGAATCTCCAAGGACCTAGGGATCCCTCCCATAAACCGCCTCTTGCCAGCGCCAGATAATCTCCTCATCAGCCACCATCCAGATCGCATGGCTTTTTCTCCTAGAAGGGAGCAACATGATACCTGCCATAGCCATGCCACCGGACTCCACACCAGGCTGTTTTACTCAGGGTGCCCCAGAGGCAGGTGGGTGAGAGCACTCCCCACCCTAAGGGACCCATTCCCAGCAGTTGAAAACCTCCAGAACTCAACCACTGCCATGCTTTTCCCCATATTCTCAGGCCGAGCTTCATGTACCAGTGAACGCATTCCTAGACTGTGTGGCCGCATTTGTGGCCATGCAACACATCATAAGACAATTTTCCATGACAGACTATACAAAATATATTATTTCAGTTTTGCTTTGGGACAGGGATTGGGGCTTGGGATGGAAATATCCCAAATTTGGTGGTGGGAAGGTGTAATGATGGTGGGATTGGTGTTTGAATATTAACGACAATCAAATATTGTGAACCACCTTATAAAATAAAAAAAAAATTTAAAGACCTTATAAGCCTTGCAATTGGCCAGACAGCGTTTGATCCCCCCACTCCATAACTGTCAGGGGTCATATCTGGTCATCCAGATAAGATTAAGCCCTGAGCAAAGCTAGGCATCATCCCAAAACAAACACACACACAAAAATCCTATCAGGACATAAAACAAACCTGCTCTCAGCATAGAAAACAGCCCACCAGTGGTCCAACTGGTTAATGACTTAAGCGTCTCATGGTCTGGAGATATCTCCTTAAGAGGAAAGGACAAATGACTATTTTGAGCCTGCTACCTCTATTAAAAATCATACAGAGTTCTTTACATTTTAATGGACAATATCCTTTTATCAAATGACCAAAATCTGCTAGTTTTGAGTAAAACTTACCAAAAAAGAAAAACTAGCAATAACTATAAAGCTAAACTTATAACCATGCTGCAGAGACATTCAACAAATGGTTGCTCTTATTATCATCAAATCATTGTTCTCCTAAATAATTTTTAAATGGATACTTGTTTATGGTCGGGTTGTAGTGATAGTACAGCAGGTAGGACGTTTGCCTTGCACGCAGCCGACCTGGGTTTGATTCCTCCGCCCCTCTCGGAGAGCCCGGCAAGCTGCCTAGAGTATCTCGCTGCACGGCAGAGCCTGGCAAGCTACCTGTGGTGTATCTGAAATGCCAAAAAAAGTAGCAACAAGTCTCACATGGAGATGTTACTGGTGCCTGCTCAAGCAAATCGAGGAGCAACAGGATGACAGTGACAGTGATACAGTGATACTTATTTATGGTATTGCTCAAGAAATCCAAGAGCAATATTGCTAGAAGTTTTTCTGAGATAACAACTGCCCTCCCCTGCAGGGAGAAAAACATTAGTCTATCTTTGCTTCCTTTGAATGAGAGAGTTCCACAGGCACTGACTGTGGAACCCAAAGCCATTTGTATTCTTGGGGAAGTGATTACTGTGGCTGGGAGTCACTGTAATTTATAGTTTATTTTATTTTTATATGAATGTTCGCACACAAGAGAGAGAAAACAATCAATCTACATTCTTTGAAGAAAATGTTTTTGTTTTGATTGTTAAGTTTAAGTGGAGAATCTCAACCACCTTTTGCAAAAGAAAATTTCCATGTGTGTTATAAATACATTATATTTTTTACCTTTTAAATTCTAGTTTGGGTAAATTGTCATTTGGGTAAACGACAATTTACCCAAACTCAAAAGAAATGAACACCGAAAGGAGAAAATAAGAGGAAATAAATCTGGAAAGGGAAAAAAGGATTACATCAAACAATATGTGCCCAGTAAGAAATGAGATTACTATGAATATATATTTTTTAGATTCCAGCACTGTGAGTTGAATTGCAAAAAAATAAAAATGATGCCTTATGGAAGATGTTGGGAAATGCTGCTCAGGCACCATTACTTGTTATCCAAAAATATTTTTCCCTTCCCATGTTCCATGTTTTCCATAAAAATGCCAATGCCCTTTTATTCAAAATCCCAGCATCCTATCATAGCAAGAAATGGAAAATAAGACTCCATTTTCATAAATGAAATATAGTACAATTTTTCTTGGATGTTTCTGGACTTCTTTCTGATAGTATCATCTTTCCTAAAAAGTATGTTCTCCTTTGCCACCCCTCTATTCCTGGTTTTGAGTCAGACTGGCACTAAGCACTCTTGGACCCAGATGGGAAAATCCAAGCAAGTTCAGAATGATAGCACAGAATAAGCAAGTATGTGGTTTATCACAGTAACACAGTACCACCAAACAACTCAACCTGGGCTCTACAAAATTTAATGAATATGATGAATGTCTATACATTTTAAGTCATGTCCAATAGAGCATTCTGTGGCTTAGCCTGTCTAAATAATAATGTATATCTACTTTAGTTATGTAAGGCATTACAAGTCAATCCAGACTATCATCAAAGAAGAGAGAGTTTTACTTCAAGCAAGAAGGATCAGGTGGGTGAATGTGAGGTGCTATATACAATGCTGAGATACAAGGTGTGTGGGTGGCTGGTATGCTCACACAGGTCTGGAGCCAAGATCTGCAGGACCAATCTAGCAGACATATACCAAGAATCCCCAGGAAATTAAAGAATCCAAAACAAAGGTCCATGTAGGAAACGAATCCCAAATAGGATCTTAACAAGAGGAACTGGTTTCAGTAAAACAGACTTGTGTGGAAAAGGCCAAGCGAAGTTTAGAGACAGCCACAGTGACTTCCTGAAGGGAAGTGTTCTCTATCAGTAGCACTTTAAATATCAGCATGTCTTTTAAAGACTATTTCAGGATTTTCCAATGGTGTTCTTGTTTTATAAAGTTCTTAGTGTGGGGGAATAGGATCTCTGCAAGATTTTATAGGACTAGGTCAGAGATTCTGAATGCTTATCATATTTAATCAGTAATCATGAGATAGTCTTTCTTTCTTTCTTTTTCCTTTTTTTTTTTTTGCTTTTTGGGTCACACCCGGCATTGCACAGGGGTTACTCCTGGCTCTGCACTCAGGAATCACCCCTGGCAATGCTCAGGGGACCATATGGGATGCTGGGAATCAAATCCGGGTTGGCTGCATGCAAGGCAAACGCCTTACCCACTCTGCTATCACTCCAGCCCCAAGAGATAATCTTTCTTATGACAAGGAATTCAGTTTGGGAACAGAATTAATTTTTTTCAAAATCTCTGCCCTCTTTGACCACCAGAATACCTAACAGTCATAAATACACAATTTGAGGGATGGGTAATAAAAAATTATAGCAGTATTTACTAAGTATTTTTGATGTACCACCATGGTGCACAATGTTTTATATAAAACAGCTCCTTTATTTCATGGGAAATAGACACTATTCCCACCTTACTAAGGCAAAAATGGGGGTGGAGAGAAGTTATAAAAATTTTCCTCAACTTGAACATAACAGATTCTGCCTCTGAACTCAGGCCAATTAATGAAGGGAGAGTGAGCACAAAAATATGTTAAGATACTACCTAAAAGAAAACATAGGTACTTTTCTAATTTCTCATAAAGCAAAGTGAAGCTTTGTGTCCTAGAAACTTGAGTCTACTGTTTTAGAAGAATTGATAGAGATGAAGGAAAATATATGAAAGTTAGGAACTCCAACAGTTGGAAGAGGTCAAATTTGGGCAGCCTGGATATATTTTATATCAGAGAGCCTTTTTTAGCATTCTGCATCAGCTGAGTCTCATGGGGAAAAGGGATGTATTAATGATATTCATCAGAATATCTGCACAAGGTTGTCCCTATATTTCTGGCCTCTTATAAACCTGTATGTTTGATGGTCACAACATGCGGAAATTCGTCATCCTGAGGAAAGGACACCTCAGGATGATGAATATACAACTTCCTTATCGCTCTTAAAAATAGAAGCCAAGTTCTATGAACTCAGTGGAATACTACTATGCCATTACAAAGATGTATTTGTACCATATGGGGCCAAATATACAGGTCTTAAAGTCATTATATTCAAAAAATAATCAAAGAAGTAAAAGAAAACTACTGGATAGTTTCACTCTTGTCTGGAATATGAAGAGCTAAAACAAACAAACCATTGCAAGCCAACAAAACTAGCAATGGTTACCAGAGACAAGAGGTTGAGGACTAAGAAAATGAGAGAAAAGTCTTTTTGACAATGAAATGGCACAGAAATTGGGGAATGTGGTGAGTGTCAAATACATATACTAGAGTGAGGCTAAATCTCTGAAATTCCATAATACTCTAAATCAATGATAAAAACACGTGCAAGTATAAAAGACGGTCACTCTTCTCACTAATGATTTTGATGAGGTTGCCTTTTATGAAAAAAGGTCATTGTGCTGAATGTATTGAGTTTGTTATTTCAAAAATATAATACATGCATATTTTAAAATTCAAAAATAATCAACCTTTCCAAGTAGCAGATAGTAAGCTATAATAACCAGGGATGATGTGATAACAAGTCATAATCTAATCAAATTGGGATCATGGACTTCTTCCCAAAGTGGATGTAAGAATAAAATCTTTCTGCAGTAAACTCTACCTTTTACCATGCAAGCTTGACCTTACCCATATTTAAGTGTGACAAAATTATTTTAATATGAAACAAAAATAACAAAATCTCTCTTAGTCATAAGGCAAATAAAAAATCTGCCTCTTGGCTAAAAACTACCTTGATTATACCAAACTATTTTAAAACTGAATGTCTTGAAATGACAAAAAGTAATAAAAATGACTGATGTGAATATAAAAAAAAAAAAAAAAAAAAAAAAAATAGAAGCCAAGAACAACTTGTCATCTGACAAGAAGAAATAACTTCCAATGACTTTCTTGCATTAGCTGTTTGTGGTTCATGTTTTTATCTGAAGGAAATAGAAAGAAAACAGGTAAGGGTCTGTTTCTCTCCCTAGATACCCCCATTACTAAGTGGTATAATTAGGGGTATAATTTGATCTCCAGAATATCTTACTAAAACATAAAAAATAAACCTCTCTAAGAAAGTTAGCATGTAGATGATGCAGGTAGCCTTGGACTTAAGAGAATGTGGAGATAAATGCAAACTAAGAAATCTAAATAGAAGGGATAATTATAAATCTATACCATATAGTGTTTTGATCCATGCATAAGCATATATATGTGTATATATATGTAAGAATTATATATAAGTAAATTCCACAATTCAAATAATAGGGAAAATGACTTGGTTGTTGCAGTTAAGACACTCAGTAAAGCTTTGACTAAAATGTCCATTATTTATTTTTCTGTGTATATTAAAAAAGAAGTGGAATCTTAGGATTGGTAGTTTATTACTGTTATTTTTCAAAGGATAATGCTTATCCAGGTGTGTCCAGTATAATTATAATCGTTTTTATAGGTTTAACAGGGAGGCAGACGATATCCTGGAAGTACAGGTCCAAATGGGCATGACCCACATGCCATTATCATGAGCAACCACTGGTTGGACAAAGACAAAAACCAGATTTTTATCTACAATCTCCAAAAAGAACATATTGTTGCTGAATATTCTTTAAATCCCAAATCACTTGTTTTCAACCTCTGACCTCAAGAACTACAGAAATGTTTTGTTCTTTGTTCTTTGAAGTCACTACATTTGAGCAATTCTTCAATAGTAAGAAAAAATGAACACATGTAATTATAATTATTATTATTATTACGTCCCTTCTAAATGTAGTTATGGGTGGCTTGATTTATCATATAAACAGAATAATTAATCTGGATGCCAAAAGCTCCACTTTTCATATCTTTGGAAATTAGTTATTGAAAAGGAGAGAGCTTCGCTTTGGAACTTTGAAAGCAGTCAGCAGAATATTAGAATGTGGAAGGACATTTCTGCTAGGTGCTTACAATATGCTGTCAAGCTGTCAGAGGAAAGAGACAGAAGAAGGATATAAGGTAGTGTGCAGGTCAATAAAATGGATAGAAAAGAAACCAAGGCTTTCACAAATTAAAATGTTATTCTTGTACAAGGATTCTGATGAATAGAGAAGAATGAGAAATACTCTAGTTTAGATATTCACTGAGTTCAATGACTATCACTGGAAAAGTATTTATGATATTTATCCATTTACTAAAGAGAAAAGCTTTCAGTGAGCTGTAAAACTCGGATAAGTAAGATGTGAGAGAAGCTGCCTTAAATGATTTTAGGCATTTACTGAATAAAGAAAAGAACAATTAAATTATGCAAATTACCCATAATTCTTGGACCCTGAGGTGGAATGTAGGAGTAGCTTAAAATGAAATTTTTTTTAAAAATTACAGCCTAATATGACAGACCTACTTAATTGAGGAAAGCATAAGCAGTGAGAAATGAATAGAAGCAGAATTTATGTTAGACTAACATGAAAGCAGAGATAGAATCCTTTAGACTTAAGAAAAAATATCAATTTTCTTTTTCTTTTTGGGTCACACCGGAGATGCACTCCTGGCTCTGCACTCAGGAATCATCTCTGGTGGTGCTCAGGAGACCATATGGGATGCTGGGAATCAAACCCGGGTCGGCTGCGTGCAAGACAAATGCCCTACCCGCTGTGCTATTGCTCCAGCCCCCAAAATATCAAATTTTATACATAAGTTCTTCCAAGAGTAGTTTATCGAACTACTGAGAGTGCAATGCTAAATATTAAACCCATGAAAACACAAACAGATTTTCTTCCCCACACTATATAATATGACCCCTTGCTATTAAAAAATGATAACTCAGAACAGGAAAATTAATAGTACAAACACTATGACGTTCAAACTCTTAAGGTGATCTATACGGAAATTGTTCATGTCAAAAAGTTAAAAAGAATAAAGTGGTTATTTTATTCTTTTTACTCTTTGACACTAACATGTTTTAATAAAAAGAGAATCTCAATTCAAATACAACACTTGCATGTTAGAAATAGCAGTTTTGTTAGAGATTTTCTTAAAATGGAGTTATGAAATCATGCATAAAAGTATACAAGTAAATATTGTAATTTTAAAATAGCTAAAATGTTTACAGTGGAATTTCTTCTATTTCAAAATTTACATCACTATCAGTATAACATCATGGGGAAGAAAACTTTTACTCTTGCAGGCTTTAACACAATCATCATTTAGTTATTCATAAATGATCATTTGGCAAATATCTGAATATTTCAAGTTCATAGTTCATTAAGTACTAACACTAGCATACAGCAGTTTTGAAGCAATACGCAAACTTTTCAAACAATACAAATTGTGGTAAGCAAATTATTTACAGTGAATACAACTACTTTCAAAATAGTTTTTACAGAGTTTTCTTCTAGCTCTTTCCAGTAATAACTTCTACATTGCTTGGGACTCAGTGACAACTAAGAAAAATTTAACCTAATTCATTTCTAGAAATCTCTACAAAACGACTGCCAGCATAATCTAACAGTCACCAGCTTATGACGATTCATTCTCACCCCTCAATTATCTTCATTGGTAAATTCCATATACAAAATACAAAAATTCTGTATACAAAATGACCTAGTTTTTTTATCTTACTATTTAAATGAATTTTTATAAGTTCATGATATTTTTCAAGGTTTTTTTGAAATAAAGAAATATCCTGTCCCATTTGGCTAACATCTCTTCTCCCTTCACTCCTGATCTATATAATGTTGAATATTTTAATAATTCATCACAAAAAATCATTTTATTAAAATATTGAGACTGAGAGAAGTATTGCATAAAAATATTAGTTTTCTGTCTTAACTATAACAATCATGAATTCTATTCTAGAACTGATGTCTGGTTTCAAAGAATATCATCTACTATACTTCCAGGAAATTTCAAAAGACTTAAGAGTAGAACATTTCTACAGGCCTCAGGACGGTGATAATAAATTCCTATATAACGGTATGTAATCTATTACCCTTTATGTGATTTTTTGCCATTAAATCTAGATCTCAGTTTGTGCAAAACATCCGCATATACAAATGCAATAAGTCATATGTGAAACCTTTGACCTCCCATGGAATGGATGAAAGTAGCCCTTCTTTCTTCCTAGCCTTCCAACTAACACAACCTTATTGAATGCAACAATCAATCTTTTCTGATTAAAGATCTATACTTCTATATGTGTCTAGCATTTTTATCTGTACAAATGCTAAATGAACACCTGAAATATATAAAACTAAAAGTTTATTCAAGCTTAAATCAAATGTTTTTAATGGTATAGTGAGTGTTTTTCATTGATTTAGAAATAGATGCACTGTATTGATCACGCCACACTTCTAAAGGATAATAAAATGTTAGAAATTATGGCTTAAAGGATCCCATCTAGTTTCCTAGGAGTAGTGACCACATTTTCAATTCAGGACTTCTTGGGCAATATCTTAGATGGAGGATAAGTACAGGAACAGGAGTCATGAATTAGGAAGGCTCACTTTAAACTAGAGAACAGAGAGAGATTGAGATAGTGAGTTTACAGTGCACTCAGGAGAATCAAAGTGCCATGACATACCTGTAACACTTTGGTGAGATTGTTAAAAAGAGCTTGGCCGGCACTCACTTTGTATTTCACTCCTCTCACTGTCCCGTTTTTACTTAAAATGTTTACTCGTCTCGTCCCAAAGCCCTTCTCACTTGCAGCCCTGGCTAACACGAGCAAATTATCCTGTTCATTCTCATATTCATCACTTTCTGATCCAAGGTGACCATTCTGCTGCCCGTCAGACTCACTTAGTCCGTCTATGCCACATACGCTGGCACATTCAGAATCCAGAGAGCCTGCGGGCTGCCCATCTTCATACACCTCCTTCAGAACTCGCCCGCTGTGAGAAGAAGCAATTCGAAACCGGACTTTCCGGGGCCTGTCATTTTCTGATTTGGTCTCTCTTCTGAGCATGATCGCACCCACTTATACAAACAGTTCACATAATTCCATATCTCTCATGAATCCCTTCGTCTCCTTGCCACATGTCAGAGCTTAATTCCAGTGACAGCACATTCACATGAAACTAACATTGAAAGGGAAGAAGATTCCCAAGGACTTAGAGTGCCTTTAATAATGAATGTGTGCGAGCTTGATATAGTTACCCTTAAACTAAAACCTGCAAAATGATCCCATCGCTTAAATATTAAATAGCCGTGGTCGACTGTTTTACAGGATAAGTGCAAAAAAGTGGCATGTGATGAAACATAATAAAGTGCAAGTCAAGAAATTGAAAGACTTCTTTAACTTGGAAGCCAGCCGTGAGTTTTGGAAGGCTTCTAGCACAATTATCTCTGCATATTATTTACCAAAGACAAAATATCGGTTCAATTGCAGAGGATAAGAGCTGTTATAGATTTCCTACAATGTTTATTGCCTCTTTTCCATCTCAGCAAACATACCTTCATAGAGTTACTTATATTGCATTTTTGAAATAATACATAGACTGTATCTTAAGAGTTTTCTGAAATGAATGATACTTCTGCCTAAGGACATGGAACCATTCCAGTAGCCTCAGACGGAAGGTGGGAGATGGGTCTTTCTATTTCCTTCAAGAAGGTAGATTTCCAGAGGTGCACTGAGTGATTTTTTTTGGGGGGTTGTATTTGTTTGAAGAGGGTGTCGTGGGTCATATGTAGATGGCCAGATGTTCTTGAGAAACACTGTACTATAAAGTATAAAGAGAATTTTCATTTACATCATTATGCCAAAGTTGCTTTACTTCGCACAAGTACCTTTTAAACAAACCAAAATAGAAAACTTTTGTTTTGCTTCTTTTCAACTCCCACAAGTTAAAAAAACAGGAATCATTATCTCTTTGATGTAGGGAAAAATTTTGGAAAAAAAACATACAGAACAGTGAGGAGAGAATGGGAAATCCTCCCTGTTAGTTAGGTCAGCCCAAATAATGGAAGTGATCAACACTGATAAACATTAAAATCAAGTTATCCATGCCATGAGAAAAAACTTTTTATTTTGCTTTTTGGGTCACACCTGGCTATGCACAGGGGTTATTCCCTGGCTCTGCACTCAGGAATCACTCCTGGGATGCTCAGGAAACCATATGGGATGCTGGGAATGGAACCCGGGTCGGCCGCGTGCAAGGCGACTACCCACTGTGCATCCTACCCACTATGCTATCGCTCCAGCTATGAGAAAAGACAAAACATTTTTTTTTAAATTTATTTTATTGAATCACCATGTGGAAAGTTACAAAGTTCTCAGGCTTATGTCTCAGTTATATAATGCTCAAATACCCGTCCTTTCACCAGTGCCCATATTCCACCACCACCAAAAAAAAGTATACCTCCCACCCCCCCACCCCCCAACCCCCCCACCCTCACCTGCATAACTGATAAATTTCACTTCATTTTCTCTTTACCTTGATTACATTCAATATTTCAACACAAAACTCACTATTGCTGTTGGAGTTTCAACACAGAACTCACTATTCTTGTTGGAGTTTATCCCCCCAAAATACGGCCCTATTGACAAGGAAACATTTGATAATTAGTTTTCCACTGATGAGAATGAAGAGGATTTCTGTATTTTAGTAATTAAGTCCAGGGAGATTTAAGTTGGAAATTGCATCATTTCCCTTCCTGGGGCAGCATGGAGCAAAAGCTTAGTTCACAGTCTGGAGACATGGCTGCAAGCACTTGCTAGGACCGGAAGTAATGTAGCTGGCTCTGGATCTTGGCCGTTCAGCAGCAAAGCAAAGCGGCCATGCAAAAGCCTGGCCACCTGGGTCGAATCGCGAGCTGGTATCGGCCCCGGCCCAAGACTGCCCAAGCGTCCCGCTGTTTCAATTTCAAAACACATTTTTTTCCCCGAGCCACCAAGTTCATACCTGTTTAAAAGTCCTATAATATGGCGGATGCCACGCCGCTTCTTCCAAGAGGGAAGAAAAACCAAGGAAAAAGGATATTTCCCCCCTTAGCCGGCGTGGGACAAAAGCTTAGTTCACAGTCTGGAGACATGGCTACAGAAAAGAAAAAACTTTTAAGAAGCAATATGCATTGTAGTTTTCTGTCACTTTGCCAAGCACATAAGAATCTATCTACACATGAGATTAAAAATTACACTACAGGGAGTGCCCAGTTTGTCAGCACCTCTAGAAAAAGGAAACCTACAAGACCTTCTCACAGTGCATTTCCAGTTGCTTTTAATGCCCCCAATTTTTATCTGAATTTTATCATTTTCTAATTTGAATCATAATCAGAATAATTAAAATAGGATTTAGAAATTTAATTAGATAGTATAAAAATAAAATAATATCACGAAGTTATATATTAAAGTCACAAACTCAGGGCACGCGACTATACATTTAATCAACTATGCCAGGCGTGGACTGGTGGTTCCTGCATGCAGTACCAGACGTAAGCCTTGAGCACCACTAGGTGTCTGAAATGCCTCCCCCAAAAGATCAGTTCCTTTTTATAAAGTCCCAATCTGCCTTATGTTAATAATAATGTGGATTGTATTAGAGTGCATATGGATAATAGAGGCTTTGATTTTGGCAAAGAGACAAACACTTGCTTTTACATTGAAAGAGAACAGGTACTTATATTTAGTTGTAATAATGGGAACTAAATCATATATCAATTGTGGACTGCAGATGTTGTGATAAATAGGACCTGGTCCACACTAACTCTCTTTTTTCCTTAGCTACTACCCCACTAATCCTATCAGTCATAGGAAAATTCACAACCACTCTATCCTGTGTCATGAAAATAAAAATATATATTTTGTTAAGCCAAGGTGATAGAAATGTAAGCGTTGATGATAGGAACCACTTTTTCATCACCGAATGAAAAAAGCATATTACTAATGTCTTCTCATACTTCAACTATCATCTCAAATATCGAATATCATATCTCATATGAATGATAAGGCATTTATTACCTTGATTTTTAGTTCAACAGTATATATGTGTGTGTCTTTTATATATACATATATATACATAGTTCTAGTGAGATTTAGTGAGCCATTATTTCTGTCATTAACAACCACAGTTTAATGTGCATATAAAAGTTTTTTCTAGTAGCTGTATCATACTTGAGTTTTGGGGTTTTCTATTTGAGTCAGAGGTTTCCAAGCAATCTCAGGGGTATTCTGAGTCAGTCCCAGTGACAAAGAGCCAACCAGGCTAGAGAGTCAATGCCTGGACCTAGTGCTCAGGGGACCAACCGGTACTACATCCAGCAACATTTGGGAGGGGCTGTGGGTTAATTTTCGGTGCTGGAGATGAACTCTGCCCTTTATACCCCTGACACTTCAGCTTTCTCCCCAAACCATTTTAATGTATTCTAATGAATTGTTCACTGAATTTTTTGTTTGACTCTGTCTTAGTTTGGGGACTAGAACTGGAGGTGCTGGAGGTTAATCCAAGACTGTGTTGCTGGGAATCAAACTCAGGGTGTTCATATGCAAGATTATTGAGGTCAACTGTTGAGCCACATTTCCAGCTATTCTGAATTTCTAAATTCTTTAACTATTTCAAATATTTAATAAAATGGTCCTTTAATAATGTTTTTTGTCAATTAGTATATGCATACTTGTCACTGTCACTATGTCACTGTCATCTCATTGCTCATTGATTTGCTCGAGCGGGCACCAGTAACATCTACATTGTGAGACTTGTTATGGTTTTTGGCATATTGAATATGTCACGAGTAGCTTGCCAGGCTCTGCTCTGTGGGCAAGATGCTCTTGGTAGCTTGCCAGGCTCTCCAAGAGGGGCAGAGGAATTGAACCCGGGCCAGTCGCGTGCAAGGTAAACACCCTACCCGCTGTGCTATCAACTTGGTAAATTTCTTAATTCCTGTACTATGTCTCTGCTCCTGGTCTTTCCATATTTCAAAAGAAAAATATCTGAATATTTCGAAGATATGTGTATGTCAAGGGTAGGGTGGGGTGTATTTTTGGTTAACAACTTTAGCCCCTCTTTTTTTTTTCCTTTTTGGGTCACACACGAAGATACACAGGGGTTACTCCTGTCTCTGCACTCAGGAATTACCCCTGGCAATGCTCAGGGGACCATATGGGATGCTGGAAATCAAACTCGGGTCGGCCGCGTGCAAGGCAAACGCCCTACCCGCTGTGTTGTTGCTCCAGCCCCGGTTAACAACTTTAGGCATCAGATGAAAACCTCTTTCAGTCTAGGAATTTATAAAAAGAACGTTTTAAAAATTAATGCATCAAAAAATAAAAATAAAAATTAGTCCATCATCCCAAAAGTTTCTGAGAGAAGACATTTAATACCACATCAAGGCTTATGCTACGTAAACACACTGTCAGTAAGTTATCAAATTAAAAATTCAAACTCTAATGGTTATTGCTTAGAAAAATATTATGAACCCAATTGAGTTTAGCTGAAATATTTGACCCAGGGTTTAGAATCTTGCTCGGGATGAGGACAACTAAGACAAAACAGTTCCATCTACCTGTAGTACTGATAGGGACAACAGTGACATTTAAGGCAGAGAAGCCCTGTCCCAGTGAGAAAAGATAGAGTGTAGACGTAGGGAGGCCTTGCCTCAGCCCTCTCTCTGCAGCAACACCAAGCTACAGAAGAAGTGTGTTGGGAAGGCCCCAAGCTTTCCATCCTCTAGGAAAGTGATGGCCCAACTCCTTCATCTACAATCTCCTTTAATGTCCAAGGACCCCCATACAACTGCTAGGTCAGCCTCTTCTGCATGTTATCCCCACCTGCAAGCCAGCGACTCTCCCCACCTATCCTACACACCCTCGGAGACTTTCATGACAGATCTGAGTTGGCCTTTAAGGAATAGAAAAGGGGTCACTGTCATCCCGTTGCTCATCAATTGGTTCGAGCGGGTACCAGTAACGTCTCTCATTGAGAGACTTATTGTTACTGTTTTTGGCATATCCAATATGCATGGGTAGCTTGCCAGGCTCTGCCCCGCGGGGTTGATACTCTCGGTAGCTTTCCGGGCTCTCCGAGAGGGGCGAAGGAATCAAACACAGGTCAGCCGTGTGAAACGTCCAACCGCTGTGTTATCGCTCCAGCCCAGAAAAGGGGTAGGGACCCTATTTGGGGAAAATGGGCTGAACTTAGCAGAGAAAGACCCCCCCCAAGAAAGTAGCCCTAAATTCATTCACTCCCTAATTAGAGAATTCTAAATGCCTATTACTGTGTCACTATTAATTTCTCTTCCTTCATTTTATGTTTGCTTTGATGACTGATGTCTTCTGCCAAGCTTAAAGTAGCCCCCTCCCCAATATCCAATGTAATAGGATCAATAAAATAATATGTTCCCAATAAAAGGGTGAAGTGACAGCTTGATTGATTCCATAAAAGAGGAAAGGTTTTCAGAAGACTTCTGTTGATCTGTTTCCTACTCTCATTCACTTTGCCTAAAAAAGTTGAGGTGAAAGGCAGAGAGGTATTGAAATTAAAGGCTGGTGTCCAATGGAGGCAGCTCATTAATAAAAAATCCTGAAAAACCATATTTGTCTTTCCAGTAAAGACAGAGGAAACCTTGGTCTCGGAAGGTTTTAAAGGTTTTAAAGGTTTGGCTGTTGGCCACTAGCGAGGCCTTGAGAAATGAGAGGATGTGAGGAAGTTGGCATTATAGAGCGGGAGAGTAGGCTCTTGGGGTGAATCACAAAGTCATTTGTAAACATCTATTCATCTTTGAACACTGAATGGGTTTATTGCAAGGAAATGGAGACTATACTGCAGAGAAAAGTGGCAGCTGGTCAGTACATTCTGCGTGGCCCTGGATGGTAGCTCTTATTCCCTTCTCTAATGATGGGGTGAATATGCATACTTATCGGAGTAATTATTTTTTTACATCCTCTGTGTAGAATTGAGAGGCTAAGAAATTCTTTTTTTTTTAAGAAAATCCCTATGACTTTATTTTTTTATTTGTTGTTTTTTTTATTAGTGAATCGCCAGGAGATAAAGTTACAGACTTACAAATTTTCATGCTTGTGTTTCAGTCATACAATGATCGAGTACCCATTCCTCCACCAGTGCCCATTTTCCACCACCATTGGTCAACATCCCTCCCACCAACCCCACTAACAGGCTAAGAAATTCTTAAACTATAAATCTTGTCATATGAACTACCAATTCCTTACATGGAAATTTGTATAATGTATATTTCTACTAGTAGATGAGCTTTCATTTTACTGTCTCAAGCCAATGCCTACATGGAAATGATCAACTTCAAATACTTGTGATCTTGCCAAGTTTAAAATCAAAGTTTCTTTGCTATTTCAAAACTTTAATACATTTGATGCCTTTCATTCTAATTAGTTTCCTCATAAATAACATGCACCGAAAAGTATATGGAGAAAAGTATAAGTCTTTATGTCACGACTCACTATTTTGAGAATCAAATATTGGAATATTCTGCCCAATACCAAGAAATAAGGTGAAATGGAAGGAACACAGGTTATAAAGGATAATAGTCAGTAGATCTATTTGAAGGAGACATATGAATATAATAACTAAAGTTAGTTATTTTAAAATATATATTAAAAATGTATAGCAGACATGTATATGTGCATGCATATATGTTTATGATACATCTAAAACAATATAAATATTTGAATCATCATTTCTTAATGGCACCTGAAAGTCAAGTAAATTTGAAACTTCTCTGTATACAGAAGAATCTGCTACAATGAGAAATATGTGACTGATAACTACAATTGATAGCAATTGTTTACATATTTCCTTAAAAATAAAAATACAATTTGTTTTTTACAATAGGCAGAACTTTGAAAATATCTTTTCATTCTGATAGTGAGCATTCCATTAATCCCTTGAGTTCCACTCAAAGAGATATTAAGACACTTTAAAATCTAATAATATATACATATATATGTATATGTATGTATATTTTCCATTCATAACATATTTTTAAAAAATCCCCTAGATCAGTGCAATATATTTGTTTTTGTGTGTATATATAGGTATACTTGTATCTACGTATGTATAATTTCTATCTTTTTATTAAAGCACCAAAATTTATATGTTATCCATCAGTGATTTCAGGAATACTATATTCCATAAATGTTCCCATCATCAGTATCTACTGCCCACCAACCATGTCCCTAGATTTCTTCCTACTCCCAGCCTTTCTTCATGGCAGGCACTGTTCCTCTGTATTTATAACACATTCCACTCAGACACTCCCCAAGAGTGATCACGTTCCTCCACAGTTGTCTCAGTGTCCCACTCTGTATACAGTCTCCCCTTTGCTACATCCTGCATCCTACGGAAGACTAGCTCTCAATTTCTATTGCCTTTGGGCATTTGTTTTTCCTCTCTTATGCTTGGTTGTTTTGTTTGTTTGTTTGTTTGTTTGTTTAGTATCCTGACCATAAGAAGACTCATTCTGCCTCTGTTCCTCTCCTTCTAAATTCATCCAGGATTATACTTTCTAGATTCATTCACATAGAAAATAATTACAAGACTTTTTCTTTTTCTTAGTAACTATGTGCTGTTATTTCTTTATCTAGTCATCTGTTCTTGCTCACACAGGTTGTTTCCAGGTTTTAGCTACTGTGAATGATACTGCAAAGAATAGAGTCATTTCCAAAGATTGCACTTTCTACTCTCTCCATTCCAACTAAGTTTCTTGTTATCTCTAATATAAAATGTCAACACTGTACTCCACATGGTTCATCCTCATTCAGGGAATCAGTTACTAATTACCGCAGCGCCAAATACTAGTCTCTATCATTTTCTCTAGCATCAACCTATTGTTTCCTACCTTTTAAGAAGCTTAGCTTCTTCCCTCCGGCAACAGTTTTCTTTTTTTCTTTCAGGTATATTCATACAATCATTTATTTATTTAACTATACTTAATTAAGTATAGTTATGTATAGAATTATATATAATTATACAGAAGTACTTGTGATTAATTTTTAAAATATCCTTGTTAAATTAAATGTAAAAACAGTTACAGAGTAGGTAACTAAAACACTGGTATATATCTTATTTTTATGTGTTTTTACATATATTCAGTTATTTTCTTAGTTGTAGAGAATTCATGTCATCAAGAGTCTTATAATTTTATCACTAAATGCTGTTTCACATACTAATCTGTGTCGGAATTTTTTAAATTGTCTAGTATGAGCCAATTTAAACCATATTCTTGGCTTTTCCATCACAATATCTAAAAATCACTGACATAAAAATGTGCAAAATGCTATTACTAGCTATTTTACAGATATTATATTCACATTTGTTTGTTAGTAATGAAAACACTGAAAATTCAAGATCTTTAGAAGTCTAGACCAAACTTTTTCAATCCTTGGCAATTCAAAATTCCTTTTGATCTAGTAACATTTGTCACTGGATAAGCAATAAACCATGAGACACGCTCCATGTGCTTTTATCAAAAATTCTATTCAGATAAAAAGAATCTATCAAGTTTTACTTTCTAACTACATGGATGATTTTATGAGGGGAAAGATTTAATAACTGCCAGTGGAATAGGAAAAAAATATTCTCCCTGGAATTTTTTGGCATACAGGATAGTGAAACTTTATTAAATAACATAAATTCACAAATGAAAATCCAGACTTCTTTTATTTAAATTCCAGAGAAGGAGGTATGGTGCTGCCAGCAGGTCAAACTGTACCTGTGGGGCGAGTGCATCAGCAGCTTGATGGTGCCTTCAGACTTCCAGATACCCCAAAATTGCTTTTCTGCCTTTGGCCAGACCCTAACAACTTGGGGCCAAGTTTACCAAGAAATTAAACGGCAAAAAGTTAGGTATTTGGGAGACACACCCACAAACCACCTCCAGCTCAGCTATATAAGCTCATTTATTTGCCTTATTTCAGAGACCCATAAATCTCAAAAGACACAGTTAGGGCCTGTAGCGCAGAGGTTGGTGGGAACCCATGACTGAGTGCTCCAGGTCCTCTTGGATCGGGACTGGGCTTCCTTCCCCCAGGTCCCCAGTTCTCCAGTAGCTTGGCAGTCACACCCACAAACTGCCCGCCCCCACCCCCAACAGCGCCATTTAATCTCATCAATGGCCAAGACCCAGGGACTATAAATTAAAACTCCCAAAAGAGAGCGCCGCACAATGTACTGACCCGGTGCCAGGCTGTCTTCACCAGGACGCCCAGAGGGGGGCAGGTGAGAGCCCTCCCTGCCTCAAGGGACCCAGCTCCAGCAGTTAAAAACCTCCACAAGCCAGGTGCCACAACATTCAAGGCTGCTCCCTCACGTGCTTGGGCCAAGCCTCATATATGAGTAAACATACTCCCAGACCACACCACATCATGAGACACTTTCTACCCATTCTTCATAATTACCAAACTACATTTGATGGGTTTTAGGTAGTAGGCAACAAATCATAGAGGGAAATATATATGTATATATTCATATATACATATCTTTAGAGATATATACTAAAGCTCACACCACCAAAACTTTAACAACATGTTAGTGATATCCTATAGAATGTCTTAATGGCTCCTGCCAAAATAGAACAATCTTCACATTGTTTCCTATATGAACACTTCTGTGTAAGTATGTTCAGTGGTTCTTCATAACAGACAATACAAAATATATTATTTAGGTTGTGTTTTGGGACAGGGATTGGGGTTTGGGATGGAAACATCCCAAATTTGGTGGTGGGAACATGTAATGGTGGTAGGATGGGTGTTTGAATATTGAATGTAATTAAATATTGTGAACTAACTTATAAAATTAAAATTTTTTCTAAAAAGTAATGTGAAGTTCATGCCCAATTCAATCAGCTTAATCAATGGCTGAATAAATAGCAGTGCTCCTACATTATAATAAATAAATAAATAAATAAAATCACAGAGAATTTCTAATCAGATAGGAAGTTGAGTACACTAAAAAAATATTCTCTGAAAAGAGAAATCTTTTATTATTAAACAACAACGAAAAACAGATCACTTCTTTAATTGCTTTTTAAGGTTAAGCATGGAGGCTGTGAGCCCACACAGTGCTGGGTCTGAGTCTGGAATATGCCATCCCAAAAGTGACCTTGAAAGAAAGGCTTAGAGACTCTGATTTCTCCACTGTCACATTGTAACTCTCCTCACAAAGTTATTGTATAAGAGAGAAGAATATACAAAAAGTGCTTAGCATGTTGCTCAGTAGATGGTAGTTATAAATTCTTATCAGTCACTCAAAAAATTAAATGACAGTGATGTTTAGACAACAGTGAAAGAATGGTGTAAAAAATGCAAAATGATTTTTGTGCAGGTGGGGTGAAGGGGAATCAGCCTCTTTAGTGGGCAGAGTCAACCCATATCTTTGAAGAGGAGCTGCAGGAGGTGTATGTGGGGCAACCCGGGGGAGGACCCAAATTATCAAGGGAGAATCTTCTCTGGGTAGGAAACCAAAGGAAGTGTAGCTTTGGTTAAAACAGTGGCTCTGACTACCTTTGGGTTCTTGTAGATGACAAAAAAACATTATGCCCAAAAGCAGAGAGAAACTATGAAGCAGAGTGCCTGTCACACAGGCAGAGAGTAGGATACTGGTGGCAGGAGGGATACTGAGAACATGGCAGTGGAAAATGTGCACTGGTGGTGAGATGGGTGTTCGTTCTCTGTATGACTGAAACTCAGTCATGAAAGCTTGGTAACCATCTCTCATGGTTATTCAATTTAAGATAAAATATAGAAAATTAAATCAGATAAGAAACCACCAGATGTCTTCAGTGTCCATGCTCTTCATTTTACAACTCATGTAGAAGCCTCTCTGCAGGCTGACAATTTGGCGTCAGCAACAGCAGAAACAGGAATCTATGTCCAAAATAGCTACCCCAGAGCCACGCTTACTTTTTCTCTCCTAAACAGTTTGCAAGCCATTTGTGCTATATGTCTGTGATACAGTCTTTCTGCATCTTCCACCTCTGTATTGAAACAAAAGTGTCACCATATATATTTTATCTATGCAACGTGTGGAGAGGGTCCTTGCACATGGCTCTGACTAGGCTTCAGAAGTCTTTGGCAAGGGGCTCTGCTACAGGCAGGGAGGGAAACTGAAGCCCACCCTCTCCGAGAGGCCCCGGGGAAGACAGTCAGTGCAGGGTCTTCGTTCAGATGAGCCGCATGCATGAAGGAACCGGCAGAGGAATCCAGGTGTGTGGGACCTGGGGCTGAGACCTCCAAGCCTGCTTGGAGCGAGACTGGGCCTCTTCCACTCAGATTCCCCATTTTTCAGTAGCTAGGCAGTCAAATCCAGGGACTGCCCCTGGCGCTGTGTAATCCCACCAACGGCCAACATCCAGACTATAAAACCAAGCTCCCGGAAGACAGCAACACAGAGAGTCTCTTGTTCCCGTGCCACAGCCATGCTCAAGGCCCCTCTCCACACGTGTTTCATCAGTGAATAAACTTATATATCATTTTATCTCATTTATTTTCTTAAACCAAACAGATTTGGCTCCTTTGAGGTGTAGAGGTTAGTTGCAGAGAATAAACACATAAAGAGACAGAAAATGCAAACAATTTTCTGAGCTTAAAGGCATCTGGGTAGACATTAGTGCCTCAGAAGCCTGCCAAAATCTAAAATAAATTAATGCTCTTCCACCACTACTGTCCTCTCCTGCCTAAATCCCAAAAGCTGACCTATTGTAGACAGAGAATTTAAGGACAGTTAGTAGCATATCAACATTCAATAGGTATACAAAGATCAGAGGCTAATCATCATAGCTATAGAAGACACCCTTAAAATCCTGACAATTTCCTATTCTAATTTTGCATCCACAAACCACTAAACAAGAGACCATTGTTTATATTTTGGATTATTTTAGAATATGAATAGAGGGAATGTAGTCACAGTACTGGGGATACCATTCCAGAAACTAAAAGCAGCTTTTCAGTCCATTATAAATCCGATAGCTTGTCACTTTCAGTCTCTAGAATGTCTTTTCAGCTGCAGCAATAACACAGCAAGAAGGTAGGGTATTTGCCTTGCATGCTTGCATGTGAATGAACAGGTTTCAATTTCTGTCAGTCCATATGGTCCCCCAATCAAACTGAAGTAATTTCTGAGTGCAGATCCAGGAGTAACCTTTGAGCACCAAAGTCTTTGGCGCAACATTTGCACATACAAAAAATACATAGAGAGAATGATACATAGAGAGAATGTCCATTGGGCTGGAGCGATAGCACAGCTGGTAGGGCATTTATTTGCCTTGCATGCGGCCAACCCAGGTTCGGTTCCTTCGTCCCTCTCGGAGAGCCCAGAAAGCTTCCGAGAGTATCTTGCCTGCATGGCAGAGCCTGGCAAGCTCCCCATGGCGTATTCATATGCCAAAACCAGTAACAACAATTCTCACAATGGTGACGTTACTGGTGCCCACTCAAGCAAATCGATGAACAATCAGAAAATAGTGCTACAGTGCTACAGAATGTCTGTTTATATTTCTATAATGAGAGTGTATTTGTCGAAAATGTAAAAATACAAGGACATTTAAAATGTTGAATGAGATATGTCAGTGCTCTTTGCGAGTGCCTTACTTCTAACCTTTTTTTAGTCATTATTTTCCTATTTGGGCTGGAGCGATAGCACAGCTGGTAGGGCATTTGCCTTACACGAGGCCGACCTGTGTTTGATTCTTCTGCCTCTCTCTGAGAGCCCGGCAAGGTACCAAAAGTATCCTGCCCGCATGGCAGAGCCTGGTAAGCTACCCAGGCGTATTCGATATGCCAAAAACAGGAACAACAAGTCTCACAATGGAGACATTACTGGTGCCTGCTAAAGCAAATTGATGAGCAACGGGATGACAGTGACAGTGACAGTGATTTTCCTATTTATGAAAAATTTAAATTATAACAGAGACTTCAATGATGGATAAATCATGTATAATATGATGTTCTTACAATCTTATTTAAAAGGCCGTTCTGTTTTTTCTTAAACCTTATAGTTAATTTTTTTAATCCTGTAAAGATTAACACGCATCATCTTTAAACAATAACTTCCACATCTTTAAAATAAAGGGACACTACTACTTTCAAGTTTAGCAAATCAAATTTCATAATTAGTTTCATTTTTCTTTTTTGAACAAAATGCTGGAACAGAACCCAGGGACATACTAATTTTATTAGCCTATGCTAGTTGCCAAGGTAACAGAGAACTGTTGATTTTACTGTTTGACATGAAGGTTTAAGTTCTCAAGAAGAGGGCCGGAGCAATTTCACAGCAGGTAAGGCATTTGCCTGCACACAGCCGACCCAGGTTCAATCCTCGGTACCCCATATGGTCCCCCAGGCAACACCAAGAGTAATTCCTGAGTGAAGAGCCAGGAGTAACCCCTGAGCATCACTGGGTGTGACCCCCCCAAAAAAAAAGCTCTCACTTTTTTTCAAAAAAAAAGTGAAAACGAAACCAGCAAGAATGAAAAAAATAGTCTTTCTTTTGAAAACCAACAGAATCCAAGGATATCTCAGTGGTAGAGAGAATGCCCTGCAAACATCATGCTGCTTCACATGATGGGGGTGCTGAGAGTCCTATCCTTTGGAATCTGAAGCAACACAAGCATCACAACTAAAATGTTCAACCGCCAGAGAACTCCAGAAACACATGTGTTTACACAATGATAACCAAAACAACTAAAGGAAAGGAAGGAAGAAATACAGAAATCTATAGATATCACCAGAGATGTCTTAATTTTGACTCTTACAAATTAAAAAATTCTGGGCCACACATGTATGCCCAGAAGGGACCAGGAAAATTGTCCTAAAGAGTTTAATGGGATCGTAATGATTAGCTCAGTGGTCCAAAGACACATCACCCTAAGACTCAAGATGCATGGAGTTTAGTCAATGTTGCAAATACTTTTTGTCCTGTCATAAGTCATTTTAGAAACTAAATAAGAATTCATCAAGTATTAGTATGACCAATAAACTATAAGATATTCACAAAGATTATTTGACATGTTCTGTGCTTGCAAAAAAAAATTATCTTTTTTTTAAGGAGATATGGTAAATATGGCTCCCTCAGCCCCACCAGGAGTGCAGAAACTGGATTAAGCCCTGAGCACCATTAGGTTTTGACCAAAAAGTCAAAAGAAAGCCCCTGCTGGACAACCATTGGCCTCATAGATCATCACTGGTCATCATGCTTCATGCTTCATCATGCAAAACTCTAATTTACAAGGATGGTTCCTGATTGTGGTTTTTTAGTGCTGTTTACCAAATTTTGTCAGGTTCAAGCCAACAGGTGACTATAAATGATTATAAGTGTACAGTGGAAATGATATCTTGGCTTCGTTTTCCCTAATGTAATCTCCCAATGTGTTAAAGCCCTAAGGCTCAAAGGAAATAGCCTACAGGCAAGTATATTTTGGAAGTATATTTTGTACCCAAGGAGTAAGACTGGGATATAAAATGTACAAGGAGTAGAAGAAACCCAATGAACATTTCTACAGTGCTGATACCCAGGAGATGAAAAATCCTTGGAAGTGTTGGAAGAGAGTACTCTTGACTTGAACTTCGTGATTTCACAATGAGAAAGGTCCATAATTGGCATTTTCATTATTCCTTTGAGAATTATTCACTGGCCTCCCTCATCACCATATTTAAATAACTCTATGGGAAATGAAAATTGGTGAACCTCTAATTATCTAAAAGGGTATTAACCTCACAGGGCTGGATTCATGAGTAGTTGTGGAGTTTTCTGTATTAGACTCATTCCCTTTTATGAAATGAGTCTTGAGGCTTTTCTGTGTTGGAGCACCTAAAATCCACCCACCCAATCAGTTGAATTCTCAGAGAGTCTATAACATAAGAATCATACTTTCCTCAGGCTGAGAAGCCTACATTTTGCATAGACTTGTTTGTTCACACAAAGAAAGGGGCTTAACTCAGAATGCTATTCAGATTGTTGAAAAAGCATAGGAACCTTAGCACTGCTAAATTTGGTTGCTATATTTTATTGATTCCATAATATAATTCTCACATATTAACTTTTAGGAAATTGCAGTATGTGATCCTCAGATCAATTGGTGACAGAAATGACATAGCTGTAATTATTAACACATTAAATCTTTCAGATAAGAGTTACTACCTTGAGAAAAATCATTCTTTGGGTTGGTGGATTCATAACAGAGAAAAATAACTTAATCTGTTTTTAATAACAAAAAAGTACCTTGCATTTTTTTTAAAAAGTAGTTGATACTGGGGATTGAACCCAGTCATGTGAAGTAAGTGTTTTGCCCTTGACCTACATTCCCCAGCTCCTCAAGAACATTCTTTTTCTTCTTCTTTTCTTCCTTCCTTCCTTCCTTCTTTCCTTCCTTCCTTCCTTCCTTCCTTCCTTCCTTCCTTCCTTCCTTCCTTCCTTTCTTTCTTTCTTCCTTCCTTCCTTCCTTTTCCTTTCTTCCTTTTCCTTCCTTCCTTCCTTCCTTCCTTCCTTCCTCCCTCCCTCCCTCCCTCCCTTCCTTCCTTTCCTTCCTTCCTTCCTTCCTTCCTTCCTTCCTTCCTTCCTTCCTTCCTTCCTTCCTTCCTTCTTCTTTCTTTCTTTCTTTCTTTCTTTCTTTCTTTCTTTCTTTCTTTCTTTCTTTCTTTCTTTCTTTCTTTCTTTCTTTCATATCCTGGTCCTCACAGATGCAAGGTAAATTTAAGAGGGAGACTGAGTGGAAGGAACAAGAAAGGAACAAGAAATTTAGTCTTTAAGAAGTTTGTTTACTGAACAAAGACATTTTCGATGCCAATTACCAAATTTAACTGTCATTCTGTAAGTACGCTGGCCAAAAGCCCATCTCAGATTGCAAACAGAGCAATATGCTAGGATCCGAGAGGGATATGATTATATGTGACTGATTGCTTCTTGAACTCCTTGCTGTAACCGCTTTTTCTGGCTTCTGTAACAATACTTGCTTTGCTGAGCTTAGTTGAACATACCCAGCATCTGAATGTGATCTGGGGGGGGGGGAGCTTAACCAAATTGTGAAAAATGCTTAAAATGTGCTCAGGCACCAGAATATGTGTTTTTACCTAATAAAAGGTGGGGCTTCTGTTCAGGGCAGCTCTTGCCTAGCTGTACAGCCTGCCAGATGGTGTCAAAAAATGACAAATTCTGATTAAAATTGGTTTCTAGTGATCCTTTGATGGTGACCCCACAATGTACAACTTCTAATAAGCTACATATTTAGCCCTCAAGAACAATTAAGAAATGCCAATGGGGCAGAGAGAACGGGTGCTGCCTTGCCTGCAGCCTAAGCCAGATTGATCCCCAGCATCCTATAGGATCCTTCCACCCCTCAACCCAACCAGCAGTAGTCGCTGTGTGAAGAGCCAGGAGTCAGCCCTGGTCAGAGCGGGGTGTGGCCAAAATACAAACAAAAAAGCTACAATCTTGATGCTCTTGCTGACTACAGAGCATGTGAAAACTGAAACCTCCATTATCTGGAGCAGAAGAGTGATTCACAAAAAGCAAATTCTTAAGTATAAACACATTTGTGAATAAGACAATTAGTAGTTTATTTTTACATTGATTTTCCTTTATATACATGGTCAAGAAAGTACATGAGAGTATATATCAGTTGATAGCATCATAAATTCAATTAAATATGAGCAAGTGCCACATTCCTTATATCCAGGTCATTGTGATTTAATTCTGGGAAGCATCCAAAAGTCAGACAAGAAAGAGCTTCATTATCACAATGGATCACTGTCACTGTCATCCCGTTGCTCATCAATTTGTTCGAGCGGGCACCAGTAACGTCTCTCATTGAGAGACTTATTGTTACTGTTTTTGGCATATCCAATACACCATGGGTAGCTTGCCAGGCTCTGCCATGCGGGCGAGATACTCCCGGTAGCTTGCTGAGCTCTCCGAGAGGGGCGAGTTGGCCCACGTGAAAGGCGAACGCCCAACCACTGTGCTATCACTCCAGCCCATCACAATGGATGACTTTCACTAATATTCTCTCAGAAACTCACTGGGACACACAGAGAGTACCTATATATTGATTTGTAATTTCTATAGAGAACCCTTTCCAGCATAGTCACAGAGGGACAAACACTAGCTTTCCACCTAGTCATGCCTTTTTCTTTTCTGTCCAAGCATTCAAATCTAGCAACTTGTTTTTTCTGACCACTTACTAGGAACAGGCTGCAACTTTTAGATAAAGTTTCTCTGAAATTCAGAAGAGTCCTTCATCAATATTAATCATGTACCACAACAAAACTGGTAGGTCCCTGAACAGGTTGATTACAGGAAGAAATGAAAAATTTGCTTTCTTATAATTTTAATGACCATATTAAGTAAATTTTATTTATACTCATTTAATATACCACAGTTATACCTTAGATTTGTTTGTCATGTTTATACTTGTTAGACGTATGTAAAATTTAATATCTTTATTCTATAACTTGATAAATTTTTATAAATGCATTATTATGATTTAATAAAAAATCTTAAACTTGGATTTTTGACTGTCTAACTGAACCTATTTTCTATATTAAAAACCACAGCTCTTTGTTTCTCAATATTTTTTAGAATTTTCCTTAAACATTTATTTCTGTTTATATTTAATCATAGAACCATTTTATTCTTGCAAAATTAATTACAAAATAAATGTCTTCATAATATTGCCTGTGGGAGGACATTTAGAAACCTGTCATGTTATCTGACACAATGTAGGGACAGAAAATAACTTTTGCTAGACGAGCAAAGCCAAGACAGAAAATCAAGACACCATAAGATTGACATTTGTCTTGGTGAATTTTGATACTTGCCAGTTTCCTGACCCATTTTAGGAGGAAAAAATAATCAGGGTATCATATATTTAAAACTATAATGCTCTCAGCATGACAAATTTCAAATTACTCTGGCTCCTATTCCTACCTTCCATGTATTATTTTGAAGCTCCAGGGTAGTTCAAGTAGAAATTAGGGGCAAAGCAATAATAAGCAACCAGACAGGCATAAACTATTACCGTAGTATTAAAGGGTAAGAAAAATGAGCTTCTGTTATCCATCTGAAATAGCCTGGTATGTTAGATCCAAAGAAGATGGATATTGTATGAGGTTGGGCAACCAGATGAAGGATGGTATTCCTACTGCTGTTAGGACTTTATCTCGAATCAAACTGGCAAGAGCTAGTGGTCTGGTATAGAAATCAGATCTCCTCACCCAAAATAAATTAAATAATATCTACTCCTCTGAATCACCTGTTTGCCTGCCCCGATTGAGACAACATTTTTCCGTATTGGAAAATTGCTGCCCCCAAATTTTCCAACTAACATAGCAGCCACCAGATTGGCAGTTTCTGTTGTTAAATTTAGTTTTTATCATATAAGGAGATTGCAATGGCGGTTTAGTAAAATTCAAAAGCCTGTGGAGTCATTCTCCAATGCCCAGAAAAAAACTGTCACTGTCACTATCACTGTCATCCCGCTGTTCATCAATTTGCTTGATCAGGCACCAGTAACATCTTCATTGTGAGAGCTGTTGTTAGTTTTTGGCATATTGGATATGCCACAGGTAGCTTGCCAGGCTCTGTTGTGCAGGCTACTCTTGGTAGCTTTCTGGGCTCTTTGAGAGGAATGGAGGAATCAAACCCAGGTCAGCCGTGTACAAGGCAAATGCACTACCCACTGTGCTATCACTCCAGCCCAGATAAAACACAAGCTATAATTTTTTAAATGAATTTGATATGTAATACCCCAAATACATATTCATACTTTAGAAAAATATTTAAAGATTTCAATCCCTTCTATTCTCACCAGGACACATTGCAAATATTTTTACCTCTCCATTTTCCAATAGATAAATGCGTCCAATAAAATTATTATGGCACCTTCACGATCACAAAATCCCATTAATCATTGATTTCTCAAGCGGGCTCAGTAACCTCTCCATTCGTCCTTTCCCTGAGATCTTAGAAGTCTCTCTCGACTTGGCCCTCCCAATGATGTCACACTGGAGGCTCTTTCAGGGTCAGGGGAATGGGATCCAGCTTGTTACTGGATTTAGCATATGAATACACCATGGGAAGCTTGCAAGGCTGTCCCATGTGGGCAGGAAATTCTCAGAAGCTTGCCAGTTTCTCCTAGAGGGAGAAGCAGGCTAAAGATGTTGCGCGACCGCAAAGCGGCCTCGTGTGCTTCTGAGAGCTTGCTTTTAAGTCTCTCTGGATGTTGGCCGTTGATGGGATTACACATACCTGGGTTCCTCTGCCGGTATCTTCATGCATGAGGCCCGTCCGAACGTGTGGAGAGGGGCCTCGAGTATGGCTGTGGCTAGGTTCCGGTGGTCTTTGGCTGCTGGGTGCTCTGCTCAGGGTGGGGAGGGAAGCTGGAGCCCATCCCTCTGAGGGGCCCCGGGGAAGACAGCCAGGAGTGCGGTCAAGAGACTCTCTGCATCGCTCTCTTCTGGGAGCTTGCTTTTAAGTCTCTCTCTGGATGTTGGCCGTTGATGGGATTATACACACCTGGGATCCTCTGCCGTACCTTCATGCATGAGGCCCATATGGCACCTTAGAGAGGTATATCTCCAAATAATAATCCTGTTGAAATATTAGCTAGCAGTGCATAGGAATGAGAAGTAAACAATTTTGTTATTTCAGGTATTTCTATTGGTCCTTAACATTGACACTGCTATGTGCTACCACAAAGTCACACTTGGATGTGGCTTAACTAACACAGATTGAAGCACTGGCCTCAATATGTTACACACTTACTACAATGTGGCTTGACTACTTGTGAGAAATGCAGACCCTTAGGTACCATCCAGAGTTTCAGTTCTAGAGTGTCTCTGAACAAGATCCCACTGAATTCCGGTGTGAACATCAGAATTTGAGAAATGCTGGTTTAAAACAAGGAAAACATATTTTTAAAATATTTATAAGGAATGCTTCTGACCCCCGATCCCCACATATTATGCAATGAATACATAACTGTCTAGCTGGGAATTTACTGAACTAGAGTTTCCTCTCAGAGAACCCGGTCAGCTATTGAGTGTATCCCACCCACACAGCAGAGCTGGAAAGCTACCCGTTGCATACTCGATATGCCAAAAGCAGTAACAAGAAATCTCAATGGAGATGTTACTGATGGAGTCTCAGTGGAGATGTTCATCAAACAACCGGACAACAGTGCTACAGTGCTACAGTTCAAATAAATGCATATATTTTAAGCTTCTATATATTTTCTTTTTTCTTTTCTTTCTTGGTGCCAGGGTTTACTCCTGGTTCTGAGCTCAGGGATCACTCTCAGTTGGTCTCAGAGAACCATGTGAGGGTTTAGAAATAGAACCAGGGTATGTTCCATGCAAGGCAAGCTCTCTGGATCAATTATTACTGTTTCACTCCCAACTTCTGTACATTTTAATGAAAAACAATGTAGAATATTCTATTTCATGAGAAAGATGAAAAAATAATGCTACTTTTTTCTAAGTAACTACTCTACAAAAGTAAATGAGATGTCCATTGCACTTCTAAGATGATCAGTATTAAATTTTCATTTACTTGAAAGAAGTTTCCTTATTTAAGTCCTGAACTTTCAAGAAAAAAATGGGAGAGACCGATCCAAACAGAAACAGATTACCACCTGTGGTGTCTTGTCCAGATGCTTAATTTCTTTAAAATATAAATGTAGATTGTTTTCCAATTTATATGCTTATAAACCCCCTTTTTTGAACATTGTTCTCAGGAGGCTCAGGAAACCAGTGATTCTCAGCCAACCAGGCCAGTACTGGAAGATGCAAAAGCTCAAGCCCTTCAAGGTCAGGAATTGTCCTAGGCAATGCTGACAGCATCACTGAACCTTCAAGACTATATCTGCCAATCTTGTGGAGCTTCAGGGCTGCACCCAGATTTTCTCAATGTGCTGGAAATGGAGTCACATGCAATGAGATATGCACCTATACTATATCTATACTCTATCTCCAGTCTCTGCTCGTAACCTTTAAGAAAGTTGAGAACTGAATATGTCTTATTCTGCTGTAAGAGCTCCAGGTTACTCAACTAATTTCCAAGATTTCTGGGAGCCATAAGAACATAAAAACTTATATTCATGACTACTTGAGGTTAATGTCAGCTAAGGAAGAGAAAAGGCATACCCCATGGTTGTGAAAACATCTGAATGAAATCAAGCCTCCATGATACTGAAGCTAAAAGCATCTTTAAGGATGAAACATCACTGACCAAGCAAGTGGAAACAAACATAAACAAATGGGACTACATTAAACTAAGAAGCTACTGCACCTCAGAAGAAACAGTCACCAAAATACAGAGAGAGCCCATAGAATAGGAAAGAATATTTACCCAATACTCATCAGAAAGGGGTTAATATCCAGGATATACAAGACACTAATAGAACTGTACAAGAAAAAAAAATCCTCCAACCCCATCAACTTTGGAGAAATATTCCTGACCCTTGTCTCAACTGGCCTTGGGTGTCAGTCTCATATTATGTTACTTTATATTCCACAAATGAGTGGTCATTCTATGTCTGTCCCTCTCTTTCTGATTCATTTCACTTAACATCCATTTCACTCAACATTTCACTCCATGACTCATAACCAAATTTCATAACTTTATCTTTCCCAGTAGCTGCATAGTATTCCATTATGTAGATGTTCCGAAGTTTCTTTAACCAGTTGTATGTTTTTGGAAACTTGAGTTTCTGGATTTTGACTATTGTGAACAGTGCTACAGATGCAGACATCATTTCTACTGTGCTTTGACAGAGCGTCCCTTTCTCCCCACATCCATGCCAGTACTGGTTGCTTTTGTTCTTTTTGATGTGTGATAGTCTCTGTGGTGTAAGATGATATTTCATTGTTGTTTTGATTTGCATATCCCTGATGATTAGCAATATAGAGCATTTTTATGTGCCTTTTGGCCATTTGTATTTCTTTATTGTGGAAGCTTCTGTTGATTTCTTCTCCCCATTTTTGATGGGGTTGGAGGATTTTTTTTCTTGCACAAGTATGCAGGTTCCAAGTTCTGCATACTTAAGATCCTTCAAACCACAATCCATGTGTCCATTAGGTGAAGTTCTCAACGGTTGCAGTGAATTTTATTTTATTTTATTATTATTATTTTTTTTGGTTTTTGGGTCACACCTGGCGATGCACAGGGATTACTCCTGGCTCTGCACTCAGGAATTACTCCTGGCAGTGCTCAGGGGACCATATGGGATGCTGGGATTTGAACCTGGGTCGGCCGCGTGCAAGGCAAACGCCCTACCCTCTATGCTATCACTCCAGCCCCGGTTGCAGTGAATTTTATCAGCGATTATGGACACTAGCATTTAGGAACTCTCAGAGTCAACAATTTTCAAAATTTTCTTGGAAATACTGAGAAAGCTGTAAAGAGAAGGAAGGATAGAGTAACTCAGAGAGAGGCAAAAAGAGTAGAGTTCAGAATGGGATTTAGACAGACATAGCCCTTGGTCCTGTTCCCATTCCTATTGTTGTTTCTGTCTAATTGTTAGAAAAATACCCATTTCAGTCTGTTACACCCTAGGCATCTCTTAAAGTACTGGCATTTAAGGGTGCCTTCTGAAATTTGGTGTCAACCTCCAACTTTCCGCTAGGAATCATATCCTTTCAAACCAAGTTAACTTACTCAAACTGAACTCCCTCTTGGATGATGGCTTTGTTCATTTCTCCTCTTGATTGCTGATCTGTCACTTGTTTCCTGGGACCTGAAAGTCAAAATGGAAAACACCTTTAACTCTCTAACCTGAGAAGTAGATAGACTGGCTTTATGAGTGACATGATGGGTGGCATTTATGCATTTGAATGAAATCATCCTGATGGTTCAAGTTCCTTTTTAACTTTCTTTTACTTCCATATGTAGCAGACTCCCAACAAGGAATGATTCTTTCAGTTGATGAAAAGTACTTAAAATAGAACTTTACTGTTTAACTTTCTTGTTTTAATTGTCTCCACTTTTTAATCTTATGCACTGGCACCTGGTGAGCACATTAGAAGTACTTTTAGAAGAACTTTTAGAAAGCTGAGCTTTTATAAAAAAGGGAAAAATATTTTTAAACCTGAAGAGCTCATTAGGATTTCTTGACCATTTCTTTATATTTATTTAGAGGACTAAATAAGATTCTCAATCAACAAAGCCCCATTGGCTCTGAGTGTAATTTACTGATTAAAAGAATAAAGATAAATAAGGTTACTTATTGACTTGGGCTCTATCTTCAGAAAATTGATCCAGAACTCCAAATGTAGGTCATACCTCATTCATTGATTAACTTCATGTGTTATTTTAAAGCCTAAGTTTCTTTGAATTTCTTTCCCCAAAATTTATCTAGTCCTAAATTTGTTTTATACAAAATATTTCAGTAGTAGGTGTATTGAAGGTGTCTGGTGACTGTATCGCCCCAATTGTCCTGGGCTTACCAGGCACATATGCACACAGACAGCATGTGTCATATCAGCTGCTCCACTGCACAGCTAGTGCTATGACAGATTTCTGAAATAATGAAAAAGTACTGGAGAGATAGTACAACACAAGTCATTTGCCTTGCACACAGGAGTTTGCACACACACCACATTTAGTTACTCCCAACTGTGAATTCACACAGTAAATTATAGGGGCTGCTGCTGCAATGCATATGTGCATTCGGTGGCCCAGAGCTGTCTCCCCTCCTCACCTCCCCACCTCTCCAGGGCTCCCCAACTGAGAGACAGAGAGACAGGAGACAGGGGAACATAGTCTGATGGTGAAAATGGCCCGTTTAATGCACGGTTGCTAGCATATTTATTGAACATCCAAAGGGGGTGTTGAGGTAGACAGGTGTGATTGGTCATTTACATAGATAAACCTTTGGCAGAGGAACTTCTCTTGGGGAGATCAACTCAAGAAGACACTCTGCCCCCCAGGGACATCTACATTGCTTTTATCTTTTCCTCTAGTTGTATAAGTTTTCAATACTTGCAGTTGTTTGGATAAACACAGTGAGAGACAAAGACCCCAGTTAGTTAGTTCTCTGGGCTGAGAGCAAGTAAATCCCAGACTAAGTCCTCAGGCCAGTTCAACTTTTCCTTCCCCATGGGGGTCCTGTCTCTTAAGTTGTAACAGTTTGCACCAAGACCATGCATTTATGCTTTCTAAAATGCCAGGTAGCTTTGCTACTCAACCTGGGTCCATCCCACTCCCATGGTGGGACCTCCCTTTTGGGGTGTTAGGAACGACAGCAACTGAAGCCTGAGTTAAGTAATTATGACCAAGTAATTATGCCCAGGAGCAGATATATTCCAGAGTCAATCAACTCCCAAATATTAAGAGCATAGCATTAATGGTCTTTCTATGTTTAACCAAAGAACATTGCTCTATAGTAAAATATTAAAAAGCCATAGGGGAAATAGAAAAGCAGGTATAAATATACAGCACTTCAAATACAAAGCAATACAAATACAAAGTTCAGAATTACCAATAAGTTTTGGCTTATAAGTAATCAAGACTGAATTGGGGAGCTGTGCAATGAGATGTAAAATACAAGGGAAAGATTATGGATAAACTTTAACCAAATTAGGGATGCTAGCAAGGGCATGTTAAGCCTCTCTGGGGGGAAGAAAGGGAGCAATTCACTGATGAAACCTAAAGCACTAAGGGTTAATATCCAACACAAAGGAAAGGTTGAAGATAGACTTTAGTCGAATTAGGGATGTTAGCGAGGGCATGGTAAGCTTCTCTGGGAGGAGGAAAGGGACAATTCACTGGTGAAGCCTAAAACACTTAGGGTTGATATCCAACACCTAACCCTTTCAGAGGTGAAATGCATGGTCACAAAACAAAAAAATAATAATGAATGATAATAGTGAACACCTTTTAGTGAATCACATTTTAAGCAAAGAAAGATTTTTGTTCAACTTAATATACACAGTGTTGCATTTCCTTGAAGATAAATTATACCAGAATTGAACTAAAGAGAGCTCCTTTCCTCAAAGACTTTTTAAGTAGTTTTAAGTATTCAAGTCCTCATCATCAATTTACTGTAGAATTTAACAAGCAGTAAAATGAAGTGCATAGTAAATGGAAGAAATGTTTGAACTCAGCGGTCAAAGGGAGATTCTGCAAAAATAAGTGATTGATAGTCATTACCACTATGATTTCTGAAAGTATAAAGGAAAAGTCTTATAATAACAAATGCGAATATTTCTTGTTCAATGTGTGGTAGAGGGAAGCAACTTAGTCTTTACATTTATTCTCAAAAAATAATAAAATTGGTAGTTATAATTAAATAATTATTATTTAATAATAAAATAATAAAATACATGCATTTCTTAAAGTCTATGTATATAAGTGTACTGAAAAATTGAACATGGAAATACCTATAATATAGTGCAAATTCTAAATCATTGTCATTATTTTTCCTAACCTGTTCTGTTCTTAGAAATTCTACGTAAGCATTCCAATCAGGTTTTCTTAATATTCCACAGATTCTACTTGTTTTTCCCTCACTTCTTTTCAAAAAAATAAATAAAACATTAATAAATTTCAAAGTACATGTTGATTAAAGCATTATTTAAAAACATGTTGAAAGACATGTTTAAAGATGTGTGATAAGAATTTCACGTTCAATTGTGTACTTAAGATTGCAAGTAAGCAAAATGAAAGGGCAAGTAAAATTATTAATTGTAGTGAGTTACTGTTGAATAAATTAGATTAGAAGTATCTTTACAAATTCTTTGATATCTTATAAAAGATGCTGAGAATTTGCATGTCATACTGGGAAAATATGAAAACACTCTATATTCATATCCTATTGATACAGCTGTTTTGACTTGCAATTTTAAATACCACGATGTTTTTTTATTTTATGAACACTTTATTTTCAAAAAATAAAATTTTGTAATTTAAATTAAAAGCATAATTGATGATGAGGACTTGAATACTTAAAAAGCATAATTTAAGATGAGAAACTCCATTCACCTATATTAGCATTTCTACTGGATAGCCTTCATTTTGAATAATTTATAAATATTGTAGAACAATGATTAAGGTACAAACTACTTTTTATTTTATTCTAAAAATTTCTCTTTATAACTTCTTTTCATTCTTATAATAAACCACTGATATAATATGAATATCTGAGTATCCATATATATTTTCCCATTTGACATAGGAAACCAAGATTTATCCAGACTAACTAAAAAATCATTCAGATATTCACAAAAATGATTTCAAAGCAAAAATGGCAATAAAAGTCCAATAAGTGATACATTTTTAACAAGCTAGGTGTCAAAATGGATTTTTTAAACCTAAATTAAATGCCTTCCGGTTAATGTTTCACAAGTAACATTGCTGGTTTCATTTTCCACCCTATAACCGCAATTTTGTTCTATTCTTAATACTTACTTAAAGAACTTGAAAACAGCCAGTGAATGAACCTATTATATAAAAGGCCAGGTGTGAGAATGAGTCATTAGCATGCTCACATATGAAGAAGCTAAGAGATATAAAATTCAGCTTCATCAATTATTTAACCAAGAAATGGGGAGCATCCAATAAACAGTTATAGATATCTCCCAGACTAAGATCGCCTTCGATTCCAAGACCATTGTTCAGTCTACCAAGTCTCAATAGTCTAAAAGATCATATATGTGTTAAGTTTTAGTTCACTCTGGTTATTGCTGTACTCCTAAGGTGATATGTATTATTGTGGATCTGCTTTCCTATACATTTCTTTTGATAAATGCTCACCAACTGTTTCTCATTATTTTCCCTTCTATTCCACACCTGTTGGACTCCAGATCATCTATCCTTACAAATTTGCCTTGGAGTTTCTCTTACTTCGCTCTCAAATTTCAGCGCAAATCATTTTGTGTGCTTTTATTTGGAATGGCCAGAATGAAAATGAGCCCTGAGAGAATCCAAGTAAAAGAATGTCAAAATTCAGGTTGGCTAAAACACAGAATCAAAAAGAGACAAGGAAAGTGGTAGGGGGACGATTTAGACAGCATAAACCTTGAAAAAATAGGGAACAGAACAAGCGGCCAATCTACAATATGAAAAGCACATCTTCATTTCACTTGATTCAGTGAAGGATTGGATAGGTGCGGCATGTCTGCAGAAGATGCCAAGGAATGGGACATTCTTAATAATGATAAGCAAAAGCTAGATGTGGTAGTAACTGGGTCAGGATTCTGAACAATCCTCTGTAAAAGATTCCCTCATGTACCTAAGGAAATGGGATTGTCATGAATTGTAATCAGGGAGAGATATATATCATATGTCATGGCAGGACAGAGAGGTAGTACAGTGACAATGCCCTTGTTTTATAAGCAGTAAACCTATCTTTGTTCTGAGGCGTTGAGTATGGTCTCCAATTCTGCCAGGAATGATCCCAAAGCACAAAGACTGAAGGAAACCCTGACCATAACATGATGTGACACAGCTCTTCCCCTCTCTGAATCAAAGTTGTAATGCTAGAACTAATCATACTATCAGAGATCAATAATAGTATGTTAAGGTTCGGGACTAACTCCAGTAACTGCAGATCCTAATGAACAGATAAATACAAGACTTCTTGTTATGAAGGGTACCAACAATTCAGAAGTTAATTAAAAGTTATAGGTCAACCTCTACTAGGGCTAGCACAGGCTATGTGCACTAGAAGTGGCTAGTGGAGTTAGCTTGGGGCAACAACTCTTATCATCATCCACTGTCTTAATAGATAACACTAATGAAATGAATGGGGTCTTAGTATTTACCCAAACTATACCAGACATTCCTAAAAATTGATAATGAAGAAAAATAGTAATAAATGAACAAAGATCACATTTCCAGATGAATTAACAATGGAAGGATATTTTCTGCCCTTAAAATAGTAGGGCATTGAAATGAGATAAAGGTTGGTCTGAGAAGTTTCCTTCCTCACTAACAGGGACCCAGGTCTAGCTTCTAAGAATATAACTAGCTTAAGACCCACGAATTCTACAACTATAAAATGTTATCCCCCGGAGCAGCCAACAGAGCAAACGCCCCAAAACAATATTCTCTGCAGTCTACTTTGGCAGTTACTGCTTTCTTCCATATAAATGTAAGCTCTAATCTTAAATGCCCTATAATACAGGACAATGTAGAGGAGCAACAGGCATCTTAGCTAATGCTGCAGAACACCACTAACCTAATTTATTTCAAATAAAATTTTTATATTAGCAACATTGCAATGTAATTTTACATACTTTCAAGGTCTTATCATAAAGTTAGAGATGTATATTCACACCAAAAGTCCAATATTACACATTACACACAGGTAGATGATAATTTTTCGCCAGAAAAAGACAGTTAATTAAAAAGAAAGATGTACTTCTACACATTTTTCCATTTTAGCGTGTAAGCACAGAATCAAAGTGCAGTTTGTTAGAGTACAAAGGAAATACCTAAAAAGTAACTTTCATTTTATAAACCCACAAGCATTATATGCTGTAATCTTTGTCTCTGGAACTTACTCCAGTGCAGCACAGACTTCTGCCACTCTGCAGAGGTCACCTGTACAGTTTCCAAATGAGGTAAACAGCAATGCTATTTTTACTAAATTAGCTTACATCAAAGATTGGTTTATTAGTTAACTAATTAAGATTTTTTATTAGTTAATAACAAACCAATATTATATCTGGATTTGTTTCTTCTTTCCTACCTGCTTGTGTCTGCTTTCCTGCCTGCTTTAATAGATCCCTATCATAAAGATCTAATAAGGAGAACAATAACAGCTCTATTATTTCCAACAGAAGAAATTTAGTAGAGAACATTGGCTACACTAGTGCTAAGCAATTGCAAAAAATAAGGTCAGTGGTCACAAGATTACTTAGGTATGCATAATTTAGGGTAGGAGCCATAGTATCATGGAAGGCATTTGCCTTATACATGCCGATTCAGCATCCTCTGTGTGGTGCCCGGAGCAACACCAAGAGTAATTCCAGAGTGCTGAACAAGGAGTAACCCCTGAGCAACACCAGGTTTGACCCAAAAAGCAAAAATCTTTTTTAAATATAAAAATTTAAAGAGGGGCCACGGTCAGCAATATTCAGGGCTTACTTTGTCTCTCCACTCAGGAACTATTTCTGGCAGTGCTCCAGAAACCTTTTATGGTGCCAAGGATCGAACCTGGGTTGGCTCTGTACAAAGCCCTTTCTTCGTACCCCAGCTATGATCATTTTTTAATCATAATGTTCCACTGATCTATGATTTGAGTGGACTGGTTAGGTACTTCACACTTGGATTCTATGGTACATAACAAATAAGATCTAGGCTTCTAGAAAGTTATTGCTAAAATATCTATTAACTAATATTATCTTTTGGTTTGTACCTTAGCGGGGCTATTGGCAGAACACCTGCATAAGCTTCTCCCTTTAACCTGAGCCACTGAAGCATGCTGTTCTCAGATTTTCTCTTGTTGGCTTAGGCTTCAGGGGAAAATAATCCAACAGAAACAGAATGTTCGGTAATCTCCATCATCATCTCCTATCTCTTCTGCCATATTCTGCCTCATTTGATAGAGCTATCATCTCTTAAGGGTCTGACTGTCAGGGACTGTGTGAACACATTTTTAATACAATAAACAAGCCCGAATTAGTACTTGCAGCCAACTGGAATTCTACATAGTTCCCAAGGCACAGGCCTGAGTAACACTGGGTCTCATCCTCCTTTCTCGAACACACACACACACACACACACACACACACACACGAGAAGAATTGACCAATACTATATGTGAGAGAAGAGAAAGAATTAATTTTATAAGAGAAAAAAATTGTAGGGTTGGAACTTAGAAACTGATGGTAACACTAAAATTATCTGGCATCTTCCTAGCACACTGCCAAGTAGTTCCAAAAAATGACATGTGAGTCTCAAAATTGCCATTCCAAACCTAGTCATCCCCCAATATCAACTGAAATCACTTTATTGTACCAAGCATTTGTCATGTTCATCTTCCATAATTATGTCTGATTTGACAAAGCACTAACTTTATACTAGTATGTCAAGGAATACATTGTTAGTATTTGTTCCAATATTATATTTCAAAGAATCTTTTAGAAACTGTCTCTATGATTTTCTATATATAGCTGTCTTTTTTTTCTAAGTAAAGATAATAAGACAAAGCAATTATGACAAATTCAAATATCCTAAGAGCTATAGTAACCAAATGCAACATATATTCTTGATTCTGGCACTGACAGTAAAGAGCATTTTTAGCATATAAAATACTTAAATATGATCTGTGTATTAGTTGTTATATCAGAAAGTATAGTCCCTGGGGGAATCTAAAGTTTTCTATTTGTTTGTTTGTTTGTTTGTTTGTTTTGCTCTTGGCTCACACCCGGCAATGCTCAGGGGTTACTCCTGTTCTGCCCTCAAGAATTGCTACTGGCAGTGCTGGGGGGACCATAAGGGATGGGGAATGAACCCGGATCAGCTGCATGCAAAACAACCACTCTACCCATTGTATTATTGCTCCGGCTCTCTCTCACCAGAAAGCCTAGTCTTCTAGAAAATTATTGGGTATTAGCCTCTTCGTCACTTATGTAGATACTAGTACCCTAAGGTCTAGTCTTCTAGAAAGTTATTACTCAAATGTCTATTAAGTAATATAATCAGGAAATATGAAGATCAGTGACTAAGAGGCTTATAAAATAGGCTGTAGAATATTGTTATGTGCTGATAATGATGATGGTGATCTTGGGGCAGTATGATTGCTAGATTTACAGAGAGGATACTTTGTTTTTCCTTCCTGTATATTATAACTTTCTGTTGCATGTTGCAGTCATATAGATAAAATTCTAAGAATATTTTTTTATGAAACCCAAAATTATTTTCGATGAAACACAAGGGAAGGATGACAGCTTTGCATTGCAGTCTGGACAGAGGAACAGGGCAGGCAGAAGACAAGGACAGAAATGGGGACGCAGGCTCTATGGTAGGATAGGAAGGTATCTGAGACTCCAGAACTGGGGATGGACCAGGGAAAGCTGCAGAGACAGTGAAAGGGTGTAGGCTACGGGACATGCAGAAGGATAGTAAGTTAAGTCTCTTGGAAACCAGGGTTCAGAAGAAGTGGACTGACGCGCAGGCTGACAACCTCTCTGGGGACTCCTTACCATAGTGACCTGAACCAGGGGCTAGGCACTTGAACTCAGGGGAGTAGCAGATCCCACTCACCTGGCACTAGACCGATTTCCCACCTTATGCTGGACGAGGCACTGATTTAGAAAGGGTTGTGCATGTCGTAACTGAGCTGGCAGAACTCTGAGTTCTAACCTTTACACTCTTTTCAAAATGATTTTGACTCTTCTATAAATGTATCTATAGTAATGACTGGCTTCCAAATGTATGTTTTTACTCCCAATAGCTTACCTCAGTATTGATCTTATTGCCTGTGAAACATTTCTATTAAAGATCTGGACTCTAGCTAAAAATGCTTGACTTGGATGTGTGAGCTCATGAATTCAATCCCAACTACATCCAGGCATGGTCGGAGAGATTTGGCTACCAAAATCCCCTCAGTACTACAACAAAATGTGCCATGTCTGCAGCTGGAATAGAGAAGGGATCACTAAGAAAATGATGGCTAGAAGAATCGGTCGGGATGGGAGATGTGTGCTGAAAGTAGATAAAGGGCCAAACATGATAACCTCTCAGTATCTGTATTGCAAACCATAATGCCCAAAAGTAGAGAGTGAGTATGGGGGAAACTGTCTGCCATAGAGGCCGTGGGAGGGTGGGAAAGTGAGGGAGGGGGTTATACTAGGGATATCGGTGGTGGGGAATGTGCACTGGTGGAGGAATGGGTGTTCGATCATTGTGTGATTGCAACTCAATCATGAAAGCTTGTAACTATATCTGACGGTGATTGAACCCCCCAAAGAAAATTGCACCCCCCAAAAACCAAAAAGCAAACAAACATAAAACCAAACTGTGCCATGTTTGATAAAAGAGATGAATGAAACATCAGGCAAGCATGTGAAGGGTATCATGCTGATCAAGCACTAGGACCACAGTGCATTTAGTAAGACCCCAGGCAAACACGTACGCTGAAATTGCTCTAGCTAAAAGTGTAGAAGTGTTTGACACTCAGTGAGCATCACAGACAAGCGGTGAGCACCACAAACAAGTGTGAGCACTGCAAGTAAGCATGCTCAATACCCCATCACTGCAATAACACCAGCAAAGCGAATGGAAGGAGGGAACATTTTTTAATTTCCATTTGAATTCTCATGGGACCTACAAGTCAGCATAGTTCACATTAAATTTTCTCATTTTTCTTTTTGAAAACAATTTTTATTCCATGGTATTAATTCTATATTTCAGTCCCCAACAATTATATCACTATCGACTTGGAACCCAAGACACAAGTAGTAGGCTTACCCCAAATCATCCTCACAGTACCTTCGTAATTCCTCATGTGTGCCACCATGTACATAAAATTTACAGATGATCTTTTATCTTAGTGTGCACACAGAAAAAATCATACACATAAAGGATATTTGATGTGGGGGTCTCTAGAAGGCAAAAACTTTTAAGTTCAGTTTGTTCAATTAATAATATTTACTACAAGTTAATAATTAATTAATATTAATTAATTAAAATTAAAATTAATTAAAATTAAAAATTAAATTAAAATTAAAATTAAAATTAATTAAAATTAATAATATTTACTACAAGTTATTTAATTTGCATAAAACTTAGTTATATATGAGATGAAAAACAAGATGGATATGTATTCATTCCTGTGAAAGATAAATTAGTGATTTGACATCTCTATTCTGGTATGGGGCAGGGAAACACTAATAACACAAGACTCTTCATTCAATAATCTACTTACCCGTGCACTTTTTTTTTTTTTTTTTTGCTTTTTGGGTCACACCCGGCGATGCTCAGGGATTACTCCTGGCTTTGCACTCAGGAATTACTCCTGGCGGTGCTTGGGGGACCATATGGGATGCCGGGGATTGAACCCGGGTCGGCCGCATGCAAGGCAAATGCCCTACCCACTGTGCTATCGCTCCGGCCCCACCCGTGCACTTTTGATATCTGCTTGAGAGCAGGCCTAACTGCAAATGAAAATCTGAATATCAAAAATTCAGGTAATTGTCATTCCAGTCACTTCTCTACAATCAATTCAATTTTTAAAACTTGGCCATGGGAGACAGTTTAGGTCAGAAATGAAGAATTATGCTCATTTTTGAAATTACACGTGATTTCTTCCTCTGCTGCATATTCCTTAACTGCCTCTTATTCTTTGGGTGATGGTTTCTTCCAGCTGTTGTTTTGAACCAAAAAATTTCATATCACTCCTACAACACCAATACCAAGTGGCCAATATTTTCATTGGTTTGTAACATGATAACATTTTCTTTCAACTACTTCAGCACTGAAATTAATGATCACAGCTTTTACTATCAGGAAAATTGATTCTGCCTGGCTTCATAGTATACAGGCATGTGAGTAAATATATTGTACACATTTAGCATTTGTGAATTTTTGAATAATCTTTGTTACTCTTTGACTTACACAAGTAAAAAGATGGTCCTGTGTTTATATTTTCTACAAAAATAAAAATTGTTTCTGTGTTCATATGTTTCCTACAGGATTACAGTCACATTAAATTAGGATGACCATAATGACTATCAACATAAGTATGTCTTCAATGACCCTATTTCTAAATTATTTTATATTTTACATTCTTAATTACTAAGTATGAGGAAATGTAAAGTTTAAGAGACTCAATTCAACCCATAACATAACATATGTGCATATATATGTATATATAACTAAATCAAAAAGGTTTAATCATATTACCAGGACCCTTGCATTGGGTTATTTTATGTCTTTTTACTAAAGATGAAATCAGTTTTTGTAAGATCATCAACACTATGGAATAACAAATATGTATTGATGTATGTGCTAAGATTATGATACATTGAGAGGGCTAAGTGGTTCTGTTAATTCTGTAGACCCCCTTCCCTCACCTCTTGGACGACCCACCCACAGCATAGTCACAATAAAACACAGGTCCAGCCTCTTTCTAGCATCTTTGTTCACTTTTTGCTTTCTAACTATAATCAATCATAGATAGTCACCACCTCCTAGTTCTAAAAATACTAAATGACAGTTGATACCTGTAGTTCTGAACACAGCCCACATAATTTTGGCCACCGTATTCAAAGTCATTGCAGTAAATCATATTAATTAAATTTTTTGGTAAGAATTGATGGGCAAGGCAGCGAAAGGCTTTCATTTCTTTGTCAGAGCCAATACCAGTCAATTGGTAAATTGAATTTCTAAAGAGCTTAATTGAAGGTTCTAAGGGTCGTTGAAAATTCATGGGCTCTGCTATTAGTCATTTCATGATATAATCTTTTTACTCTAAAGTCATCCAAAGTTAGCTTACAACAATAGTGAAGATCATAGTAATGTAGATCCTGAATATATATCATATGTCCCTAATCCTACAAACTCTGACTTTTTTTAGTTTATTGTCATAAGAAATCACATTATCTATTATAACTAATATACTTCACTCTATTGGCTCTGTTAAATCAGCCCTGGCTTGTTTCTGCTGTGGATTTTTCCTCTTCGGCTGCGGGTGCTGTCAAGGAGGGTTGCGGAATATAAGATCCTTCTTCATAAGCATCCCACTGTCCATTTTCAGCTCCTGGCATCCCACTGTCCATTTTCAGCTCCTGGCCCTAAGAGTATTGGGAGTAGAAGCTTCCTGCTATCAGCAAGCAGTGACAGTACATCCAAGAAATTGACTCGGCTGGCAAGAAAGTGAGATAACTTACTAAAACTGTTTCTGGAAACCCAATATTGACCATCTCTGTAGTATCTCCAAATATTTTCATTTTTTTGTTTTATTTGGGGGCCACACCTGGTGGTGCACAAGGCTTACTGCTGGCTCTGTGCTTAATCCTTCAGGCTCTGAGGACCATATGTGGTACTAGGAATGGAACTCAGGTCAACCATATGCAAGACAAGCACCCTAACCAGCTTTGTATATTTCCATCCCACTCTCCTTTTCCTTAATTTGGTTTTGGGCCACACCTGGTGATGCTTAAGGGTTGCTCCTATCTATAATGCTCAATCATTTCACTGCGGTGCTTATGTGTTGAAGTGGGGATCACACATCAGGACAACTGATTGAGGATTGTGCTTCTTTCACTTTAGTGTCTATATTCACTTGCCAAGGGCCACACTCCTTTCCTAGAAGTGCTCCTTCAGATTCTGCTGTTTGTGTTCTAATGGTCATCGAGGTGCTTGTCACTGACCATACTTCTGTCAGTGATGTTGGCACAACATTTTAGTAATGAGTCCTCACACCCTCTATTTTTGATGCTCACACACTCTGAATGCAGGTAATCCCTTGCAGCCCCAGGGATACCAGAGAGCAGGACTGCCTGGTTCAAATAGAGAACTGTCATCATTGTGTTTGCTACATGTAGTTGCACCTTAAATTAAACTCACTTCAAAATTATGCCTCAATACAGGCATTCAGGGGCTGGATTGATAGCACAGCAGGTAGGGTGTTTGTCTTGCATGTAGCCGACCCAGGTTCAATTCCCAGCATCCTATATGGTCCCCTGAGCACTGCCAGGAGTAATTCCTGAGTGCAGAGCTAGAAGTAACCCCTGTGCATTGACAGGTGTGAGCCAAAGGCAAAAAAAAAAATTCAAAGTGATTCAAAGTCACTGAGCTAGTCTTCTAAGAGACATTGTGAAAATCTTCTATAGAGACAATTATCCTAATAGGTATATTTTCTAACAATGTTACATTGTTATTATAGCACACTAGAAGTTGTCCTTCCTAATATCTTTCTTTGTGTCCCTTTAATCTCAGTTACAGCTGTATTCTCTTACATTGTAATTATGTAGACTACACAGCTGTAGATATGTGTATTCTCATAACAACCTAGTAGGGTATGTAGTAATGATGGAAAGTACCAAGTGACAGGGAAATACTACAGTTTACAGACCTGAATGTGACCATTGAAAGCCTCCAGTTCCTATTGCAAACACCAGGAAGAAGCTTGAATTTCATCAACCTTCCTTTAAACCCTTGGCATGGCTGAAATGATATGTATGAAATAGCCAGACTTTATCCTCTCACTGGCACATAGTTCTACTCTCTCATTAGAAATATAGGCATTTGCTCTTCAGTAGTGTATTCCCACACAGCCTGAGCCCATTTCTCCATAGAGACATAGTTGGCAGATGTATTTAAGCAGTCGTTGGGAATGTCTAGCTTATGAAATCCTTGAGTCTGCCCCTGGTACATTACACAAAGTACTAGAAGAAAACTGATGTTTTTGTCATCTGCCTACAGGCCTGTCTGTTATGTACTATGAATGATGTTATCAATATCCAAATGACCCTTGGTGGAAAAAAGTTTCCCCACAGTTTGCAAATGAATGTCAGAAAATGAATAACAGAAATGCGGCTGCCAACCATCTCATCAGAATTTCAATGAATTTGAGGCAGATTGAAGAGATTAAAAACAAAAGAGAGAGGTGAGGAGAAAAACCAAAAGACATGGACAAGAGATTTTGGACCCGCTAATATTTGTTTTGTACCTTATCAATTTCTATGAAAGACTTTAATATGACTTCCAGATGAGCACATAAACAAAGATAAAAATAGAACTAACCAAAGTGCAACCTATCACAGGATATCAGACATGGGGAAAAATGCAGTAGAACAACTTTTCTCTAATCTTGCTAATTAATGAAGTAACTAGCCAAGCCAGTTAGTTACCCAGGACACTGATTTCCTCAAAGGCATTTTCATAGCTCAATTAGACAAATTATGATATGATATACTACAGACCCAAGGCTGGTCTGTAGTCAGATTATTTCTCTCTCCTCCCCAGCATAGTTTGATCTCTCCTCTTACGGCACGGTCATAGTCATAGTTTTGGTCGTAGTCTCAGTCATCATAGTTCCATCATCCTAGTCTCCTTGTAGACCTCAAAGCCCTCTCCTTAGTTATTATCTTCTTCCTCATCTCGATGTAGTCTCATAGTCCTGTAGGTCCAGTAAACATCATCACCCAATCCTCCTTCTAGTCTCCAAAGACCTCAAAGTCCCAAAGTCTTGGTTCTCATCCTCTTTATAGTCGTCGACTTTCTAGTCATCAACTTTCTAGTCTTCAACATCTAGTCCTCAACTTTCTAATGCCCTCTCACCCTTTACAGTATAGTTATATTGAAGTCATGAAGATGGGAATATACAAAGATGGGGTTGAACATTATCATAATAACAAAAAGAGAAAAAAGACACTCCTTCAGGAGATTAACTCAAGGACGAAATCTCTTCTGAGCGTTCAGCACTCTTGATTATTAGAAGATCCACTCAAAGGCGGGATTCCATCCAGGGTGTATTGCTTTTTCCTTTCCTCAACTAGTAATACATTTAAACAATCATATTTACTTATAATATTTCTAGCAATGTCATTTTGCATGAACATAGTAAGAGGTCTATGAAGCTTAAAGGTTGGCTCTTCCTGGGGTGGGGTCATCTCACTATATATATTCCAGACCACAGTCCTCAGGCCACCCCAGCAGGGTCCTTATTAAGTTACTTCTTTTTTGGGTCATGACAGAGTTTGTCCATGAACATGCTCTTAACTTATAGTTAAGTATTATGGCAGTTGGTCTGGCCCATTTTGATGCCAGGGTAGCTCACAGCTTGCCCTGAGTCCATCCAGTCCCTCCTCAGGACCCTGATTTTGGGGTGTTAGGAACAAAGGGCAACTGAGGCTTAAGTCAAGTAAATATGGATGCCCAGGAGTGAATTATTTTGGAGCCAATTAACTACCATGTTACATGGCATAGCATCAACTGTCTTCCTATGTTCATGCAAAAAGGACATTGCTAAATAAACCATGCAAATGAGTAAAGGAAAGATAAAAGCAAGATGGGATTATTAGTGCATGATGGAATTGGGTGTGCCGCAGTTGCACTTGTAGGAGTGACTCGATAAACCTTAAGCTCATGGCAGGAGCAGCAAGAACAACCCAATGTTATCCAACACATACATATAAGTGCTATCTGTTTAGAATTTAATCAAAATTACATATATTTTTTCATTTTATTTATGTGGTTTTTATATTTGTTTTTGTATGATGGTTTAAAATAGTATTTATATTATTTTTCTATTATTTCAGTACTATAATTACACTAATGCTGATACTTACCAGTAACTCTCTTCAACAATTTTAAAAACCAGATGAGGTGTCAGGTGCAGAAAGATAATAGGACATTTGCCTTATATGTGACTGACCAGAGTTGAATCTTCAAGTGAACCACAAGCTCACATCATACATACTTTGGTCACCTCTTAGTACATCAATTTTGAAACATTTTCCAAATACAGAGATTAGCAAGGTAAGTCAATCCTTCCCTTAGCTTAGTTGCATTTTCAATTTTATTGAAGATTATTTAGTCTGATGTTTGTTCAGGAACTGACAAACTTCACTAAGGCAATATCTACCAAATACTCCCAGGTATCATCAACTGTACGGAAGTGGTAAAAAGAAAGCATTTTACTTCACCAATATGTCCCAATGCTATCAATTTATGTCCTGTAATTCTGTCATATTCCTCTTCATAAATTGCTCATCCAAAAAGAAGGGGTCGCGGGGAGATTGATCTGAATTGATTTTACAATGGTTTTACAACTTGCACTTGCACTTGGCCTAACTCAATTTGATCCCTGACATCCCTTATGGTGTTTTCAGCACTGCTGTAATTCCTGAGTGTAGAACCAGGAGTAAGGCCTGAATACCACAAATTATGGTGCCCACCCCCCAAAACAAAACAAAACAAAACAGCTCAATAGTAGGTGGTGGTTGAATGTTATTGACTATAACCCTCTTTAATTAGGTTTCAAGAACAAACTCAATCTCCCACTTCAAAATTCACATGCCTGCACCACCCACGAACAGCAGCTCCTCCGCTCCTGAACAGCCATGATCCCAGAGGCACACAAACCAATCTTGGAACTCAACAGCTGCTGACAGAAATGCTCCTGGACTATGAACTAAACTATGGCCCCTTCCCGCCCCGGGAAGGAAAGGGTTTTTGTCCCTCGGCCTTTTCCCCTTTGTGGCAGCATGGTGACCGCCACCTCTCAGAGCCAATTGGACAGAGAGGTAGGAGCTGGCAGTGATGGATACACGGTAAATCTCATGATGGGGGACAGAACCGGCCCTGCTCCCCGACCAGACGAGACCCCGAGCGGCTGCCCACGAATGGCTCCTCTGTTCCTGAATTGTCATGATCCCAGAGGAACACAAACCAATCTCGGAATGCAGCGGCTACTGGCAAAAATACCTCTGGACTTAATTACTAAAATACCAGAATTCCAAAACTGCACGTACGCTGTTGCGAATATTCGACATCATATGCTCTTCATTATCAGCAATAGAAAAAAACAAATTATCTAATGATGCCCTTTCGGCAGGTCTGATTGTTGGGGGGAAAGTCCAAATAATAATAGTGGGTTTTCTGTCGAAAATTGAATGTAATTAGAGTAAAGAGAGAGTAAAGTGAAAATAATCTGCCACACAGGCAAGGGGAATATGGGGGGTATACTGGGGTTCTTGGTGGTGGAACATGTGCAGTGGTGAAGGGATGAATGTTTGATCATTGTATGACTGAGACTTAAACCTAAAAACTTTGTAACGGTTCTCACAGTGATTCAATAAATAATAATAATAATAATAATAAAATAATTTATTATTTACCATAAAAAAATTCACATGCCTAAAAATTAGAGCAACATCATTCCATAGACCACATTCTGACAACATAGATTCTATGATTTTTCCCCATCTCTTTTCCTGTGGTTAATTATAATCCAGGGCTGAAATACAGCATATATGATGTGCTATCTTTAGCTCACAGTGCATATAGTTTTACTCTTGCCTTGGTTTATAGTAGGTTAACTAGCAGTAACACTGGAGTGAAGTGACTGAAAACTATACAAATTACCATTTAAATGCCCTAGATAGATCTCCCCAAAAGCACATAAAATCCATCCAAAACTACAAATCAAATGAAATTAGTTAAAATTTGTTACTTAAATATTTTATTTTAAAGAATTTTGCAGACCCTGTGAGGATGAGACATCACTGATAGACCCTGCTTTGCATCCTTTTGTGGAACTGGTGTCAATAAGTGACCCTAAAGGAAACGTACACGTCAAAGGAAATGTATACCCTTTTTGTTTGTTTCATTGATCACTGTGAGATACAGAGATACAAAGCTGATCATGATCGGGTTTTAGTCTTACAGTGTTCCAACACCCACTGCTCAGCCAATTTACATTGCCCACCGCCAATGTTCCCAGTTTCTCTCCTGCTACTCTTCACAGCCTGTCTCTATGGCATGTACTTTCCTTCTCTCTTTCTCCCCCCCTCTCTCTGTCCCATCAGTTCTTATTACAAATGATAAAGAGACTGCACCTTTGCAGAGCAGATTCCTGAAGCGATGTCATTTAATCACTGTGCAATCTAGCACTGTCAGACCATTTTAAAAGTGTTTTCACACCTTACTAGGACCACTTTACCCTGCATTTGATAGACTTTTTTTGTCTTAGCTTTAACTAAGCTTGCATTTGTTTTCCACCCATTTTTTGAGATACCATGATTTACAATACAGTAAATTATCATTGTATTTAGAATTATCTTTGTACACTCATTATTCCATCAGGATTTGAATCAACGTGTCAGAGACCCTCCTACTCCATTTTTCTACAGGCTTGCTCCCCGTAGGTAAGCTCAGTTCTGTAGACCAGCTCTGCAATTCTGCTGCAATTGGTCATTTGTTGCTATTTTATTATGTTGCCACATATGAGAGAGACCATTTGGTTCTATTCTTTTGATTGACTAACCTCAGCCTAATAGTTTCAGTTAAATCCACATAATGGCAAAGATATATTTATCTTTTCTTATAGTTAAGTAGTATATTATTAGTTACAGAATTTATAGTATTCAATTATAGCGTGTTTAGTATTTCCATTATATATAGTATTCCATTGAGCACTTGGGTTGTTTTCAGATCTTGTCTACTTTGAATAGTGTTACAATAAACATAAGAAAACAAATATTTTTTTTTATAAATTTTATTGAATCACCATGTGGAGGGTTACATAGTTCTCTTAGGATTATGTCAGTTATACAATACTCAAACACCCTTCCCTTCACCAGTGCCCATATTCCATCACCAACCACCCCATTATACCTCCCGCCCCTTCCCGCCTCTCCAGTCCCCGCCCCTGAAAGTGATAAATTTCACTTCGTTTACGCTTTATCTTGGTTACATTCCATGTTTCAACACATAACTCACTATTATTGCTAGGGTTTCCCCCCCAAAAAAGAAAAGACAGTCCTACTGTCAAGGAAGCATTTGATGGCTCTCCATTGTTGAGAATGTAGAGATATTAAGTCCCGCTGTTTGTTACAAAACTTTTCTATTTTTCCCTCCCCTCGTCCCGCGCCACCGAGTTCACGCCTGTTTAGTAATCACCACGCTGCCTGACAAAGGGGAAAAAAAAAACCGAAAAAGATGGTTATTTCCCGTCATCAGCCGGCGTGGGGCTCTGGCTTAGTTGATAGTCTGGTAGAATGTCTGCCAGCAGTTTCTGGAACCAAAAGTAATACGCTGGTATCGGCCCCAGCTCGAGGTTCCACCAGTGCCCCGCTGTTCCAAGTACATAATAATTTATTCCCTTATATCCCATTCCCACGCCACCAGGTCCGTGTCAGCTTAATGGACATCATACTATGGTTAACGCCACGCCGCGTTTCTTCCCGAGAAAGAAGGATATTTCTTCTCAGCCGGCGTGGGGATATGGCTTAGTTCAGTCTATAGAGATGGCTACCACTTTGATTGCCTTCAATATTTCGGCAAAAGACTTACTATTCTTGTTAGGATTTCCCACCAAAGTCCAACCAGTTAAAAAGGAATCATTTCATATTGGTTATGATTAAATGACATTAAGTCGCGCGGCCATGGCAGCGGCCTCGCAGCTTTGAATTTCTGTATAAAGTCCAGGGAAAGTACAGCCAGAAATTACACGTCACTACAAACTTTAACCCTATTATGGTCCACCCAAAGTCCAACCCGTTACAAAGGAACCATTTCATATTGCTGATGATTAGATGACATTAGGCTGCCGCGGCCGCGCAGTTTTGTTTCTATATAAAGTCCAGGGAAAATTCTGCCTAAAATTCTACCGCTACAATCTTTTACCCTTCAACAAAAAACTCAGTACTATTGTTTGGAGTTTCCCCCCCACGGTAAGCCCTGCTAAAAAGGAACATTTACATGTTGCTGACAATCAAGAGATATTAGGTTTGGGATTTCTATATGAAGTCCAGGGAAAATTCTTTTGGTAATTGCCTCACTCGCTGGCGGCGCCTGGGCCAGTAGCTCCGAGCACACAGTTTGGAGGCATTTTGGGGGCGCCGCTCATGTCCAAAGTGGTTCAGTTGCCTCCGGGGTCGATCTCGCGTGGCGGCACCGAAAACAAATATCTTATAGAAATAATTTGTGTCCTAGAGTAACTGACCTATTGGTTTCTTTCACCAGTGTTTTGCTGTGCAAAACTTAAAAAGCAGCTCCACCAAAGGCTCCCAAAGTTTCACTTCTCTACTGTCACTTAAAAAAATGTTCGGAATGCCCCAGGAAATATATTTTCTTCAAGCAGAAACCACCCCAACTGCACATAATGTTAACACTCCCCACCCCAGAAGTGCCCAACCCCAACCCCTCCTATAAGAAAGTTAGTGCCTGCACTGGCAAAGACAGATAGGCTCAGTTCTGTCGACCAGCTCTGCCATTCTGCTGCCATTCGCCATTTGTGCTGAACATGATGGCCACTCAATATCCCTACTGCAAACAACAACACCCAAAAGGAGAGAGAGAGAACAAACTGGAATGTCCTGCCACAATGGTGGGGGGATGGGATTGGGGGTGGGAGGGATACTGGGTTCTTTGGTGGTGGAGAATGGACACTGGTGGAGGGATGGGCTCTCGAACATTGCAAGAGGGAAAAACAAGCACGAAAATGTGTAAATCTGTAACTGTACCCTCACTGTGACTCACTAATCAAAAAATAAATAAATTTTAAAAAATTAATATATAGCCACTTTCAAAGTATTGGTCAAAGAAATGGAAAAACTTCCTAGGTCGTAATTTATTAATGCTGATATATTGGGCGGTTGCAAAATATTTAACACTTAGAGAGAAATTTGGGATATTATGAGCATCTTGGTGGCAGCCCCAAGTTCGATATTTTCATGGTGTTTAAGCTCTGCAGATTCACTTTAACCCTGAAAACAGAACGCTAAATATAGCTTCTGTGGCAATGAGCCATGGCTTCTATTAACTTGTTTTCATTTCAATATGTTCTCTGAACTAATTTGATTTAGGATCTGTAACTTCAAATCAAATTTGCACAGTCGCTTCATCTTCCTGAATGATGTGCAAAGCTAGATAAACAAGAGAAGCAGCAAACTCTTAACAGCCTTTTGCACAGCACGTATAGATCTGCGTGCCTTTTCCCAGCACTCATTAGTTGCAAGTAGAGGGCTCCCTAAATGCCTGGAGCAGGAGACTAGGCTTGGGCTCCTTCTGCGGGAGGTTTTCCTTTGTCAATATTAGGAAAATCTCACTTAGCTTTGTGCAATATGAAATAATAATAATTTGTACAATCTCTCTCTCTTTTTCTCTCTTTTTTTTTCTCCCCCAACCCACTCTCTCTCTCCTTTTTCTCTCACACTCCCTACCCCACAGGTTTCAGGGGTCACAGAGAAGTGGATATATAGGTGTTCATGCAAGATTAAACACATGGCTTTGCACACACTAGGCTCTATCAACTAATCTAATCCTCTGACTACAGTCCTATTCTCTTCTTAAAATGTGTTTTACTTCTTAAGTAAAAACTTTTCAGTGTCCAGGGGCTGGAGTGATAGCACAGTGGGGAGGGCATTCGCCTTGCATGCAGCCGACCCGGGTTCGAATCCCAGCATCCCATATGGTCCCCTGAGCACCGCCAGGAGTAATTCCTGAGTGCAGAGCCAGGAGTGATCCCAGTGCATCGCTGGGTGTGACCCAAAAAGCAAAAAAAAAAAAAAAATTCAGTGTTCCATGAACAACGTCTCTATCATCTGTGGCTCTAATACTCATAGAGTATTTTTTTGTTTGTTTCTATATTTGGTTTTGAGACAACAACTGGCGATGCTCAGAAGTTACTCAAGGCTCAGCACTCTTGGCAGGGCTGAGGATAACATATAGGAGGCTGGTGATTAAAACTGAGTATGCCACTCCTGATTAGAGACTATTAAATAAGCAAATATAAGCACCTGGACCATAATCCCAACAATTAAAAGCTTGTCACCTGGAGCCTGGGTCCGAGCATGGGATTTGATTGTTATCTCCTCAGATTATTTTATTGTTTTATATTTCTGGAGAAAAGTTGTATAAGGAAAAAATCTAGAGCACTATATGTAGAATTTCAATCAATGTGTATCAAGAGATATTATATGCAGAGTTTGTTTCCAGCAATCATACAAGCCCTTATATCATTCTATTCTTTCTCCACTTATAGACAGAGCCTGCTCTTGAAAGGCATCCCCTATAGCCATTGAGCTGCAATCAGTTCAACTGAATTGTCACATTTACTGGAAAATCATTCACACCATCTCTAGAAAATTTTATGTTTTACATTTTTTAACTACAAATTAACTTTTTCTCATGTCACAAATGGAAAACCTCAGGTAAGGTGATTTACTCTGTAAGCATCCTTAGTTGAGTACATTTTTTCGCATCAAGTCTTTTCACAAGAATTCAGTAGCCAAAGTATAAGGATCCACTGAAGACTCAGAGGAATTTTATCAGTTTTCAACAATTAAAAAATATATATTTAAGGTATTCATATTGTTCTTGAATGCTTAGTGGCATTGCACATTTAGTAAGCTAAGTATAGTTTACATCACTGTATCACTGTATCACTGTCATCCCGTTGCTCATCGATTTGCTCGAGCGGGCACCAGTAACATCTCCATTGTGAGACTTGTTACTGTTTTTGGCATATTGAATACACCACAGGTAGCTTTCCCGGCTCTGCCATGCATGCGAGATACTCTCAGTAGCTTGCCAATTTCTCTGAGAGGGACGAAGGAATCAAACCTGGGTCGGCCATGTGCAAGGCCCTACCCACTGTGCTATCGCTCCAGCCCACCTTTAGGTGTAAAAATCTAATTTTAAAATAAATCTCCCTGATGATTGAACACTTTAGAAAAAAAAAAACCCTGATGGTGCAGATCTTCGGGAGAATCAAAGACCAAAGTATTCCCCCAATTTGTTCCCCTTTTCGATCTGCCTAAAATTCTCATATCTTCAGGATGATTGAGGGTGAGGTCCAGGAATTTAATTTACCAAAAAGAACACCAGACAGTAAGTTTCCTTGTCTCTTTGTCATCTGTAAGAAACTAATTGACCTTAAATAAATCTCTAAGGATTAGGACCCTGATTACAAAACACTGGGTCAGGGAGGAAGGCCAGGACAGCCTGAACCTGGGTGAAACACTGTTAGTACTGCAGACCAAGAGAAACCAGAAGAGCTGTTGGGGACCCATTAGAGTTCAAGAGAGCACAGGGAACAAGAATCTGAGTATACATACCTCAAAATCTCATCTACCTCCCAAATGTTGTGCCAAGAGAATTGTGTATTCAGGGTACCCTATTACTACAGTAAACTTTCCTCCTTCACAGTGTGCAATCACCTAGGTCATCCCACAGCTTTTTTTCTCCTGGCCTTCTTGCAAACTGCATACTCTTGCCACCTCGCAGTTCTTAGAGTCTGCCTTTTGACCAGCTGCCCTAACCTCTCTGACTCCAACTACAGTGTAGCATAATGTCCATTAGAATCAAAGTCAAAACAAAAGACACAGATCATCGGGAGCAGCAGATGACAGGCTGACGGGGATTTGTCCAAGACTCTTAGGCATTCTGCTCTCCTTTCCCCCTCATTCATCCTGTTTCAAGGCTTTAAATACCAGCCATAGCAATAATGATTAGTAAATTCATGCCTTGTACTCTCCCCTAAGTTCCTATTGCATATATACTTCTCATTCTTAGATAGCTATTGGATATTGCTAATTGGTTTCTATGATACAACCTAAACCTAATGAACACAAAATGAAGCTTTAATTTCTTTTTCCAAATTAAATCCATTTGATAAAGATTCTTATCTCTTGGACAATCTTTTCAGCAAACCAAAGCCAAGAACCTAACCTGGAAATCTCTCTTGAACTCCCTATGTAAGATAAGCAACATTATCTTTTCTACTTCAAAAATATGCATCACACCCATCGTTTAATTTCATGTTCACTGTCCCTTACTAGCTTTGATCATCTTCTCTTACTGAAAAAATGCCAGCTTTCCAAGTATACTTTCTATAACTACTGTTAATATCTATCTCATAATCTCATAAGTTTCTACACACTAGGAAGTAACAGATTTTTAAAAACCAAACCGAACCATGCTATTATAATAGTTAAAACTTCCAATGATTTTCATCCCATCTGCCCAAAGATGACAGTAACACGTATATGACTTGAACCTTATTTTTCTTTAGCACCCACATCCAGTCAGTTTTTAAAACACTCTAGCTCTGTCCTACTTTGCCTGTTAACTCTCTCTGCAAAGGCTGCTCTTTCCCTGATCCCTCACAAAGTCAGCACCATGTTATCCTTAAAACCAGACTAAGCTAATTTCCTCAAGTGACCCTTCATGCCTTTCCTAGCAGGGTCTGCTTCTGTTAGCTGAGGCCCTGTGACAACATTATCCCATGTAGCACTTTTACAACTACCATAGTTATTTTAAGATATACTTTAATTTATTGGGATGACAAACTCACAAGATTGTGAATACATTTTATGGTTGGAAGTACCACACCACACCACACCCCCCATCAATATGGCCAATATGTACCGCCATCAGTGTTCTTGGACACTTTAAGCCCGCTTCTACCTTTCTTAGATAACCTCATTTTGTCATCAGGTCAAAGCGGTTATATTCCTTTGACAGTGTCTAGTCCCTGGCTTTAGTTCCTTACATACCACCAACGAGTGGCATCTGCTTTTCTCCTGACATTTTCTGCTTAGAATGAGACTCTTCAGTGCCATCATGTTGGCACCGTAGCACTGTCACTGGTGTCCTGTTGTTCATCGATTTTCTCCAGCGGGCACCAGTAATGTCTCTATTGTGAGACTTGTTGTTCCTGTTTTTGGCATATCAAATACACCATGGGTAGCTTGTCAGGCCCTGCCTTGCAGGTAGGATACTCTCAGCAGCTTGCCAGGCTCTCTGAGAAGGATGGAGGAATCAAACCCGGGTCGGCTGTGTGCAAGGCAAACGCTCTACCCTCTGTGCTATCGCTCCAGCCCAATTTTAGAGACAAAAATAAAATAAATTTGGCAAAACATTAACAAAAATACAAATATTATTTGAGAGTTTTTTATCTAAAGTTGCAAAAGTAAAGTCAAACTTTGAGGCTTGCAAGGCAGCTCTCCTGGCAACCTCTTGCCACAGACTCAGACTACAGCACTCAGGCCAGATTAATCATTCCTAACCCTAGCAGGGTCCTAATCTAGTTATTACTTTTTGGATCATGACAGCATTTGTCCATGACCAAGCTCTTAACTTATAGTTAAGCATTAGGCGATTTGGCCAGGCCCATCTCTAGGCCAGAGAAGCACATAAGTCACCACTTGCCCTGGTCTGTCCCGTCCCTCGTCAGGACCCTGCTTTGGGGGGATCTAGGAAATAAGGGCAGCTGAGGCTTAGGTCAAGAGAACAGATGCCTAGGAGGAAACTATCATGTAGAGTCAAATGACTCCCAGGTTACAAAAGCATAGCATTTGCTAAGTCTTCCTGTGTCCATACAAAAGGACATGGCTCTGAATAAGCTATGTAAAGGACTCAAGGAGAAGAGAAAAACAATATTTACAAGTCAACAGAACACAAAGAAAGAAGTTACAAATAAATACAGAGGAATGAGAGCACTGGATGGGAGTAACCCCATAAACCTAAACTACCTGAGGCTATGTTATCCTACAAGGAACACCAACCAGTAAGTGTGGAAGAAGTTATGGAACTAAAAAAAGCCACATGTTATAGCAACAAAGAAAAAAAGAGAGAACTTAATCTTTCCCTAAGAGCAGGATAGTATTGCATTGAGCGTCTCTACCATAACACATAACACATAACACAAAACACGTCTCTACCATAACTTCTTTATCTTCTCTGCCCCAGGGACTTTGGTTATCACATTGCTATTTTAATTAGTACTACAGTGAATATATATGTGCTTATATCTTTTCAAATTCATTCTTTATTTTTTTCTGGGTATGTACCCAGAAGTGAAATTCTTTGATAGTAATTTGTGAACTTGTTCATTTGACTATATTCTTTTTCTTTAAGAAAGAATAAAATTAAAGCTTTCCTAAAACAGAAACATATATTATTCAACACTAAATTTATACCTCAATACTCAGAATAGTCTAGTACAATGTTCAGGAAATATTTCTGATACTTAAAATACTTTTGCCCTGAGTGTTGAAAATGAGAACCAAAAAATGCTAAACAGTGTGTTTGTGTGTGTGTATGGGTATGTTTGTGTGTGTATATGTGAGGGTTAACCATACAGGGAAGTACTTAGGCTATACTTTTAGTCTGGCACTTAGGAATCACTTCAGACAGTACTTGGGAGAAACACTTGGGGTGCCAGAGATTGAACCTGGGTCAGTCACATGCAAAGAATATACTCTAACTGCTATAATATTGCTCTGACACAAGGATAAACTTTGTAGTTCAAGGTTACTCAGCTTACTGTAGGCAATTCAACACTTACTCTGTCAGATTTCACATATTCTTCTCACTATAGCACTAGGAATTTAAATAATTAGTATTGAGCCAATATTACCATTATTTTCAAATTACCCTGGCATCTTATTAGTGAGTTTCACCTTCATAAATAGTTAAATAGGCAGCAATAGTTTCTCATAAGAGCAGTTAAGGGAAGATATTAATTAAGTGTGCCCTATTCCAAGAACAAAGGAACTTGCAGCACCTGTTTTCATGATGGGGTTCGAGTAATTATGCCATAACCATAACATAGTTGCAACTCAGTCAGATTCACACTTCACTACTTGCTATTTTTTCTGGCTTGCTTAGTGAAATTCCAGGAAAATTCTTGTCCTGTAAAAACGAAACAACAACAAAAAAGATTCCTGTTGCTTTTTCCTTCAAGGCTGCTTTCTGGCTCCTTCATCCAGGGTACGCTTGAGAAAGCAGTTGCTGGCCAGATAATTTGAGTCAAAACTTGAGTTTGTTTAATATAGTTGGTGCCAACCTAGCCTCATAACCTTACAACATCATCACTCCAAAAACTAAACAAACAAACAAAAAAAAAAAACAAAGTGTGCAAAAGATGCTTAAGGTAAAATACATACTCATTCAGAGATAACTCTGAACTGCTATTTTTTTTCACTTGTCTTCAGGAAACAGTCGATGGCTATGTTTTACCATAACTTTCTTCATTTTTGTCTTACACTCCCTATTTTTCTCCACACAGAATTCAGAATAAGTCTTGAAAAATATAAATCTTATCTTAAAAATCTACCACTGTGACACCTTTTATAATTTGTCCCCTATGCTTAGAATAATAGCTCAATGTCTGATTAAGTCCTGGATTGCTGTTTAACCTCACCGACCTCCAACAACCTCAGCAGCCTATATTCACTGGCTTGCTCCCCTCTCTTCCTTAGTTCAATCTAAAAAAATAAAAAGATTAGGTGACATTACAAACGTATTCACGTTTGGTTTCAGGTATAAATAATATATATTCTTTCAACAACAATTTCTTCCCCAATTCCCACTTGCCTCCACCAATTCCCCTGCAACCTCAATCACCTCCGACTCACCATTCTGCTTTTGCGGGAGGCAAATATTTGAATATTTAACTTTTTGCACTGTGTTTGACAGTACAGTTGCTGATAAGGTTGTATACTTCAGACCTTTCAGCACCAACTCTTCCTTCCAGTTGAACTTCCCTCCACCACAGACTCTTCCCTGTCCTATCCCACAACCCACTCATGTGGCATGTTTCATACAAGTTCTTATATTCTTTGTTTCCTTTGCCTTTATTATTTATTTATTGTTCTAGAGTATTTACTCTTCTACCACTTTTTTTTTAATCCCCCATACCAGAGATCATTCTATCCATCTCTCTCCCTCTGAATAACTTAACCTTCCAGATGATACCCTCTAGAACACTTCATGTAGCAGTAAATGGCATGACCCAATCTTTTCTTAGGGCCAGGTAAGAATGCATGATGTATCTGCACCATAGTTTCTTTATCCAGTCGACTTGTGGTTGTTTCCAGTTTGAGCTATTTGTGACACTGCTGCAAGAAACATAGGAGTGAACATGTCTTCTCCATTCTTTTTTTGTCCCTCGGGGTATGTCCAAAGAAGTGGACTTGCTGAGTTCACTTCTCTCAGGAAATGGAAATTCAATTCCTGGTGAATGTGTTCACTTATAGAAGTAGATATGCTTAGTTGAAAAGATTAATTATATTAGCTTAAAAAAGAGGGGCAGGATAGAGTGATTTATAGGATCTTTGTTCCACAAGAAAGCCAGTATATTGGGGAAGAAAGCTTTTTATAGTGAAGAAAACTTTGAGATAAATCCTATTTAGAGACTTCTGCATCTTTGTCCACTAGTCCCTTTTGTGATGTAAAAATTTCCAAATGTCAATTTGCTTATAAATGGGTAGACATGGAGAGTATCATGCTAAGTGAAATGAGTCAGAAAGAGAGGAACAGACATAGAAGGACTGCACTCATTTATGGAGTCTAGGATAACATCACATGAGGCTGACACCCAAGAACAATAGATACAAAAGCCAGGAGGATTGCCTCATAGCTGGAAGACTGCTTCATGAGCAGAGGGGAGAAGGCAGTTGGAATAGAAAAGGGATCACTAAGAAAATGATGACTGGAGGAACCAGTCAGGATGGGAGATGTGTGCCAAAAGTAGATAATGGACCAAACATGATGACTTCTCAGTGTCTGTGTTGCCAGCCATAATGCCCAAAAGTAAGGAGAGTATGGGGAATATTGTCTGCCATGGAGGCAGGGGGAGGGTGGGGAAGGGGGGTATACAGGGGATATTGGTGGTGGGGAATGTGCACTGGTGGAGGAATGGATGTTTGATCATTGAGTGATTGTAACCTAAACATGAAAGCTTGTAACTATCTCATGGTGATTCAATAAAATTTAAAAATAAAATACAGAAAAAAGTAGAGACATCTCCAGCTGAAAGTCCAAATAAGGTCTATTAGCCAGGCACGTTTTTATAGGACAATGTTCTCACTTTTCACCACTGTAGCACTGTATCACTGTCGCACCAGTAACATCTCGATGTGAGACTTGTTACTGTTTTTGGCATATCAAATATGCCACGAGTAGCTTGCCAGCCTCTCCGAGAGGAATGGAGGAATAGAACCTGGGTCAGCTGCAAACATAAAAAATGAAAGTTTGTCAATTGACATCTTGATGTCTTTGCTATGATTCCTAAAAACCTAAGTATTCAGTCCTACAGTAAGAGCAATGCAGCACTAAGGCCCTTCTGAAATGAAAGGGTAGGAAAAAAATAAATGGCATCTTCCAGAGAATGAACAATCTCTTAAACTAGGATGGTTTCCAAGTCAACCTTAAATAAAGTTTGTTTGTTTTTTTTTGATCTATTGAAAAGCACACAAGACTCAACCTTTAACAACATGTTTGTGATCTCTTATAGAAGGGCTAAATGGCCCTTGGGTGAAATACAATAATCTTCACACTCTTTCCTCTAAGGAAACTTTTTTGTAGCATTTTCAGTGGTTTTTCATAACAATTAATACAAAATATTTTATTTTAGTTCTGCTTTGGGACAAGGATTGGGGTTTGGGATGGAAACATCCGAAATATGGTGGTGGGAAGGTGTAATGGTGGTGGGATTGGTGTTTGAATTTTAAATGTAATCAAATTTTGTGAACTACTTTGTAAAATAAAAAATAAAATAAAATAAATGTTATTGAATCACCACGAGAGAATTACAAAGTTACTCATAATTGAGCTGCAGCCCTACAAGTTTGTAACATCCATTCCTTCACGTACACATATCCCACCACCAATGTCTCCAGCTTCACCCCTGTCTGTCCCCTTCAGCCTGACTCTACGGCAGACACTTTCCTACTTTAAAAAAAAAATCTCATTTTACCTTTCAGGCACTGTGGTTTGCAATAGTGGTTTTAAATGAAGTTTTTGTTTTTTTTTTTTATCCGCTTTTTGGGTCACACCCAGGGATGCTCAGGGGCTACGCCTGGCTTTACACTCAGGAATTATGGTCCCCTAGCAGTGCTCGGGAACCATATGGGATGCTTGGAATCAAATCCAGGTTGGTGGCTTGCAAAGCAAACGCCCTACTTGCTGTGCTATTGCTCCGGCCCCTTAAATGAAGTTTTGCATGTTGTTTGAATGCAAGTTAAGGAGAAGGATGGAATTTAATACATAGGTTGATTATCTGCATTTCAGACAAGGCCAGGGCAAACGCCCACACACTAAGGGCCAGTAGGAAGGAGGACTAAAGCCACCATGTGCCAATCTGGTGACAGCAGACCTAGTGCTCTATTGCTCTATTTTCTGTCTTTATGCATTTCCCAAGAAATTCAAGAGCTGGGTGTAAATTCTGCACTTAGAAACATCGGGATTTTTTTTTTAAGTTTTGGGGCCACATTCCGCCATGCTCAGGGCTGACGACTCCTAGCTCTGCGCTCAGGAGTCACTCCTGATGGTGCTTGGGGACTGTATGGGATGCCAGGGATCCAACCCTGGTCAGCTGCATGTATGGAAAAGCCTTCCCCCCACCCCCAACTCCCCGCTACTGTACTATGACTCCAGCCTCCAAAATCAGATGTTTAAAGAAAAGTCTCAGGAGTGACAAAATATAACCAGCTGGATTCCTGGATACTACAAACCTCGGAGCTAAAGAGGAAAAGCAACACGGTGAGGTAGTGCTAAAAAATTCCAGACCTGAAAAGGGGGTCGTCACCTTGCAACTTTCCTAGGAAACCCTGGACCACACAACATCTGCTGACCACAAGGGGCGGTCAAAAACTGTCCATAGAATTCTGGATACTTCGGGATGTCACCCCTAGCCACAAGAAACCGGTAAAATGAAAAGCGACCAAGCCCGCTTACAGCAGTAATAAATAAGCTACTTCTTATCTATTACTTCCAGTGACAAAGAAAATGCCCTCAAGGAATAAATGCCAATTAGTACTAAAAATATGCGGGATACTGCCGCGCATTTTTTGTAGGTAAAAATGTTTTAATTATAGTGCTCGTTAAATGATAGAACTGACTGTTCTTGGCTTTTGCGGTTGCGTTCAAGCACCAAGAAATGGGATACCTCGATTGCTCAAAGGCCTGCTTTTCAGTCCTAGAAACACACATTTCCCCATGGATTTTGTGCAAGCATTAATTATTGATGTCCCCATATCCTAACAATCAGAAGTTCAAGGGTTGATCAAAGATTTCTGAACATTCATCAGCTGAGCTCCCAGTATTTGTGTCCTGGGTGTTTGCATATTGTATATATATGAATGTGTATGTGTGTGTGTGTGTGTGTGTGTGTGTGTGTGTGTGTGTGTGTGTGTGTGGACTTTTAGGTGGATCACAAACTGGGTCAACAATGTTTTCTGCCTCTCTTTCCCCAGGAGCTGTTACCGTTCTTCCTTGGGTTTAGTTTCTGAGTTGGGAGTGATCTTCGTATAGACACACTGGGCTCCTGGCGGGCTGAGTGTAGTTTTCTCTTGCATTTTCACTGCAGTCATTTCATTTTGCCTCCCCTCTTCCGGTTTTAAACATCACTCCTAGATAACCCAGGTCCTCTTGGATTCCTGGTTTCTCCAGCCGTCTGTCCACAGTGGTACCTGGGTATGTAAGGGAGAAGCTTTTGGGGCTCAGAGTAGGGATGTGCATTTTCTAACGGCAACAAGTCTCACAATGGAGACATTACTGGTGCCCACTCGAGCAAATCAATGAACAACAAGACAGCAGTGCTATAAAGAAAGAGCAGCTGCAGGAAGTCTGTCTGTAGGTTCCTATATTGCTATTTTCTGGGTGCTCGGTGTGTGGGTGACTTTGGGCATCAGGTCTGGTGAATTTGTGCCTCAGTTCTCTTGGCATTATCAGTGTCCAAGAAATCCACTTGCCTGCCACCCTGAGTGGGTCCTGGAGATGAATCTGAGGGTCACTCAGGCCGTCTGTCACTTGGACACCTCCACTCATGTAGCCTTCGTGCCTGGGACCTTCAGCCACCTTCTCTGCCCCCAGTGCATCCAGGATCTTGGGGTCACAGCACAGAAGGGGGTACAGAACAAATGGAAATATTCTGGTTGAAGAGTTACCGAACCAGCTTTAAAAAATCCTCAAGCAGGGCCCAGTAGCTGACCTGGGTTCTATTCATAGTACCACATATGGCCCCTGAACCCCACCAGGATCACTGTGGGTGTACCCACGCCCCAGCAGGAAAAAGAAAACAAGGAACAAAACCTAAACTATTTCTAGCAATGTCATTCTGTACGAGCACAGTAAGAGATATATCAGACTTAAAGTTTGGTCCTTCCGAGGACATTCACTATATATTCTAGACCACAGTCTTCAAGTCAGGTTAGTCTTCCTAACCCCAGCAGGGTCCTAGTCTAGTCGTTTCTTTTGGATTATGACTGCATTTGTCTATGACCATGTTCTCAACTTATAGTTAAGTATTGTGGCACTTTGGCCTGGCCCATTTCGATGCCAGGGTAGCTCACAACTTGTCCTGGGTCCATTCCATCCCTCATCGGGACCCTGCTTTGGGGGTGCTAGGAACTAAGGGCAACTGAGTTGAGAAAGCAGATGCCCAGGGGTAAATATTATTGGAGTCAATCAGCTCCTAAGTTACAAAGCATAATATTAACTGTCTTCTTGTGTCCATACAGAAAGACATTGCTTTAAGATAAACTAAGTTCCCTGCGGCAAGGCTAAAAGGACAAACCCAATGTTATCCTACACAAAACCATCATGAAGCAAGTTTATTTACTTAGTAAGAGTTTAAGTAGGAGTTTAGAAGCAGCACCCAGTCTAGTGTCATACCCTCAGCATTCGTTGTTAGGGGTTGAGAATTTTAGCCTGCTATATAGCCCACCAACATCCAGAGGCTCTTGGTAGAAGAAAAGTGCCCTATTTTCTTTGTTCTTGTATTCTCTGACCCGTCAGCCATTCCAATCATGTGACTTTTAAAGAAAAAATAGATTTTAGGCACCACAGTTTACAAAAGTGTTATTGGTGTGGTCTCATACATAAAACATTCCAGTCCCACACCCTTCCCACTGGGATATGCTTCCTACTCAGTTTCTGTCGCCTCTGAGCATGTGTTATTCCTCTGCTCTGTTTCTTTATTCCCCACACATGAGAGAGATCACTTTGAATCTGTCCCTTTCCAAACTACATCAGCATGATACTTTTCCTTATCAGTGACACTTCTGTTTGTAGCTGTCTTATTCCTGCTCTCATTTCTTCCTGGATTTTATTGGCTGTCAATTCCAGTGTTTCTTTCATGTCGTCCTTTAATTTACTGGATTCCTGTTCCACTGTTTCTTTGAGCTCATTGAACATACTCAACATTTAGTTTTGAACTTTTTACTGGAGAGATTGTATTTGTGGGTATTCCCTGTTGAGGCTCTGGACTCTTTTCTTTCTTCATCCACTGTGTATTCAAAGCATGAATTCAAAATTGCAATGCTCTCTCAATGCCTGTGTTCAATGGTCTCAGGCTGCTTTCTTTCCCCACCCCAGATGGCCTATGGCAATGAATGGGCAGACAAAGGAGGAAATTAGGGGCAGGCTGGTTGGTGACTCCACACGCCTATTCCAGTCTCACAAAGTGCCCCTTCCTAGTTATACACTGCCCCTCATTCTCTTCTCCTCCTGTCACCCATGCTAGTCTCTCTGTGTTCCATCTTGCTGTCTTGATCTATCGCCTACAGCCAAAGATTGGGGGTAGCAATTACACCTAGATCAGGTAGCACAATTAACATATGAAAGCCCTTCTAAGACATAAGAGAAGGAGAAAAGCAATATTTCACTTACAAATACAAATACAGAGATCTCTGAGGAATTTGACTTTACAAGTCACAGGTACTGCTTAGGGGAAATAGTTGATTAACCGGTTGGGGAAGAGAGCATGGAGAAGTTAAAGATAAACACACAGAGGCACGGGAGTACCTCGGGAGCACTGTGAATGGGTGCAGTCCAATAAACCCAAGCTCTCTGCAGCCAGGGAGAAAGGACAAACCAGTGTTATCCTACAATCCAGTCCTCTTGGTTTCATCCACACATCTGCTCTGTTTCTTCATGTTGCTGTGGTAGCATGGAGGTAGATCCCTCCAATTTTCTATCAGTGACCCCCTGTGACTGCAAGGGAGAATTCTGGATGTGCTCAGTCAATTTTGGTCTCCCTCTTCCCCTTTAAGAATACTAACTACGTCTTTGGTGCTCCTCCGTGACTTATGTGAAGCCTCTAGTGCAAATTCAGGAAATGTGTTCGTTTACATTAAGCTTGTTCAGATTCTTGTATTCACCATTATTTTGGGAATTTGGGGGAGTATTTTGATTGGAATATGGTAGTGGACTATTGGCCTAATGTGTTTGGGATAGCCAGTCTTTGATGGTCAGAATTAGGTAATGGAGGGTGAGATGTGAGTCCAGAGCTCTGGGAAAGTGGAAAATAAATGCTTGCTGGGCACACCGCCCCAGAGGCCAGACCCTCCCACCAATACTGTACTGTATGTTGTGGTGTTGGGGGTGAGTGGTTGGTCATGTTGCTGCCTGTGCAGGATTAGCATTCCACTTCTGGCACACTCCTAAACCTTGCAAGGGTCCCCTCTAGCCTAGGTGCTCAGTGGGCACCTTAGCCAAGAAGTGGTCTTCCAGTTTCCTAGGTCTGCTTGCTCATCATGGAAACTTTTGAGTTGAGTAAAGAATTTAGTAAGTTGTTCTCTAGGAGTGGCAAAAAATTTTGAATTGTCAGTTTTTCTTTTGCTGAATTGCATCAAGAGAGCCATGAACAATCCAAAGATCTTTGTGTTCTCTGTCAAGTGAAAGGACAAGTATATACTTCTTGGAGCACAGTTTCTCAAATGCCAATGTGAAAAATATCCTTTTCTTTAAATATTCCATTTGAAACTTGCTCTTTACAAGCCTCCCAGTCAAAGAGTAGCAGAGTCATCAGCTGGGACAGTGTCCATTGTAACAGTCAGGAAATGTGCCAAGTAGTTTCTTTCTGAGTGTAAATGTTCCCCAGGCATAAGCCAAACCAGTATACTACTAATAGAGCATGCCATCTGAGGTACCCCTAGGTTTCTTGGTCCAATCCTAGAGAAATAATAGGTAAGAGCCTAATTGGATTATAAGAATAATGCACAAAAAAACTCACAGTCTTGTAAAAAAAAAAAAAAACACAAGAACTAAAACCTTTTTTTAACTAGAGAAACATCTAGAGAAAACACAGGCTACCAAAGACCTGTGGGCACCAACACCAGCTGAAAAAGAAGAAAATCTTTTAGGTCTGTTCTTGCAGCACATGGAACACAGCCTTTTTCCAGAACAATTGCCTACAAGGTCAATTTATCTTAGGGACACACTGCAAAATCTCCATTAAGATGAATAGTGGATAAAACTATTTACCTGATAAATCAATGAGATCCACTTTAACATCTTTTTCCTCAAGTCCTTAAACTAACAGCTACACAATTTAATGGATTGCATTCTTCCAAAGCTGCTTCTCCTTATTAATTAAGATGAAACTTTGAATTTCTAATTGCCATAACTCACTGGAAATATGTGTATTCCCTCCCCTTACTCCCACCAAGTTGATCACCAACTACTTTTTTGGCTTTTCTCAGTATTTATTACTCAAGGAATGATGATATCAACAGCAATTTAAAAATAGCAAAAATAAACAAAGCCAAGCAAGCAAAAATATATGCCTGAGAATTAGAACCATTGATAAGGAAATGTTTAATCCTTTGCATCATTTAAGCCAGAATTACTAAAAAGATACGAATTCATGTTCTTCCCAGGACCTAATAATTTTTAAAATGTTACTGGGGCTGAAGATATAATATAGCAGGTAGAGCATTTGCCTTGCACTCTGCTGACTGCGGTTCAATTCTCAATAATGCATATGGTCCCATCCCACTCCCAATCCCAGCGCCATTAAGAAAGAAGAATCCCTAAGTGTAGAGTCAGGAGTAAGCTCCACTGAGTGTGACCACAAAACAAAACAAAACAAAAAAGTATTGCCAAATCTTTCCGATGTCTTTTTTTTCAAACTTTGACCACATTGAAACTCAACAAACTATTCCCTGGGCCCCATTAATGCTAAGTTCTTAAGATTTTACTCTCCCATATATTAGGCAGTCCACAGTCTTTGCCAGAAAAAAATGCAGCTATAAAAAAATAGTCTACTACCCATGTACCCTAAAATATTTAGAACGGAATATTGCAGGCATTTATAAGGGAGGGGGCTGATAATGAACATTTTAGAAATAATAAATTTATTATTATATAAATACTAATAACACTGACATAGCTAACAGTCATGAAAACCTCATCACTATGAGAAGGAAAAAGGAACCCTTTGGAACTGGTAAAAATGAACCACTACCAAGATTCAAAAACTGGTACCACCAAGAAAATAGTGGATTATTTGAAAAACATGAGAAACATTGAGTGAATACAGACCAATCAGACCACTCCATACTAGAGCAGTTTGGAAGAAACCTTACTATATAAATCAACTTTGAAAAGGTCTGGGGATAAATTTCCCACCTGAATCTTGACCAGAGATTTTTAAATTTTTTCTTTTATTCTGTGATGAATATTCCACAATTGGTACTAGTCTCAATCTGAGATTTTGTACTCCATTTTTCCCTCTGGAGAAACCTGTGTTTTCTATCTTAAGCTTTCTCTCTCTCTCTCTCTCTCTCTCTCTCTATCTATCTATCTCTTTCTCTCTCTCTCTCTCTCTCTCCCACCATGCTATTTTAGCATACTGAAAAACTGATGGGCAAAACTGTTTTTAAATAATATAAAAATGTAAATGTTTCATAGAAAATATGCTTTTAATTTTGAGCAGTAATGAGAAATTATTTTTTAAATTGATTTTTTAATTAGTGAATCACCGTGAGGGTACAGTTACAGATTTTTACATTTTTGTGCTCATGTTCCCTCATACAAAGTTCAAGAACCCATCCATTCACCAGTGCCCATTCTCCACCACAAATAAACCCAGCATCCCTCCCACCCCCCCAATTCCATCTCCCCGCCACCCCACCCTGCCACTGTGGCAGGGTATTCCCTTTTGTTCTCTCTCTCTAATTAGGTGTTGTGGTTTGCAATAAAGGTGTTGAGTGGCCATGTGTTCTGTCTCTAGTCTACATTCAGCACTCATCACCCTTCCCCCGTGTGGCCTCCAACCACATTTTACTTGGTGTTCCCTTCTCTATCTGAGTTGCCCTCTCCCCAGAATGTGAGGCCAGCTTCCAAGCCATGGAGTCAACCTCCTGGTACTTATTTCTACTATTCTTGGGTGTTAGTCGCCTACTCTGTTATTCTATATTCCACAGATGAGTGCAATCTTTCTATGTCTGTCTCTCTCTTTCTGACTCAAGTAATGAGAAATTATTTAGAAAATAAGGACATCAAAGATATGTTCAGGGAAAATCATAAAAATCTATACTAGATTTCCTACAAAAGAAAAGTATTCATAATGATATCTAATTTTTTAACCAGACTGAGAGTCAAAAGCCAGCATATTTTGGAAGAATCAAAGAGAGTTTCACCTAAAATTTTCTACATCACCCAATTATGAATGGAACATAAGAGTATAATAAACAAAATTCTTGAGCAGCGAAAGTCTAAAGTGTTTTTTTTTACATTACAACCCATAGTAAGAACACAAAGGGAAGCTACACAGAGCAAAGACAAAATAATGTAATGATTTACAGCAACATGGATGAAACAGAGGTCCTCACATAGGTGAAGTCATCAGAAGGAAAGGAATAGATACAGAATTAGATCACTCATGTGCAACCTAAAGTTACACATTAAGGTATCAAGAAAGGGCCTGAAGCAACACCTCAGGAGAACTGATCCACACAATTGACTTGGGTTCATTGAAGGGGTTGAAAGAGAGGGGTGTGGGGGTCCTTGGGGCAGAGATTTGAATCTGATGGTGGGTATGATGTTGGATTTATGAGCATGGAAAACTACCAATAACAATATTGTGAATCAATAAACTTCAAAAAGGAGTAAGCACAGATTTTATCACTATTAGCAGATTTAACCACAGATTTTACCCATAGCTGATTTTACGCTAATTATTAATTGCTAATCAGAAGAGCTAGATCAGGGGAACAGAACTTTTTTATGAGAAGCTATAAGGAAAACATAATTGTGTTATTTCTCAAAATACATTTAATGGTCCTCAAAACCCATGTTTCCAAGATTTAAAAAGTATTTCTTAACAACCAGACCTCAGCAAAGTTGAACATGTTTTTATTAATTGAATCATCATGAGATACAGTTACAGAGCTCTTTTTAAAAATAATGTGTTCTTTGTTTTAAAAACCCAATCATGAACTATCAAATTGCTTAGTTTGAATACTGAGATTAAACATCACTTCCTATGACATTGATTATGTATCAGATATTTAAGCCTTAGATCCTCTTGGAATTTAGTTATTAATATCATTACTACAGAAAGAAATAATTTATACTAGTACCATCAAATAATAGACTTTGTTTTGATGAAAAACAAGTGCTTTCAAACACAAATATATGAGCATGAGATACTATACAAGGAAGGGGAAACACGGTCCACAAGATAGACAATGAAGTTACCCATATAGATTTGATTCACCTGTGAAAAATTAAAATGTAAGAATAAAGCAATACATTTTAGGTTGTTTTATTCTTTTGGCAATAATCATTTTTTTCACATCATGAAGGAAACGTCTCTTGATGAAGCCAAAGACCTCCCAAATAGAAGTTGATTATAACTTTGTTCAAATTCCTACTGTTACTAATGAAGATGAAATCATTTTATTTATTAAACACATTCACAGTTTTATACAAGGAAAGGAAAATGACTTTTATGAAACAGAGTTCAGAGTAACTGTAATCTTACATTTGATGTGTTTCAAAGTCTACATATAAATAAAATTGTCAAATCATTTTTCAGAATTTTTATGACTTTACACGGATATTTAATAACTCCATTAGGCAAGATGATTTTGAAAACACTGAAGACTTAAATTATTATAATTTGCATAATAATTAGGTCATTCATCAGGGAAAACTATGAATTATTCATCCTAATTAAATAACAGAACAGTAAATCAACCACTTACAGTTCAGTAGCCCAGTAAGTTATGGACTGTGGTAAAGCACCAGTAAAACTAACCTATAGGTTCAAAAGAATAAATTAAAATGCTATCTAAAATTGGTTTCCCCACCCAAAAAATTAAAAATATTAAAATTAGTCCCCTTACTACAACAATCTCCAACAATCTATTTCTGACTTTGCATTTTTGACAGTCAGAATATTCCCAATTGCAAAAAATATAATCAGACCAGAGATTAAAGTAAAATATAAATATTAGAGATTAGATATATAAGAAGGTAATATTGTACAGAGGTAATATTGTTTTTTCCACCTAGAGCAGCTCAAAACCCAAAATAATGTAGGATGAATTCACTTATCACTGAAGGCAAACTGTAGAGATTGACTAATGTTGCCAGGCAGTCCTCTAAAAATAACTAAAATCAAAGAAAATAGCCAATACCTTTATTATCTAATTCAAGAACAAAATTAAGAAATTGAAATTTCTATTGATCTTTTATTATTTTTCAGGTATTAACGACAAGTTTTTCTTTAGCCATGAATCCCATAAAGAGGAAGCTGGAAAATTTTCTCTCAAAGAGGAATTTTCAGTTAATAAATTCAGGTACTAAATAGCTTTCTTTTTTAGAGATATTTAAGTTATCTTTTTTCTTTAAAGTAGCCAGCAATATTGACCTAGATTGTTTAAAATAATATCTATATTAAGGGATTAGTGCCAACATATTTTTTTTGTTTGTTTTTGGGTGTTTTTTTTGCTTTTTGGGTCACACCTGGCGATGCACAGGGATTATTCCTGGCTCTGCGCTCAGGAATTACCCCTGGCAGTGCTCAGGGGACCATATGGGATGCTGGGAGTCAAACCCACTGTGCTATCGCTCCAGCCCCCAACACGTATTTTTTGATGAAAGTAATCTATATAGTAGAGTTTCTAATATTGCATTTGCATATACAATTATATGACTGTGGGGTTTGAAGTAAATTATTTGAGGATCAGGGTGGTAACTCAAATGGTAAAGCACATGCCTAGCATGTGTGCAGCCCTGAGTTTGATTACCAGCACCACATACATCCACTCTCTAGCAGCTCTGGTGTGACCCTGATAGTCCCCCAGGACAGAAATCTTTAGGCTGCACCTTAAGCAGAGCATCACTGAGAAAAGCCCATTGTCCCCACCCCCAGCAAAGCTGGATGTTTTACCTATTAGAAAAAAAACATGCAATGAAGAGGGCATAAATATATGTGAAACTCATTTAGACATTGTATCTGTAAAAGTCATTTTTAAACTGTCCAATACATGAGGTTTGGTTGCGTATTCTCTTATAGATTCAAAACTTTTTATTTATTATTAATATTAAGTTTGTGTCTCTCACCTGGCAATTCTCAGGAGGTTTTTCTGGCTCTGTGCTTAAAGATCACTCCTGTTGATGCTCAGGGGACTACATGAGGTGGCGGGGATTAAATCTGGATCGGCAAGTGCTCTACACCCCCCACCCCCAGGCTATCGCTCCAAACCCCTCAAAACTCTTTCTTAAATGGCCTGTCAATCCCGATTGTTCTCTTAAAAGACTAAAGCCACTATTAGGTACTAAGCCTCCATGAAGATTTCTCTCTGTTTTATTCCCAGTGCACCCCACCTTCCATAGCGCCTATACTCTTACTAGGAAGTCTTATCCCACTCTTCATCTGTCCTAAGCCATGTGGAGGGTCTTTGTCATTACCAGAAGCCTCTTTGCCAAGGACTCTTGTCACACTTACATGTATTTGATATATTTGCTTACTTGCTTGCCTCATTCACTATAATCTACAACAAAGTTCAAACTCTATGGAGTCAGAAAACTCATTTATCCTAAGAATATGAAGGCAGGCTTTATATCACTGCGGGCTTTGAATGTAGATCAAGATTTCCCATCAACTCGCTTGGCTTGATCACTGGTCTGATTATATTTTTTGCTATGAGGATCTTTTTGCCCTGTCAAGAGGCAAAAAATAATGTTTTTATTTCAAATACACTGCTTCTTGATTCTTGATTTCCTATAGATTATTTTTAAGCAGAGTTTGTCAGTTTTTTTTAAATCTCTCTCACTTTGTAGTTAATAAAGGGCTATAAAATGGAGCAAGTGGAGCCTTCTCAGTAGAATCACTTGGTTCATTTTCTACTTTCCATAATGCTGCATAAGACACTTTTGATAAACTTTTTCTGCTTATATGTAGCAGGAATGTCTTTTCTTCAAACTTCCAATAACAATTTATCACACACTTTTAATCTCTCTCCAACAGATGACTTGAAAGGAGCCCTTTAAGCAACTGCTAGTATGTTCCTCATTGCCCTTTAAGATTTGACTAAGAGCCAGAACTATAGTAATGTGTATAGGGCACTTGCGTCATATGCGTCCAACTTAGAAGCCATCCCTGGCACCACAAATGGTCCTCTGTGCCCAGCCAGGAGTGTCCATAAGGTGCAGAGTCTAGAGTAGGCTCTGAACACCACCAGGTGTTGCTGAAAAACCAAAACAAAGCATACAAAAAAAGATTTCACTAACAGTCTCAAGTCTAGCAACTACGCAGTCTACCTACAAATTCCAAACCCAAACATTGTGTGTTTCTCACAATGCTGGGGCACTAAGGGAAAAAAACCCTCACTTTTCTGAATTTATCTCAGGCTGACCACAAAGTCAAATTAAAGTCAGATTAGTGGGAGGAATGACCAAATTTACTAATGTGTGTATATGTAGCCCATGTACAGAGAATGTACGTTTAAAAATTTACGTACATCCATAACAGAAAATATGGATGCATATTCTAAAGTAAATGGAATAAACTCAAGATTTACATTCTATACTAAAGGGATAGATGCCTGGGACCAGGAGGCAGTCTCAACTTGACAGGGAAGAATGGAGCCATGTGACAAAACCTTGCAAAACTTGCCTGTATATGTTTGTCTTGCCATAAGATAGGATTCTCCAGCAAAGAATGTCACCATACAAAGGGGATAACCTAAAGGGGTGCATCATGCAAGGCACCAAATGTAGTACTCAAGTCTATATGGTTTCCCAAGCAACACTGGGTGCTTCGCTGATGAGCCACAGCATGACTGAGTTCAACAGCACCCACAGAGGGCGCCATTGTCCCCCTTCATGAAAATGTCTCTAAATCTATGCTGTTTTCTTCGAAGTTATGGTAGCATTGTTTTCTCCCAAAGAGCCTTGATGGATTTTTATCCCCACGTCCCAAGGCGGCACATCGTGGGAAAGGTCAGTTCTGAGTATTTTTCACAAAGCCAGTATTCTCTTCTTAGTTGGATTTCATCAATAAGCATGTATTGCTTTTAAAATTTTTTTAAATTTTATTAAAATCTTTATTTAAAAAACAAAAGCTTAACATTTTAAAATAATGTTAAATAAAATAATAACATTTTATTTTTGATTTCTAATCTGATTTGCAAATAAAATGCATTCCTGTCTTTTGACCAATAAAATTTCCCATATTTTGAATAAATACCCCACCTTCATTTCCTAGGATAATTATATTCTATATTTTGTCAGTAATATAATTTATCTAATAAAATATTGCTAAAATAAAACTCACTCCACTTTCTTTTTGATTGGTGAATTATTTCATTTTATGTATTTATTTAAAAACTATCTCATGAGCATCTAATATGTGTAAATGTTTTCATTCACCAGGTGAAAACATCATAGGTTAATCCTTATGCTGTTTAACTTTAGTATAAAATGTTTCTTCACCCAAGTATCTTATTCCTTCCTTTTTACATTGTGAAACAGTCAATAATTAGGGACTACTTTCTGGTAAACAATGTTGTTCATTTCTGTATTTCTGCATCATCAGCGGTGAGTTCTGCAAAAGTAATGAGGCAATGCTCTTTCCTTTTTTCATAAGTCAACACTACTGGAGTGCCTGCCTCTCCCACCCCAACAAAAAACACAAGAAAAGTAGATTTGAATAACAATCTCAAGAAAACCTAGTACCCAGACTTATTCACTACACATAGAAAAACCGGTTTCCAATGCCAAACCTCTTCTTCAATATTGCTCCATAATGTTGGGGCACCAAGGAAAAAGCCCCTCCTCCCTTGAAAAAACAGTATTTTTTTAATCTATGGTTTAGCTGCTATTGTGTATGTATGAGGTATTTTATTAAGCCCTTAAACTAAGGGGAAAAGCTTAAACTTAAACCAAATCCTGAACTAGTTAGAGTTTTCTTGATGAAGAGAGAATCATTACCAGCAGGTGAAACTGAATATGCAAAATGTCCAGGCAACAAGACCCATAGTTACTCATGGTAGGCATGGTAAGTGAGGAAGAAGTAGCAGGTGGAAAGGGGGCACTTTTTAACTCCAAAGAGTTCCGGGAAATCTTAGGCAGGGAAGTAATGACTCTGGCAGCAATGAATGACAATGGATAAAATTGAAGGTAAAAATTCTAACAAAAATTATGACAATGGCAAGTTTTATGAATCAAAAAAATGGTAAGAGAACTGAAAAGATTTAGCAATAAATGAAACAGAATACTAATAATATCACTGTGAACTTGCAGATAACTCAGGAATTCCTAATACCTACTGTAGAATAACATAACCTCAGGTAGTTTAGGTTTATTAGGTTACTCCCATCACAGTGCTCCCATTCCTCTGTGTTTATTTGTAGCTTCTTAGTGTTCTGTTGACTTATAAATATTGTTTTTCTCTTCTCCTTGAGTCCTTTGCATAGTTTATTCAGAGCCATGTCCTTTTGTATGGACAGAAGAAGACTGTAGCAACTGCTATGCTTTTGTAACCTGGGGGTCATTTGACTCTACATGATATTTTCCTCCTGGGCATCTGTTCTTTCCACCTACGCTTCAGCTGCCCTTACTTCCTAGCACCCCCAAAAGCAAGGTCCCGACGAGGGACCCAGGGCAAGTGGTGAGTTGTGTGCTACCCTGGCATCGAGATGGGCCTGGCCAAAGGGCCTAATGCTTAACTATAAGTTAAGAGCTTGGTCATGAACAAATGCTGTCATGATCCAAACAGTGATAACTAGATTCGGACCCTGCTAGGGTGAGGAATGATTAATCTGGCCTGAGTGCTGTAGTTGAGTCTGGCAAGATGTTGCCAGGAGAGCTGCCTTGCAAGCCTCAATGTATCTCTTGCTATGTCCAAACAAAAATAACTAGTATTAAGATGTTAATGAGTGTTTGGACTGAGGAAAGGAGAAAAACACCTTAAGTCAGGAAGGGCTTGGAATTGGGGGGGGGCCCTCAGGAAGGGCTTTCTTATGATGATTTTGCTACCTGGCTGTGTGTAGCCTAGGGGCAAGGGGGGAGAGAGAAAGAGGGAGGAGAGAGACAAGAGAAGGTAGAGGGGAGCAGTAGATCCAGAGAGAGGATGGAGCTGGGAGTGCGGGAGAGGAGAAAGATGGAAAATTGAATAAATGGTAACTAATCAGCAAACAGCTTGGTCCTCGTTCTTCCTGTCCTACATTGTACCATATAGTCGCACAAGGTCCACTGTAAAAAACTAAAGCACGCCAAGAGGCGTGTGCTCTCGAGGGCTCTCCAAGGGGCTCTGTCTCACTGCCCAGGTTCAGTGCTCTGGAACCGCTGTGTGTGCTGTCAGTCAAGGGCAGGTGACGGAAGGAAGAAGGCCAAACTGGTTGCTCGATCAGTTTATTTCGTTCTCTCTCTCTGCTTCTCTCCCGGTTCTGGATCTCTCTCTGGATCTTCTTCTATCTCCTTTTTCTCTCTCCCCTGTCTTCTTCTTCTGTCTCCTTCTCTGCCCCACAGTCTCAGTTTATATAGCATATTACATAGGGCAGTAGCACAAAGGTGGATTTAACATCAACAAATCAACAAAGAAGGGTAAAACCATTTCTTGAGGAGATTAACAAAATCTCATCTAAGGAAATCTCAGCTAAGGAGATCCACTCAAGGGTGTGATTCCAAACAAGGGTATGTCAGGGTGTGAGCTAGTAATCTGCTTAAATAGTTAGAGCAAATCTACTTCTAATATTTTTAGCAATGTCCTTCTGTATGAGCACAGTAAGGGATATAAAGTTTGGTTCTTCCTGGGGACATCTCACAATACATTCCAGGCCACAGTCCTCAGGCCAGGTTAATCTTTCTAACCCCAGCAGGGTTTTAGTCTCGTCGTTACCTTTGGATCATGACAGCATTGTCCATGATTATGCCCTCAACTTATAGTTGAGTATTGTGCCGCTTTGGCCTGACCCATTTCGATGCCAGGGTAGCTCACAGCTTGCCCTGGGTCTATTCTGTCCCTTGTCGGGACCCTGCTCTTGGGGTGCTAGGAACTACGGGCAATTGAGTTGAGAAAGCAGGTGCTCAGGAGTAAATATTATTGGAGTCAATCAATTCCCAAGTTACAAGCACAATACCAATCGTCTTCCTATGTCCATACAGAAAGGACATTGCTTTAAGGTAAACTATGTTCCCTAAGGCAAGGCTAAGAGGACAAACCTCATGTTATCCTACAGTCCACCAGGAATGAGATCCTCAGAGGCAAAGACAAGAGTAAGCCCTGAGTACTGAACATCACCTGGTATGGTCCAAAAACTGAAAAAAACTAAAACAATTAAATAAATAAAAAGGAAAGGAAAGGGAGTACTATTCAACAACCCTACTTTTATTTAAAAATTCAAGTAATTTTCCATATTTGCTTCTAGACATTTATAATTTTCATCACTACCTTACAATGACCCAGAAATTAGTGTGTAAAACCACTAAATAGATTGTATTATATATTTGGTTTATATACTATGATTTATTAATATCAAATGTTGTTACCTAGGAATGTCTTTTCTGCTAAATATTAACAGTTCACCATGTTTGCTTAGAGGGAATCAGACCAGTCCAGTAGGTTTTCTTTTGCAGTTTTTGCTGTCATTACCTGTATTCAGGTTCCTGTAATTGCACACCTGATTACACATGTCTGATTGGTCACTCATCCCTGCAAGAGCAGAGCAGGGCCTCTAGGAAAAAGTTCCACTCATTTTAATGTTTCTGGTTATGTAGGATAATGTTGGTTTGTCCTTTCTCCCTGCCCATATGGAACTTAGGTTTATTGGGTTATACCAATCACAGTGCTCTGGAAGCACTCCCATGTACTCGGTATTCATATTTAACTTCTCTGTGCTCTGCTTTCTCTACCTGTTAATCACTCATTTTCCCTAAGCAGTACCCATAACCTGTAAAGTCAAATTCCTCAAAAATCTCTGACTTTCGTAT